>NC_069501.1:1110033603-1110633603 GCF_027579735.1 Bombina bombina | reverse complement strand
AGTTAATAAATTTGATTTATTCTAGCCTCACCTAGATTACTAAAGACCAAACACAAATTAATGATGGTGGCTTGGCAACGTTAAAGCATATAAAGGTACAGTAAACACAAAATAAACACTAGACATAATTATGTATTCAAAGCAAAAATTAGCCCAAGAATAATGTGCACATTTATTTTTTTAAAATAAGTATATTTATTAGTTGGTTCACTATTGAAAACTAGTGTAAAGTTGTAGTGTTCCTAAAGCGATGGGTGCTACCATATTGAAACCTAGGTTTCTTTCTCTGCTGAGGCCAATAAAGGAGAGTTATAAATGGGCTTATAGAGTGTGCAACCAATGATTGTGTTTAGTCTGGAGTCTATCTACACTTCAACTTTTAACAAGAATTGTATAGCCCACATTTTTTAGAATTTTTAAATTATAGGAAAAATTACAAAATTAATAATATATTGCAATGTTTGTTTCACTACATAAAATCAAATATTTCATGCTACAAACTCATTTTCCTAATTTCCTCTTCAATTAAAAATGCTTCTAAAATGAAATACTGTAAGGGTCTTACATTTTAGATTTAAATTTTCCCTTTAACAGAAATTTTCATTAAGTCATTGTTTAAAGAGGAAATATGGTAAAACTAGGAATAGATCAATATATTATGATTAAAGTTTTTCTCTAAACTGGCTCTAATAAGAATATTTTTGCTACATCATTGATCTGGGTTCAAATGAGTTTTGGAGAGTGCTCTATCCCAATGTCACAAAATTGTTTTAATTTCTTTGCATTAGAAATAGCCCCTGGTGTTTATAACACTGCTCCAACAATTAACATTTGTGGAAGAATGGAGAAACGCTGAATTAAATGTGGTGCTTATCTTGTGTTTTGTCATATGAGCAATGGATCAGAGTAATACGATAGGAAAACACACTTAGATGATAACCTTGTGATAATTAACCATTAACCTTGGGATAATTAGTGATTTTTGTATTCACATTTTTTTTCTTCTAACTGCTGAACTGCATAAAGAATACTATACTCTAATTAGCAGGTACAAAGTAATGTAATCAATAATGTAATAAGTTTCATAATAAAAGTTAAAATAAGGTAGAACTTCCAGGTTTTATTTCATCTTGCTAAATGAACATGATACAAAAGTGTTCTCGGGCATAAATAAAAAATTGTATCAGATACAATAAAACAATAGGTTATGACTTGAAGTTATGTTAAGAAGGGCCGTGTGGTATTTGAGGAGTCTGCCCAGACCATACACCGACCGTTTCATTGTTTTATAATCTGTGCACCATTTTTAAATTGCAAGTAGTGACACTTATATACCTGAACTGTTAATTGTGAATATATTGTTATTTTATATTTATTTAATATCTCTTTTATTTTTGTGTAAGACAATTCATTATTTTAAAATGCTTGAGTTTTTTTTCTAGTATTTCTTCTATCATAGTTCTTTTTCTTGTAGTAAATTTAAAAAGTACCTTGCAGATATTGAGTGAAATCATCAACTTTTTTTTTTTTATATTGAAGTTCAAGTCATGACATACAATGCGTTTTAATAAGCTTCAATTATAATACAAAGACTTAGTACACAACATTGAAAAAAAGTCTAGTACAAGTCATTACAATAAACAACATTTAAATATCATGCCAACCATAATGTAAACCTTCTGTATTACTCAAAATGCTACTCTTGGGCCATCTAAAACTAATGTACAAAAAGTAGCAATTGGTATAATTCAATATCATTTAATATGAGACATCATATAAAACAAAAGCAACGTTTGGGTCAGCACCTGACCATAATCATGTTGTATACACATATATCCTTAACCACTCTATATAAAACCAGAAGACGAGGAGTCTGCTACCTGTACAGATGATATGTATGTTGCTTCCCCATCATCTAGTGACAAATGATTTCAAGACTCACAGGAATATTCATCTTATACATATGTTTTAACCTGAAAGAACAGTACATATGAGAAACATATATTTCTATCAATCAAATATATCCAGCAGTAATATTACACAATCTATAAAAATACAATGTATCAAAATCAGTGACCTATAATTTACAAAGTGGCATTCCAGTCAATTTCTCTATTCATACCTTTGCAGTAAGTGCTGTGCCTTTTCTGTTTTTTCCTCAAGTCCTTCTAAAACTAGGCAATAATGATAATAAAGGAATGTATTTAGATATAAAGGAGGCCACTCTTGGACCTCATATGGAGAACCTCATTTTTTTTTTTTTTAAGTTTTAAATCTGTAGTATCTAGAAAACATTTGACATATCAGTCTCAGTTAATATATAACATGCTAGGAGCTGTCACCCTAGACATACAAGCTATGGGATTGCAAAAGGCCAATTTTTAAGATTAAGGCGCAATTGCTCAGAGCATGACAGCTTCTTACGTGAGAGTCACTCCCTTACCCAAAAATTTCTTGAGAGAGGGTACAATAAAAAGACTATAACTAGGGCCTTCAATGATGTTCTGCATCAAGATAGGTCTACTTTACTTAAAGAGAAACAAAAACAAAAGCCTTCTAGGAACAAACCTACTTTTGTAACCACGTACAGCTCCCAATATTACCAGGTCTGCAAAATTTTGCGGAGGAATCTTCCGATTCTGTTAGCTGATGACATCTTAAAAGATGAGATTAGGGAGGGTTGCTTTTGTGTCCCAAAGCGGAACATAACAATTGGGAACCGAGTTTCCCCCTCCTTACTCAAAAAGCAAAAACCGACAAGCAGCTGGTTATCTCAAAAAGGGCATTACAAATGTGGGAACAGCATTTGCAAAGCTTGTGGCTATGTGAGTGTCAACAGGACATTCCAATCTACAGTCACACAAAAGGTATACACACATTCCTACTGTACAAACTGCTGAACGACATATACCATCTATATGATTACATGCTTGGCATGTGATAAGCAGTACGTAGGTTGTACCTCCCGAGAGGCGAGAGAGAGGATACGAGCCCATCTCAATGACATTGAGCGGGGTATCCTAACCACAGGAGCAGCCAAGCACTTCATAGAGGTACATCATAGAGATTTCAGGAATTTTACATGGTTAATTATAGATCATATTCCAAAGAAGCCACGGGGAGGTGATAGATCAAGGGACCTCCTTAGAAAGGAGGCCTTTTGGATCTTCACACTGGGAACCAGACAACCCCTAGGTCTCAATATAGAAACAGATCTTATTAACCATTGGCAATCCTAGAGTGATTTCCCACTAATCTAAGCCTGGGATATATTAGCATTTATCAATACCTGAAAAAGATATTGTCACTGCTATATCCTATCATATGTACATCCTTTAACAAATTGGATTTATGGATATCATTACCAAGCAACTCCTGAATAGTTCAAGTGATCAATTATGATCTAATGGACATTCAGTTTGAGGTCCACTGGTATTATTATACCACAGGGAGATACTAAGGACTAGGGACACCCAACATCCTATATCTTGGCGCCTTGAGTACAGTATTTTTACCACAAATAAGTTATCATATTGAAAATATCACGTATGTGAATCATTCACTAAAATAAAATAATTACCAGAAGTGCCATTATTAGGCCGTTTGATACTGTTATAATAGAAGCAGAATTAATCAAGTATTACCATATATAACTTTGTTTATATGGCGTAAATCTTAAGATTAAGCTCTTTTTCAGTATCCAGCAATAGGCATTGGACACTGAGTACATGCAATAGTACATGGGTACCCATGGGACGTGCAAGCAATTATTGCGCGTCTCATGAGCACATATGTGGGTTATATGCCACTCAAACGAGATTGGCTATCAGATAACTAGCTTAAGCAGGATTAATACCAAATATTATAAAATACAAATGATTAGTGCTCTATAGCTCTGAACTTAATCTATACTCGCACCAATCTAATTATAAATGTATCATTACAAGGGTCTCCCCAAAGCTGTAGTTATTTGACATGCTGTGTGCTGCTCAACAACACCATTGTTGTTGTTTTTTCCTCTCTGTAGTTTTTAATTAATTAATTAACTAATTAATTTATTACTTTTCTCTCCTTTGGAGGAGACATCATTAAGTTTCTAACTACTCTTAAAGAGATATTACCAAGAGTGGATATGAATGCAGCACACAACACATCTAATAGTTTGCTTTCAAGTTAATCACACATCTCCCTATACCTCCCCCATTCAAAAGTACACACCTGTTACATGATTAGGGCTACATCACAACCAATAATAAGTTAGGTTAGCCTATTTAAAGCTGCATGTCAGTAGTGGGCATTATGAAGTCTATGAATAAGGCTCTATAGGAGCTGAAACGCATAAGATATAGCCCACTATCTGTGCACCTAACAGCCCTTATCCATCTGGCCATGTTACCTCCTATGCCTGCAAGTTACTATTTTACAAGCTAATCCTTCAAAGTTACCTGCAGAGCCGCTGTGTGCAAGCTTTTACATTTTACATGTTATATTCTTCAATAAAGGAACCTGTTTTGAGAAAATCTGTCCGGACACCTGTGTGTTTTTCTATATATATATATATATATATATATATATATATATATATATATATATATATATATATATATATATATATATATATATATATATATATATATATATAATGCTATTTATGTTAAAATTAACCTTCTAGATGGCAATATGGGCCACTCTCGGACCCCAACCTATCACATAGAAGGTAAATTAAAAACTAAAAGGGCCAAACATGGACTTTTCAAGTGTATTTATATCTATACCTAGCCATAACTTATCAGGTAGCAATACATATATATATATATATATATATATATATATATATATATAAAAACAGAGAAATAATCTAAAGAGTATATAGCTATGTCTAACATCCCAAGGAATGCTGAGATATTTGAAAGACTATTTCCTGATATCTATCCTTACAATAGTCATAAAGTGGCTTGTAAGGGGCTTCTAATTATACAAAAATATACAATTGCCATACATTAAGGAAGAGCAGCTACATATATGACACACTGTCTTGGCCACTTACAGCACAGAACACATTGATAATGGGCACTTGCCTTACAGATAGTGGACAAAAAAGTTATATAGCATGTTAGCTGCCCTTGGTCAATAGGTTAGTATAGCACAGGGGAGTTATAGCATGGAGGTGGAGATATAGGGGCCCATTTATCAAGCTCCGGATGGAGCTTGAGGGCCCGTGTTTATGGCAAGCCTGCAGGATCACCAGAAACACTGGTTATGAAGCAGCGTTCTAAAGACCGCTGCTCCATAACCCTGTCCGCCTGCTCTGAGCAGGCGAACAGACATCGCCACAAATCAACCCGATCAAGTACGATCGGGTTGACCCGTTGTAAGTAGCTGTGCTTTAGCTATATGTGTTCCAAAGAAAAATCATACATTTAACTGGAGAAAAACACAAAATTCTAACATGTCTCAATAAACAAACATAGAATAAAAATATACCAGTAAAAAAAGACCAACTTTAAAATAAAGGCATTTTACATGTGACATCCCTTAATAAACTGGATAGCAGTGATGTACCTGTACATGTAATAGATAATGTAAGGGGGAGGAAAAAAACAACTTCTTGAAGATTTGTAGTGGATAATAGGTCCTGCTACAGGCATTACACATATAAATGCAGCTATTATGCTCAATATTTAACCCCTGTTATAGTATAAAAGCTGCTGACAGTATTTCCACAGTAATATATATATTTAAAGATTGTAAACAACAGCTTCTAGTAAATTGTCGCACATCAAGGTAAAGTAAGATTTTACTATATATAGGGCAAAATAAGTTGGTGTTATTAGCCCTACAACTAAATGGGACGATATATATATAGTAATCTCTGCAAGATTAAAAAATAATTAGAAATCTAAATTAGCATGGTACACATGATACACAGATAGCTAGAGAGCGCAAGTATATATTTACCATCTGAACAACAAGATGCTAAAAGCATATATATTAGAAAGTAAGAGAGATTAGGCATAGTGCAAATAAATGGTCTCAATATGTAAACTTCATGCAGTTCAATATACATTATTATAAAAGTCTACAATTATTTAGCTCTACCAACTGGAGCTTAATGAACTTCAAAAAGGATATACATGAAATTATAAAGTTCAGCAAACTTAAACAGATAAAAGTTTACTGATGTCTCTAAGAGATCTTTATCAGTGACGCTACATATGTCACTCAACAATTAAACAAGACAAAATGGGGAGCTTTAAGTATAAGACAGACAAATCTCCATATAAAAGTTCTCCAAGTCTCTCATATATATAAACTTACCACTAGAGCAATAAGTATCTATCAGTATGTCCCAAAAATATACAGGGTTAATCATGATGATTATAATAGCCAAATAAGCATGTCTAAGCTCTTTTAACCCACTCCAGTCTTTGCAGCACTAAGAGTACTGTTTTCAAAAGAAGAAAATAAATCCCCCCAGCAGCAATGAGTTAAACTGTTGTTATACCATAACAGTGGCAATATATCTCCTGTGTAGATCAGATAGTTAAAGGACCAGTAAACACAGCAGATTTGCATAATCAACAAATGCAAGATAACAAGACAATACAATAGCATTTACTATGAATCTCAAATGAGTAGTAGATTCTTTTCTAACACATTTTAAAGTTATATATATTTCCACTCCCCCTGTACCATGTGATAGCAATCAGCCAATCACAAATGCATATACGTATAGTCTGAGTTCTTGCACATGCTCAGTAGGAGCTGGTGACTCAAAAAAAATGTAAATATAAAAGACTGTGCACATTTTTTTTAATAGAAGTAAATTGGAAAGTTGTTTAAAATTACATGCTGTATCTGAATCATGAAAATTTAATAAAGCCTGAGTGTCCCTTTAACGTAATGAATCACCAAATAAGCTTTAATGGCTGACATCAGATAAACAGGGCAGGACTGTTTCCAGTGTAAACTTTCATCACGAGAGTCCCTGTGTCTATTAACTCACTATGTGACAGACTTCTTTCCAAAATTGACATAGCTGTATTCCATAGGCACCATCACTCCGTGCTGGCTGATGTATCAGAGGTATTTACAACCTTACCCTTCACATAAACATTAACGGCCGTTTTCTCTTGAGATATCTCAGGCTGAGCTATCCATGCTGACTCCAAGTCAGGCATATCTTCATCATGTGGAGGCGACAGTTGCCGGGGCCCCAGTGCACAATCGCTCTCATGATGCAGGGGAGAAGTATTCAGGTTTAAGACTGGAGGGGGAAAGTCAATGGTGCGAAGGTTAAGTGTGGCTTGCAGCTCCTTTGTAAAAGCTTCTCTTTAACCCTTTAGTAGTATTCTCAGTTCCTCTAGAAAAGCAGATGCAGACATCTTATTGCACTATAGCATCCAGACTAGAGCCCAAAAGCAGTTGAACTATAACTGCAATACCCAGCTTGTTTGCTGGGGGGGGGGTCCGAGGACTTGAAAATGGCCGCCGCAAGAGGCCTCAGCAGTCCAAATCGGGGCTCCGCTGTCATAAGCACACCAGGCTTAGCACTCAAAGATCATCAAAACAATCAGCATACAGATTTATTATTATTATTATTATTATTATTATTGTCGGTTATTAGTAGAGCGCCAACAGATTCCGCAGCTCTATAAACAAAGGCAGAGTACAAAAAAACAATTATAGGGATCAAATGGGTAGAGGGCCCTGCCAAGAGTAGCACTGTTGTAGTCAAGTCTTAAGAAGGTGATCTACAAACAGCTGGACTCTTAGGCATAAGCGAAGGGGGATCAGGGGATAGCAATGGAGGAGAGAAACTGGTATAAAGAAAGGTTAGTGTAGGTTGTATGTATCCCTGAACAGTAGAGTTTTTAGGGAGCACTTGAAGCTTTCAAAACTAGGGGAGAGTCTTGTGGAGCGAGGCAGAGAGTTCAACAAGATAGGAGCCAGTCTGGAGAAGTTCTGTAAATGGGAGTGTGATGAGGTAACAAGAGAGGAGGAGAGTAGGAGGTCATGAGAAGAGCAAAGGGGATGGAAGGGAGAGTATCTGGATACAAGGTCTGAGATATAGGGGGGAGAAGGGCAGTTGGTGGCTTTGTATGTCAGAGTGAAAAGTTTGAGTTTAATCCTGGAGGCAAGAGGAAGCCAGTGAAGGGATTGGCAGAGAGGTGCAACAGATGAAGAGTGACGTGTAAGGAAGATGAGCCTGGCAGAGGCATTCATTATGGATTGTAAAGGAGCTAGGCCACAGCTGGGGAGACCAGAGAGGGCAGAGTTGCAGTAATCAAGGCAGGAAAGGATGAGAGAGTGGATTAAAATCTTAGTTGTGTCTTGTGTAAGGAAATGTCTAATTTTAGAGATGTTTTTAAGGTGGAAGTGGCAGGCTTTAGCCAAGGACTGAATGTGAGGAGTGAAAGAAAGATCTGAGTCAAATGTGACCCAGAGACATTGGGCATGTGGGGTAGGGGTAATGATGCACTTGTCGACAGTTATAGAGAGATTGGGGGTGGAGATTTTGGAAGAAGGGGGGGGAAATAAGGAGCTCAGTTTTGGAGAGATTTAGCTTGAGGTAGTGAGAGGAAATCCAGGAAGAGATGGGAGAAAGGCAGTTAGTGACACGGGTTAGCAAGGAAGGAGATAGGTCTGGTGCAGAGAAGTAAATTTGGGTGTTGTCGGCATACAAATGATATTGGAAACCATGGGACTTTATTAGGGAATCTAATGATGACATGTAGATTGAGAAGAGTAGGGGAACAAGGACAGAGTATTGTGGTACCCCGACAGAAAGTGGTGACGGGGCAGAGGAGGTCCCAAAGAAGGCTACACTAAAGTTACGGTTTGACAGGTAGGAAGAGAACCACTAGAGGGCTGTGTCAAAGATGCCGAAGGATTGGAGGGTTTGGAGCAAAAGAGGGTGGTCAACAGTATCAAAGGCTGCAGACAGATCAAGGAGGATAAGTAGAGAGAAGTGGCCTTTTGGTTTTGCTGTAAGTAGGTCGTTGGTAACCTTAACGATTGCTGTCTCTGTGGAGTGATGGGGACGAAATCCATATTGGAGTAGGTCAAGGAGGGAGTTAATGGAGGGAGTTAATGTAAGGAAATGGGATAGGTGTGCATATACTAGTTTTTCAAGAAGCTTTGAGGCAAGAGGGAGTAGGGAAATAGGGCGGTAGTTGGATGGGGAGGTTGGATCAAGGGAAGGTTTTTTGAGGATAGGTGTGACCAGTGCATGTTTCAGAGAGGAGGGAAATATACCGGTGCTGAGGGAGAGGTTGAAAATGTGTGTGAGTATAGGGGTAAGAGTAGAAGAGAGGGAGGGGAGTAGCTGTGAGGGGATAGGGTCAAGGGGACAGGTAGTGAGGTGAGAGCACAGTAGAAGTGCCAAAACTTCTTCCTCAGTAACATGGGAGAAAGAGCTAAGTTTATGGCTATGTGGGTTGTGGTTTGTTGCGAGCATTTGAGGGGGTGAGAGAATTGAATTATGTTGAGAGCTATTTTAGTTTTCCGATGGAGTCAATTTTGTGATTGAAGTGGCTGGCAAAGTCTTGAGCTGACAGAGAAGTTGTATTAGGAGGTGGGCGGAGAAGAGTATTGAAAGTGGAGAACAGACGTTTTGGGTTTGAAGCAAACTTAAACAGATAAAAGTATACTGATGTCTCTAAGAGATCTTTATCAGTGACGCTACATATGTCACTCAACAATAAAACAAGACAAAATGGGGAGCTTTAAGTATAAGACAGACAAATCTTCATATAAAAGTTCTCCAAGTCTCTCATATATATAAACTTATCACTAGAGCAATAAGTATCTATCAGTATGTCCCAAGAATATACAGGGTTAATCATGATGATTATAATAGCCAAATAAGCATGTCTAAGCTCTTTTAACCCACTCCAGTCTTCGCAGCACTAAAATTACTGTTTTCAAAAGAAGAAAATAAATCCCCCCAGCAGCAATGAGTTAAACTGTTGTTATACCATAACAGTGGCAATATATCTCCTGTGTAGATCAGATAGTTAATGTATTGAATCACCAAATAAGCTTTAATGGCTGACATCAGATAAACAGGGCAGGACTATTTCCAGTGTAAACTTTCATCACAAGAGTCCCTGTGTCCATTAACTCACAATGTGACAGACTTCTTTCCAAAATTGACATAGCTGTATTCCATAGGCACCAGCACTCCGTGCTGGCTGATGTATCAGAGGTATTTACAACCTTACCCTTCACATAAACATTAACGGCTGTTTTCTCTTGAGATATCTCAGGCTGAGCTATCCATGCTGACTTCAAGTCAGGCATATCTTCATCATGTGGAGGCGACAGTTGCCGGGGCCCCAGTGCACAATTGCTCTCATTATTCAGGGGAGAAGTATTCAGGTTTAAGACTGGAGGGGGAAAGTCAATGGTGCGAAGGTTAAGTGTGGCTTGCAGCTCCTTTGTAAAAGCTTCTCTTTAACCCTTTAGTAGTATTCTCAGTTCCTCTAGAAAAGCAGATGCAGACATCTTATTGCACTATAGCATCCAGAGTAGAGCCCAAAAGCAGTTGAACTATAACTGCAATAACCAGCTTGTTTGCTGGGGGGAGTTCCGAGGATTTGAAAATGGAGGCAGCCAGAGGCCTCAGCAGTCCAAATCGGGGCTCCGCTGTCATAAGCACACCAGGCTTAGCACTAAAAAGATCATCAAAACAATCAGCATACAGATTTATTATTTTTATTATTATTATTATCATCGGTTATTTGTAGAGCGCCAACAGATTCGGCAGCTCTATAAACAAAGACAGAGTACAACAAAACAATTATAGGGATCAAATGGGTAGAGGGCCCTGCCAAGAGTAGCAATGTTGTAGTCAAGTCTTAAGAAGGTGATCTACAAACAGCTGGACTCTTAGGCATAAGCGAAGGGGGATCAGGGGATAGCAATGGAGGAGAGAAACTGGTATAAAGAAAGGTTAGTGTAGGTTGTATGTATCCCTGAACAGTAGAGTTTTTAGGGAGCACTTGAAGCTTTCAAAACTAGGGGAGAGTCTTGTGGAGCGAGGCAGAGAGTTCAACAAGATAGGAGCCAGTCTGGAGAAGTTCTTTAAATGGGAGTGTGATGAGCTAACAAGAGAGGAGGAGAGTAGGAGGTCATGAGCAGAGCAAAGGGGATGGAAGGGAGAGTATCTGGATACAAGGTCTGAGATATAGGGGGGAGAAGGGCAGTTGGTGGCTTTGTATGTCAGAGTGAGAAGTTTGAGTATAATCCTGGAGGCAAGAAGAAGCGAGTGAAGGGATTGGCAGAGAGGTGCAACAGATGAAGAGTGACGTGTAAGGAAGATGAGCCTGGCAGAGGCATTCATTATGTATTGCAAAGGAGCTAGGCCACAGCTGGGGAGACCAGAGAGGACAGAGTTGCAGTAATCAAGGCAGGAAAGGATGAGAGAGTGGATTAAAATCTTAGTTGTGTCTTGTGTAAGGAAATGTCTAATTTTAGAGATGTTTTTAAGATGGAAGTGGCAGGCTTTAGCCAAGGACTGAATGTGAGGAGTGAAAGAAAGATCTGAGTCAAATGTGACCCCGAGACATTGGGCATGTGGGGTAGGGGTAATGATGGACTTGTCGACAGTTATAGAGAGATTGGGGGTGGAGATTTTGGAAGAAGGAGGGGAAAATAAGGAGCTCAGTTTTGGAGAGATTTAGCTTAAGGTAGTGAGAGGAAATCCAGGAAGAGATGGGAGAAAGACAGTTAGTGACATGGGTTAGCAAGGAAGGAGATAGGTCTGGTGCAGAGAAGTAGATTTGGGTGTCGTCGGCATACAAATGATATTGGAAACCATGGGACTTTATTAGGGAATCTAATGATTACGTGTAGATTGAGAAGAGTAGGGGACCAAGGACAGAGCATTGTGGTACCACGACAGAAAGTGGTGACGGGGCAGAGGAGGTCCCAGAGAAGGCTACACTAAAGGTACGGTTTGACAGGTCGGAAGAGAACCACTAGAGGGCTGTGTCAAAGATGCTGAAGGATTGGAGGGTTTGGAGCAAAAGAGAGTGGTCAACAGTATCAAAGGCTGCAAACAGATCAAGGAGGATAAGCAGAGAGAAGTTGCCTTTTGGTTTTGCTGTAAGTAGGTCGTTGGTAACCTTAACGATTGCTGTCTCTGTGGAGTGATGGGGAACGAAATCCATATTGGAGTAGGTGAAGGAGGGAGTTTAATGTAAGGAAATGGGATAGGTGTGCATATACTAGTTTTTCAAGAAGCTTTGAGGCAATAGGGAGTAGGGAAATAGGACGGTAGTTGGATGGGGAGGTTGGATCAAGGGAAGGTTTTTTGAGGATAGGTGTGACCAGTGCATGTTTCAGAGAGGAGGGAAATATACTGGTGCTGAGGGAGAGGTTAAAAATGTGTGTGAGTATAGGGGTAAGAGTAGAAGAGAGGGAGGGGAGTAGCTGTGAGGGGATAGGGTCAAGGGGACAGGTAGTGAGGTGAGAGCACAGTAGAAGTGCCAAAACTTCTTCCTCAGTAACAGGGGAGAAAGCGCTAAGTTTATGGCTGTGTGGGTTGTAGTTTGTTGCAAGCATTTGAAGGGGTGAGAGAATGGAATTATGTTGAGAGCTAATTTATTTTCCGATGGAGTCAATTTTGTGATTGAAGTGGCTGGCAAAGTCTTGAGCTGACAGAGAAGTTGTATTAAGAGGTGGGGGTGGGCGGAGAAGAGTATTGAAAGTGGAGAACAGACGTTTTGGGTTTGAAGAAAGATTAGATATAAGAGTAGAGAAGTGATGTTGCTTATAGAGATTAAGGGCAGAATAGTAGGCGTTCAAGATGAATTTGTAATGAAGAAAATCATCTGAACTCCGAGATTTTCTCCAGTGCCGTTCAGCAGTACGGGAACATGTCAGAGGAGTATGCCAGGGCTGAGGATGCATGTGTGATTTCCGAGCTATGCTAAGAGAGGCTAGATTGTCAAGGACTGAAGTAAGGGTGGAATTATAGTGGCAGATAGATTGATCAGGGAAGGAAAAGGAGTAGAAGGATGGGAGGCGAGGTTCGGGGGAATTAGCAAGCTGTTGCTGATCTAATGACGTATAGGAGGAGGGAGAGTTGAAGGGAGGGATGATATGTTGCAAGTGAGGAGATGGTGGTCAGAAAGAGGAAAAGGGGAGTTTATGAAGTTTGAGATAGTGCATCGATAGCTTAAGATCAGGTCAAGGGAGTGACCGTCTTTGTGAGTGGTAGAATCAGTCCATTGTGACAAACCGAAAGAAGAAGTGAGTTGCTGAAGTTGTTTTGCAGAGTAGGCAGTGGGATTGTCAAGAGGGATGCTAAAGTCGCCAAGAATGAGGGAAGAGGTGTTTGAGGAAAGGAAATAAGGTAGCCAGGCAGCCAAGTGATCTAGAAATTGAGTTGAGGAGCCAGGGGTTCGGTATATGACTGCAACACGTATAGAGAGGGGAGAGAATAAGCAAATCATGTGTGTTTCGAATGAGGAAAATGTAAGGGAAGACATGGGTTGTATTTGTTGAAAGGTGCAACGAGAGGAAAGCAAAATACCTACACCACCTCCTTGTCAAATTACCAGACCTAGGAGTGTGGCTGAAGTAGAGACCCCAATGTGAAAGAGCAGCAGTGGATGCTGTGTCTAGGGCAGAGCGCCAGGTTTCTGTTAGGGCCAGAAGGGTAAGGGAGTGGTATGTGTAAATGGTCGAGTATTTCAGCAAAAATCGTCAGATTCAGCTAATTCTATGCAGGAGCTCTCAATGTTGCAACCGATTATGGCTGCTGCCCGGACACGTCCCCTCATCAGCTTATTTTATTTAGCATTATATTGTAAAGTAATTGTCTTTACCTTACATAAAGCATATGAGTAGGGAGAGATTTTTTATTATAGGCTTAAAGGGACATGAAACCCACATTTTTTCTTTCATGATTTAGCAAGGACATGCAATTTTAAGCAACTATCTAATTTACTTCTATTATCTGTGCTTCATTCTCTTCATGTCCTTTGCTGAAAAGCATATCTAGGTAGGCTCAGTAGATGCTGATTAGTGACTGCACATAGATGCCTTGTGTGATTGGCTCACCCATGTGCATTGCTATTTCTTCAACAAAGGATATCTAAAGAATGATGCAAAATAGATAATAGAAGTACATTGGAATGTTGTTTAAATTTGTAATTTGGTTTAGTGCTCTTGGGGGTTGAGCTCTTGGGGGACAGGCTTTCTCTTGAGTTAACAATTGATTGGTAGCGTAAGAGCAGGAAGTTGCATTGTATGAGGAATCACAATGTATAATGCTAAATGCAGCGTACATACAGTTTACTGTGGATGCGGACAGACAAATTCGCAGTCGGGAACTTTGTCCGTTTGCTATTTAGTACTTAGTAATTGTATATGTGCCTGATTTGTTTGTTTGAGACTTTTGTTTCAGCTCATAGCTTTTATGTTTTCTCATGTTCATGCCTTGTATTGCTTGAATTGAATAAAAAACACACAGTACCCAAGGTAAATACTGCATTTAAAATGATCACTAAAGTGCCTCCTAATACTGAATCTCGCTAGACCTGAGGGCTTAAGAGAATTGTCCCTCTACCACCACAATAATATATCATAGCTTGCAGATTCAAAAGGTATCAACCATTAAGTTTTTAAGCTACAATGTTAACAGCACACTATTTGTTTGTGCAGCTCCTAAAAATTGCTTTAAAATAAATGATCTTCAGCACTGTATTCCCCACATAAGTTAATAAGACCTAACCTATCCTCCAAAACTCACAATTAACCCTAATTTTAACTCTCTTATGCCTACATACAACCCTTTCCTGGTAGAATTAATCCTAATCTCAACCCTATTCCAGCACAATTAACCCTACCTACCATAATGTTTTCCTGTAACACAATTATTTTTTATTTCATTTTTTTTCCTGGCCTTTCATTTGTGTGTGTGCATGTATGTCTGTGTGTGTATGTGAGTGTCTGTGTGTGAGTATGTGTCTGTGTGTGAGTATGTGTCTGTGTGTGAGTATGTGTCTGTGGGGTAAATTTATTAATGTGTGAGCGGACATGATACGATGTAGCGTATCATGTCCGCTGCACATCGATAAATGCCGACAGCATACGCTGTCGGCATTTATAATTGCACCACTGTGAACTGCTGGTGCAATCGGCCGCTATCAGGGAGTGTCAATCAACTCGATTGTATTCGAACAGACAGATAAGTCATGGAGCAGCGGTCTCGACGGAAACAAGGGGCATCAAGCTCCATAGTTAGGGTAGGTTCATTAATAGTTTAAAAATAGTTTATTTTAATTCTACAGCTAAGTTTAAATTTATTTTAAGATAGAGATGGTGTCATTTGAATTTAAAGTTAGTGGCTTGTTAGGTTTAGGGGTTAATAGCTTAATTTAGTTTATGACGATGTGGGGGGCTGGCGGTTTAGGGGCTAATATGTTTATTTAGTTGCGGCAGGGTCCGGGAGCGGCGGGATAGGGGTTAATAACTTTATTTAGTGGTGGCGGGGTCCGGGAGCGGCGGGATAGGGGTTGATAACTTTGTTTAGGTTGCAGCCATGTCGGGGGCAGCAGATTAGGGGTGTTTAGATTCAAGGTTTATGTTAGGGTGTTAAGTGTAAACGTAACTTGTTTTCTACCATGTAAATCAATGGGATATCTGGCAGCATGGAACATAAGCTTTCAGTGCTTTCCAACTCCCATTGATTTCTATGGCATCCGCGGCCTCCAGGGTGGTGGAATGAAAACCAGGTACGCTGGGCCGGAATAGCTGCGAGCGTACCTGTTAACTATTTTATAACTTTGAAAAAGTGTCAAATAGAGCTGAATATGTATTCAGAACATCTGTAATGACATATGCATCGATCTTCTGGACCTCTTCTTGCCAGATAGGATGAAGACTTTGGACCCTCTTCTGGACGGGTCGGTGATACCCGACGTGGTGAAGATAAGGTAGGGAGATCTTCAGGGGCTTAGTGTTAGGTTTTTTAAGGGGGGTTTGGGTTAGATTAGGGGTATCTGGGTGGTGGGTTGTAATTTTGGGGGGGTATTGTATGTTTATTTAAATGCAAAAGAGCTGTTTTCTTTGGGGCATGCCCCACAAAATGCCCTTTTAAGGGCTGGTAAGGTAAAATAGCTGTTAACTTTTTATTTTAGAATAGGGTAGGGCATTTTTTTATTTTGGGGGGCTTTGTTATTTTTTTAGGGGGCTTAGAGTAGGTGTAATTAGACTAAAATTCATGTAATCTTTTTTTATTTTTTGTAATTTAGTGTTTGTTTGTTTTTTTAATTTAGTTTAGTTGATTTAATTGTAGATAATTGTAGGTAGTTTATTTAATTAATTTATTGATAGTGTAGTGTTAGGTTTAATTGTAACTTAGGTTAGGATTTATTTTACAGGTATTTTTATAATTATTTTAACTAGGTAGCTATTAAATAGTTATTAACTATTTAATAGCTATTGTACCTAGTTAAAATAAATACAAAGTTGCCTGTAAAATAAATATTAATCCTAAAATAGCTACAGTATAATTATTAGTTATATTGTAGCTATATTAGGGTTTATTTTACAGGTTAGTATTTAGTTTTAAATAGGATTAATTTATTTAATAAGATTTATTTTATTTCGTTAGATTTAAATTATATTTAATTTAGGGGGGTGTTAGGGTTAGGGTTAGACTTAGCTTTAGGGGTTAATACTTTTATTAGAGTAGCGTCGAGGTCCGGTCGGCAGACAAGGGGTCAATACTATTTATTATAGGGGTTTTGAGGCGGGAGTGAGGCGGTTTAGGGGTTAATACATTTATTATAGTAGCGGTGAGGTCCGGTCGGCAGATTAGGGGTTAATAAGTGTAGGTAGGTAGAGACGACATTGGGGGGGGGCAGATTAGGGGTTAATAAATATAATAATGGGGTCCGCAGTGTTAGGGGCAGCAGATTAGGGGTACATAGCTATAATGTAGGTTGCGGCGGTGTACGGAGCAGCAGATTACGGGTTAATAATAAAATGCAGGGGTCAGCGATAGTGGGGGCGGCAGATTAGGGGTTAATAAGTGTAAGGTTAGGGGTGTTTAGACTCGGGGTACATGTTAGGGTGTTAGGTGCAGACTTAGGAAGTGTTTCCCCATAGGAAACAATGGGGCTGCGTTAGGAGCTGAACGCTGCTTTTTTGCAGGTATTAGGTTTTTTTTTGTTTCCTATGGGGAATTGTGCACAAGCACATTTTTGAAGCTGGCCGCGTCCATAAACAACGCTGGTATTTAGAGTTGCAGTGGCGGTAAATATGCTCTACACTCCCTTTTTGGAGCCTAACGCAGCCCTTCATAGAACTCTAAATATCAGCGTTGTTTAAAAGGTGCGGGGGAAAAAAAACACGCGTAGCTAACGCGCCCCTTCTAACGCAAAACTCGAAATCTAGGCGTAAGATTAAGAGGCCGAATTATCAAGCCGTCAACTAAGCTGCATTTGACTGCACCAATACGCTCGCCTAACATCGCGGCCGCAGACCTGAATACGCTGTCCTTATATCTAAAAAAAGATGTAAAAAAGCCACACACCAAGTACGGGGCGATGAGCAGCGGACTGTTGTTAACTAACAGTCATCGATCTCGCTGCTATTCTGCTTTTTCCCAACTTTATTTATACCCTGTCACTAAACACCACCACTATACTAAAATTTTAACCCCTATCCCGCCCCTCCCGGACCCCGCCGCAACTTTAATAAAGTTATTAACCCCTATCCCGCCGCTCCCTGAGCCCACCACAACTCTAATAAAGTTATTAACCCCTATCCCGCCGCTCCCAGACCCCGCCGCAACTCTAATAAAGTTATTAACCCCTATCCCACAGCTCCTGGGGCCCACCGCAACTCTAATAAAGTTATTAACCCCTATCCCGTCGCTCCCGGACCCCGCTGCAACTCTAATAAAGTTATTAACCCCTATTCCTCTGCTTCCAGACCCCTCTGCCACTAAATAAATGTATTAACCCCTAAACCCCTGGCCTCCCACATCACTACCACTTACTAAACCTATTAACCCCTAAACCTAACAAGCCGCTAACTTTACATTAATTATTAACTCATCCCTATCTTATAATAAATTTAAACTTACCTTTAGAAATAAAATAAACTATATTAAACTAGTAATTAACATACCCTAACTATTATACTACAATTACATTAAACTATATTAAACTATTAATTAATCTTTCCTAACTATTATATTACAATTACATTAAACTATATTAAACTATTAATTAACCTACCCTAACTATTATACTAAAATTACATTAAACTAACAATTAAATTAACTATATTACATATTTAAAAAACTAACCCTATTTAAATTATTTAAATCTACTATTAAAAATTACTAAATTACAAAAAAATAACAACTAAGTTACAAAAAATAAAAAACACTAAGTTACAAAAAATAAAAACACTAAGTTACAAAAAATAAAAAACCACAGTATCAAAAATAAAAAAGAATTACACCTAATCTAAGATTAGATTATAGTGGCAAGCGTACCGGTTAGAAGTTTGATAACTTGCAAAAGTTGTCAGATAGTGACAAATTTGTAATCAGAACATCTGTAATGACGTAAGCATCGATCTGTGTCAGATTGAGACCGGCGGACCGTATATGTTACGTCACAAATTTCAACTTTTGCCGGTCTGTACCAGTGACGTGCGGTAATAGGAGGCAGGGGAGGCAACACCTCCCCTGTCCAATCAGAAAAAAATATTTTTTTATTATGATAAATAAAAATAAAAAAAGTTGTGTTTTTGGTTTTAATTTTTTTGGTTTTAATTTGGTTTAAACATTTTTTACAAGCCCCCCCCCCCCCCGCCACCAGATGCAATCCCATCTTTCATCATCCATGTTGCGCAATTAAGAGGCAGTGAGCCGTTCCGCTGCCCTCCATTGATTGCGAAACATGGGTGCTGATACTGTTTCTTAGCTCACCATGAGAGCTAGCGCCACCCAGTGGTGTCTTACCGGGCCCATACCACGTTCCAATAGAGGCGGTTCTCAAAACCGCCTCTGATGGAGCTCTAATCCAAGCCAATCAGCATCAACGCTGCCGGGGAGGCGTGTCAGCGTCATTGGCGGGAACACAGTAGAAGCCGGGGGGAGCTGCTGCAACTTCAAGTGCCTGCCGAGTGAGTCCCACGTGTTAGTCAGTAGTAGTGACTTTAGTAGGTAGTAGCTAGTGAGTGTTCGTCCTGTCACTGTCACCTGTCAGTGCTGCTGAGTGAGGGACAGTTTCTGCCAGACTGGTGAGTCTAATTGTATATATTCATTCCCTCTGTTTGAAGGAGTCACTGACACTCCAATCAACATCTGCAGCACAGTCAGGTAGGCTGGTATTTCGTTTTGCCTCCCCCCTTGTTTCTCCTCACCGATGACATTGCCCCCTTAAAACCTCTGCATATGCATCCGATCATGGCGATTGTGACATTTGGCTTCACAGGCATTTGCCGTCACCATGCTATGCAGCTACCAGTACCCTGTGACCCCCGTGCCGTACCCTCCCGAGCTGTGCTTGCTCAGTGTGTCTCCTCTGGGTGTCTGGTCAGCAGAGCACCATTTGTGAGTGGCAGATAGAGAGAGATAGCATTGACAGCTAGAGGTGGCAGGGCCATCCTTCTTCCATCTCTTCTCTCGGTCCCCTCCCTCTCTCTACAGTCTCTCCCTGTCATTGGAGCAGTCAGCACAGACAATCCTATTTACACCTAGAATAGTCCCTTAATTAATACCCTCACTGTTGGTTTAGGTCTAATGTGGCTGTGTCTCCAAAATCCCAGTGACCACATGAAAATTAGCACAGCCTTGTCTTTCCCTCCTGCCTGGCATCACTGCAAAGGGCAAGTGATGGGGCAGTGCTGGTTAACAGCATTATCAGCAATAAGCACATTAAGCATTTGCTTATATCCCACAAAGAATCCCCTGAGCAATCAGCAAGGAACATTAGCTCAATCCTGTTTATAGAGATTTATTTTTTCTTGAGTGGGGTCAACATTTTACATTTTAAAATGTATTTTACACTTAAAATAAAATAATTTGGGAGAGATGTGAAGCTAATAATACTAGAATATTAGAGAAACATAATTTAAAAATTACTTTCTTTTATTGTGTGTGTGTATATATATATATATATATATATATATATATATATACTGGGAACACACAGTTACCTTTGACCACAATATAAAGGCTCGTTTCACTCCATTCCCACCAACTTTAACCCCAAAATACTGCCTAGTGCAGTACTTTTATTAAAAAATATAGATGCTAACACTGGACTAGTGATCTTTCTTTCACTCCTCACGTTCAGTCCCTGGCTAAAGCCTGCCCCTTCCATCTTAAAAACATCTCTAAAATTAGACAATTCCTTACACAAGACACAAATAAGATTTTAATTCACTCTCTCATCCCTTCCCACCTTGACTACTGCAACTCCATCCTCTCTGATCTCCCCAGCTGCCACCTAGCTCCTTTACAAACCATAATGAATGCCTCTGCCAGGCTCATCTTCCTTACACGTTGCTCTTCATCTACTGCACCTCTCTGCCAATCCCTTCACTGGCTTCCTCTTGCCTCCAGGATTAAACACAAAATTCTGACTCTTACATACAAAGGCCTCAACTGCACTGCTCCCCACTATATCTCAGACATTGTCCCCAAATACTCTCCCTCTTATCCCCTCACAAACTCCTCCTCTCCTCCTCTCTTGTTACCTCCTCACATTCCCATTTACAAGAATTCTCCAGGCTGGTTCCCATCTTGTGGATCTCTCTGCCTTGCTCCACAAGACTTTCCCCTAGTTTTGTAATGTAAGCTTCAAGTGCTCCCTAAAGACTGTACTATTCAGGGATGCATACAACCTACACTGACCTTTCCTAACTCCATTTCTATTCCCTTGAACCTCTTAGCATGTAAGCCTATGAACCCAGCTGTTTGTAGATCACCTTCATGAGAGCCAACTACAAAAGTGCAACTTTGGGCAGAGCCCTCTACCCATTTAATCCCTATAAATGTTATCTTTATACCGCCTATGTTTATAGCGCTGGGGAATCTGTTGGCTCTCTACAAATACCTGATAATAAAAAAAAAATAGAAAGTATTTTTGGGCTATTTAAGGCAGATTTATAAAATTAACCAGAGATCCGATCGCTGATTAATTTTATAAGTGCTAATTTCTGCCGCAAGCTTGCAGTAGCAATAACCAGCCACTTCACTGATCATAACCAGCCACTTCACTGATATTCACTTGTAATCTAGCCCTATGTCTTTCTATAAATATATATTATAAGTGGAGCTCAATCGTTATCGAGAATAGGGCAAACATGATATCACAAGGTCTAATTATGTAGCACAAAGTGTAAACTAATGCTTATATTAGAAGTTTATAGTAAACAATTGTACTCAAGAGATAACATTAATGCTGCAAATGTTAAATAAGTTAAAAGCTTTGGTAAAGTCATTGTGACTGCTCATACAGGACTTCATGAACCACAAAACTGTCCTCTTCAGTTTTATTTTTCACACTATAAAATACTTTTTAGAAATAGCATTGCTTTTATTCTTAGATAAAACAAATTGATATAATTTTAAATGTACATTTTAAATGTACTTAAAATATAATAGTATACATTTTTTAAGGCTATATTCACATCTGTTTTATATACTTCACTATTGGTTAGATCTGAAATTTAAGTATGTAAGTATTAATTGGCCAGTTATATGTAATGTTTCACAGCACACAAGAACCAATAGAAATGCGAGAATATGTAAAACATGATTGCAACACTGGAAAAAAGTGTGCAAATGGCCTCTTACAATGCTTGCATTTATTTCATATTTGCATTAGTGTCATTTTGACCATTTATCCAATTACCGTTTTTCTCCATAAGAATCTCTTGGCTTTGTGCTTAAAGTGAGCCATTTTAAAAGTATAGTATTTTGTATTGTATTGTGGTAGCAAATACATTTAGAAGTTGTCAAAAATAAAAACAATTACACCTAATCTAATAGCCCTATAAAAATAAAATATACCCCCCTAAAATAAAAACACCCCTAGCCTAAAATAAACTACCACTATTTTACCTAAGCTATTTTACCTGTAATAAATACAAAATCCCCCCAACAGTAAAACCCACCACCCAACCAACCCCCCCAATAAAAAACCTAACTTTAAAAAAAATCTATGCCACCCATTGCCCCTAAAGCTTAATCAATAGTGATGTCGCGAACATAAAAATTTGGGTTCGCAAACGGCGAACGCGAACTCCCGCAAATGTTTGCGAACGGGCGAACCGCCATAGACTTCAATAGGCAGGTGAATTTTAAAACCCACAGGGACTCTTTCTGGCCACAATAGTGATGGAAAAGTTGTTTCAAGGGGACTAACACCTGGACTGTAGCATGCCGGAGGGAGATCCATGGCAAAACTCCCATGGAAAATTACATAGTTGATGCAGAGTCTGGTTTTAATCCATAAAGGGCATAAATCACCTAACATTATAAAATATGAGGAAAAAATGGAAAAAAACACACTTTTTCTAACTTTGACCCCCAAAATCTGTTACACATCTACAACCACCAAAAAACAACCATGCTTAATAGTTTCTAAATTTTGTCCTGAGTTTAGAAATACCCAATGTTAACATGTTCTTTGCTTTTTTTGAAAGTTATAGGGAAATAAATACAAGTAGCACTTCGCTATTTCAAAACGACTTTTTTTCAAAATGAGCGCTAGTTAAATTGGAACCCTGATATCTGTCAGGAATACCTGAATATCCTAAAACGTGGGTGTGGTAGACCGAGCGCTAGTATTTTACAGCCTTATGCTCACTGGCAAAAGTCCCCTAGTGGACTTGGGATGTGACTACAATTGTGTGATATAGTGAGCGCTGAGAAGCTTAAAAGGACTGTGAGGTAAGGATGTGTTAAAAATGGAATGTATTTATTGCAGTTAATATAAAATAAAAATACAGTATAATACATACAAATTAAAAAGCTTTTAAAATTCTTCCTAAAATCTCTATGGATCCATGAGATATAAGTCTTAAGGATTTAGTGTTACCTATATCTATGGTGTTGGAACAGATATTACGTTAGCTCCGACAACAGTCTAAGACCTTGTCTTGAGAAAGGCCTAGGAGGGCCGAAACGCGTCGACATACTGGTGAGCAAATTTCTGATTTCATTATACCACATCCAGACGTTATTACACTATTGCACTTTATTTCACCCACAGATTAGGAGGAGGACTTTGGACCTACCCGCCACATTATTGTACTTTTCCTTTTTCTTCTGCATTTTTATATTCTACATTTTTTATATTTTTTATATTCTGCATTCTTATAATCTCTTCCACGTCTACCACAGCTATTGGAGTTTATTTTGGAAGTTAATCATCTAGGATTTCTTTGAACGCACTTACCCACCATATTTTTTGAACACTTTGATATTTATTTGTGGATTAACTTTTTACAATTTTTGTGGAACACTTTTGCAATTTTTGTGGAACACTTTGATATATTTTTTTGGAACACTGTGATTTTCCAAAGAGACACTTTTTAAGAAACTATTTGAGAGACATAAATTTCTTCATTTTTTCAACTAATTTTATTTCCATTTTTACATAATTGGATTTCTCCTACACTTTTATTTATATTGTATTTCTATCACTTATACTTTTATACTGCATCTGTATTGTTGACATCTGTATTATTGACATTGTATTACGCCAATTTTGGCCATTTACATCATATCTGCTGTTTGTAAATATCTGTGCTCAAACTGCACTCTATAAACCATAACACTATGGTCTTAGACTGTTGTCGGAGCTAACGTAATATCTGTTCCAACACCACAGATATAGGTAACACTATATCCTTAAGACTTATATCTCATGGATCCATAAAGATTTTAGGAAGAATTTTAAAAGCTTTTTAATTTGTATCTATTATACTGTATTTTTATTTTATATTAACTGCAATAAATACATTCCATTTTTAACACATCCTTACCTCACAGTCCTTTTAAGCTTCTCAGCGCTCACTATATCACACAATAATACCTGAATATCCCGTGACATGTATATATTTTTTTTTAGAAGACATCCCAAAGTATTGATCTAGGCCCATTTTGGTATATTTCATGCCACCATTTCAACGCCAAATGCGATCAAATAAAAAAAAATTGTTCACTTTTTCACAAACTTTAGGTTTCTCACAGAAATTATTTACAAACAACTTATGCAATTATGGCATAAATGGTTGTAAATGCTTCTCTGGGATCCCCTTTGTTCAAAACTAGCAGACTTATATGGCTTTGGCGTTGCTTTTTGGTAATTAGAAGGCTGCTAAATGCCACTGCGCACCACATGTTGTATGCCCAGCAGTGAAGGGGTTAAATAAGGAGCATGTAGGGAGCTTGTAGAGTTAATTTTAGCTTAAGTGTAGTGTAGTAGACAACCCAAAGTATTGATCTAGGCCCATTTTGGTATATTTAATGCCACCATTTCACCCCCAAATGCGATCAAATTTAAAAAAAAAATAAAAAAAATTCGCAATTTTAGGTTTCTCACTGAAATTATTTACAAACAGCTTGTGCAATTAAGGCACAAATGGTTGTAAATGCTTCTCTGGGATCCCCTTTTTTCATAAATAGCAGACATATATGACTTTGGCGTTGCTTTCTGGTAATTAGAAGGCCGCTAAATGCTGCTGCGCATCACACGTGTATTATGGCTAGCAGTGAAGGGCTTAATTAGGTAGTTTGTAGGGAGCTTACAGGGTTAATTTTAGCTTTAGTGTAGAGATCAGCCTGACACATCAGACCCCCTGATCCCTCCCAAATAGTTCCCTTCCCTCCCCCACCTCACAATTGTCCCCGCCATCTTAAGTACTGGCAGAAAGTCTGCCAATACTAAAATAAAAGTTTTTTTTTGTTAGCATATTTACATATGCTGTGGTGTAGCATCCCCCTTAGCCCCCAACCTCCCTGATCCCCCCCAAAACAGCTCTCTAACCCTCCCCATCTGCCTTATTGGCGGCCATCTTGGGTACTGGCAGCTGTCTGCTATTATTTCACAGTCAAAAAAGTGTTATTTTTTTTAAATGTACACTACTGTTACACCAGATATGAGTAGTGGCACTGGGAAAGTGGGCACAGTATACGCTGTGAGACTGACACACACGCTGGCAGGCAGGCAACTGCAATTAGATTACACAGGAAAAAAAAAAAAAGCAGACTTATGTTGTAGCCCTAAAAAGGGCTTTTTGGGGTGCTGTCCTTACAGCAGAGATCAGATGAGTCCTTCAGGACTGTAGTGGACACTGAATACACTAGCCTAGCTATCGATTTCCCTATTAAATCAGCAGCAGCTACACTGTCCCTCCTCTCACTAAGAATGCAGCTTCCGAATGAATCTAAAATGGATGCTGTCCAGGAGGTGGGAGGGTCTGGGAGGGAGGGTCTGCTGCTGATTGGCTGGAATGTGTCTTCTGACTGTGAGGTACAGGGTCAAAGTTTACTCAATGATGACGAATAGGGGGCAGATCGAACATCGCATATGTTCGCCCGCCACAATGAACGCGAACATGCTATGTTCGCTCGGAACTATTTGCTGGCGAACTATTCACGACATCACTATTAATCAACCTTTTACAGTGAAACCATTCAAACACTGTTACCACAGCCATAACAAGTAAACAGTAAATAGTTAGCATATAGTCATAACAATTTACTGCTTATTAGTGTGACTGCTAAAGCAGGGGCATGAAACGCTGCCCTTCTGTTTTTCTTTGGGGTGAGAAGTGCAGGCTTCATTCTGATTGGCTCCTCTTGTCACAAATGGACTGTTGCAGGGTATGGGCAATCCATTGCCTGTATAGTTAAGAGGTCATGGTAGGTTAAAAGCTAAATAAGCATTGCACATGTAGACAAACAGTGCTCTAAAAGCAATTGAACATGTACTTTGTTTCAAATCCTTAAAAACTCTAAACTTTTCTTTTATTGTGACCTTTTTTCTATCTGGTACATTTTTTTTAACTCATATCATATAATAAAGTGATCCCTCTGGAGCTTCTTCAACTAGAAGTAAATGAAGCTAAACTCATCATACACACAATTTACTGTTTAGCAGCATTGTAATTGCACATTTGGACACATCTGGAAGTGTGCTGCAAGTATTTTATAGGAAGTCAATCAACTCCAAACTGTGCTTGCAAATATGTTTACAACAGAAATGAAAAGATGCAATTATAAAAATTGCTCCCACGTTGCTTGAGCTTTAGGAGTTATGGAAACCATGGAAGAGTTTAAAAAACAAACAAACAAACAAACAAATATCTACATCTAAGAAAAATAAAAGTTTGTTTATCTGTAAGGCTACTCACTGTAATTAGTAACTTGAGTTTTTTTATTATCTTTATAACTATTTTAGTCTGTCCAAACTATTACCTTTGAGTCATATCGGACTCTTAGCACTCCTAAACAGAAACAGTAATCTGTTATAAAAATAAAAAAAACTGTTGCACACATCATTTGGTAAATAAATATTTTGCCCCTGCAGGTCTTGCTGTTTTATCTTGCAAACTAAAGCAAGATTGTGTCAGAATATGCAAAACACTTATTACCTTACTATTAAAATACCCTACTATTAAAACACATGGATAGAAACACAGAGGTGGTTGTAAGATGCATCAAAAACAGGTTATCTGATTTTTATATTTAATATTTAAAGTGTGCCCCAGCTAATTTTGCTCTCATCTGAGTTTATTTTTCTTGTAAACTCTATTACTTTCTAAGGGGGGCATTTAGCAACTTAAAGGGGCAGCCATAGCAAATGTCATTGTTTTTGTTTTTTTATATCTGATCTGGAAAAAGTTAGATAATCATGATGTCCCCATATCCTCAAATTATAATTAAATAGTATTTATTCTTTATAAGCTATGCAGAGATCATTTTTTGTAGAATTAAAATAACATACTCTTCTCATTATATTCATGAAATAATACACATTTACATAGATTTGTAGACATAGTTATATCTCAGTAAAAAAGATTTAATCTTTTTTATCTTCAAGTACTCAATGATCTTGATGCAGGCAAACGTAGTTCAGTTAGGAATATGCATTGAAAAAAATTTAAATGTGAAAATACCCATGTGCTTGCCTACATAAAGAGACATGCTTTCTCTGTCAATAGACAAAGGGATATGAAAACCAGGAGATTTCTTAGTTGCATCTATATAGTGCATTTTTGAATGAATTAGTGTTTTTTGAAAAATATGTCTGTGCTTTAAAAGGACATGACCCCCTAATTAGGGACTATGTTATTCCCAAATAATAGACACACACCATCTGTTGGGATAAAAAGGCTGCAGCTTGTTTTATTAACAACATAACTTAACATATAAATAAAACAGATACATATCCCCAATAATAGAATTAACATTAACAACCCACTGGGCTTGCCAAGTAACCCATTGTACCTCTCTTCCAAAGGTCCCCTCAGGAACCGTAATAGACCTCTCCTGCATAGAAGGAGGTTCCCCAAGCAGAACTCCACAAACCACCAAAGGCAAGCCCCCCCCCCCCCCCCCCCCCGAAAAGCTGCGACAGTAATAGTACATCTCCACAGCTGTAATTCCAGGGAGGGAGGGATGGAGCTTCTTCTCACCATCAGGTCCGGATAGAAGATGAGCCTACTTCCTGCTCACTGTCTCTTAAGTACTCCCCTATGGGCCCAACCCTTAACCTCTCTCTCACCCCATCTTCTTCACACTTGCCCTGCTCTGGGGTCAAATGCCCTTCCAAAATAGGCATTTCTCCAGGGCTGGCATCACCCCCTAATTAGGGACTACGTTATTCCCAAATAATAGAAACACACCATCTGTTGGGGTAAAAAGGCTGCAGCTTGTTTTATTAACAACATAACTTAAAGGACCAGTCAACACATTATATTTGCATAATCAACAAATGCAAGATAACAAGACAATGTAATAGCACTTAGTCTGAACTTCAAATGAGTAGTAGATTTTTTTCTGACAATTTTAAAAGTTATGTCTTTTTCCACTCCCCCTGTACCATGTGACAGCCATCAGCCAATCACAAATGCATACACGTACCATGTGACAGCCATCAGCCATTCACAAATGCATACACACTTATTCTTGCACATGCTCAGTAGGAGCTGGTGACTCAAAAAGTTTAAATATAAAAAGACTTTGCACATGTAGTTAATGGAAGTAAATTGGAAAGTTGTTTAAAATGGCATGCTCTATCTGAATAATGAAAGATTAATTTTGATTGAGTGTCCCTTTAACATATAAATAAAACAGATACATATCCCCAACAATAGAATTAACATTAACAACCCACAGGGCTTGCCAATTAACTGTCAGGGTGCCAGGAATCAGACTGAGACGAAAAGTGCAAAAATAATCACACCTTTATTAATAGCAAAAAATAATAAAAAGACCACAAGTCAAATAACAAGCCAGGAGTCAAAACCAGAGCTGGTAGTCAGACGACCCAAGTCAGGAGTCAAAGCGAATAGTCAGACGAGCCGGAATCAGGACAAAGGAAAACAGCAGAGTCAGGAACAAGCCAGGGATCAGGAACCAGGAAGGAAGTCAGGCAACCAGGTAAAACACAGGAGCTCTCACAAACAGGTCTGAGACAACGCAAAGGCAAAGCATACTGAACAGAGGCCCTTTAAATAATAAGACAATTCTGAGACTGCATCCTGTCTCACATAGATGATGCACAACAGTCTGGCCATAAAAGGAAGTGCAGGCAATGAGCAGCATCCCACACAATGCACCAAGTCAGGAAGAGAGGTGAGTAAAATGGCTGCCAGCAGCACATGGCAAACAAAACAGGGAAAAGACCCTGACAGTACCCTCCCCTCAATGACCCCTCCCCCGCAGGAGGACAAAAGGCTTATTGGGGAAACGGGCATGGAAGGCACGGAGGAGGGCAGGAGCATGAACGTCAGAGGAGGGAACCCAAGAACGCTCCTCTGGACCGTAGCCCCTCCAGTGAACCAAATACTGTACACGGCCCAGGGCATACGAGAGTCAATAATGCTGCTGACCTCATACTCCTCATGGTTGTCAACAAGGATAGGATGGGGACGAGGCAACACAGTGGTACACCAATTACAAACCAATGGTTTCAAGAGGGAGACATGAAAAACATTGGAGATGTGCAAAGCAGGAGGAAGGTCAAGAGCGTAGGCCACAGGATTAACCCGTCGGAGTATTCAAAAAGGACCAACATAACAGGGAGCCAATTTATTGGAAGGCACACGAAGGTTCAGGTTGTGGGAGGACAGACAAACTCTCTCACCAACCTGGTAGGAAGGTGCGGGGAGACTCCTACAATCAGCCTGGAACTTTTGGCGCTGCATAGAACGATGAAGGCAATCCTTAATCTGCACCCACGTGGAACGGAGTTGCCAGAGATGCTCCTCCAAAGCTGGAATACCCTGAGACATGAATGAATCGGGCAACAAGGATGGTTGAAACCCATAATTCGCCATGAACAGGGATAACTTGGAGGAAGCATTAATAGCACTATTACGAGCAAACTCTGCCCAAGGTAACAGTTCAGACCAATTATTGTGGTGATCTGAGACATAGCAATGGAGGAACAGTTCCAGAGCTTGATTAGACCGTTCCGCAGCCCCATTGGATTGAGGGTGATATGCTGAGGAGAAGGAAAGCTGGATCCCCATTTGAGCACAAAAGGAATGCCAAAATATGGAGACAAACTGGCTACCCCATTCTGACACTATCTCCTTGGGTAACCCATGTAAATGGAAGACCTCCCAGGCAAAAATTGAAGCAAGCTCCTGAGCGGTAGGCAGCTTCACCAAGGGAATGCAATGTGACATTTTAGAAAAACGGTCAACCACCATAAGGATAACAGTATTGCCATTGGAAACAGGGAGCTCAACAATGAAGTCCATGAAAAGATGTGTCCAAGGACACTCACCATTAGCAATAGGTTGAAGAAGACCCACAGGAAGACGTCGAGAAGTCTTATTCTGTGCACAAACTGAGCAGGAGGCAGCATACGCAGCAAAATCAGAACGAAGACCTGGCCACCAGAATTGTTGAGTGACAGACCAAATAATTTGGTTCTTGCCTGGGTGACCTGCGGCTTTAGGATAGTGGTAAGTATGCAAAAGTTTTGTTCGAAGATTCTCAGGAACAAAACACTTACCACTAGGTTTCTCAGGAGGTGAATTGGTTTGTGCAGCCAGGATCTCCTCCCCCAAGGGAGAAGTCAAATTAGTATGTATGGTAGCCAAAATATGGTCAGGAGGTATAACAGGATTAGGTACAGACTCCTCCTTGGACAGAGGTGAAAATTGTCGAGAGAAGGCATCAGCCCTAACATTCTTACTACCAGGCAGGTAGGAGACCACATAATTAAACCAAGACAAAAATAGCGCCCATCTGGCCTGTTGGGGCGACAAACATTTTGCTTCAGATAGATAAGTTAAATTCTTGTGGTCAGTAAGAATGAGCACTGGCACGCTAGTACCATCGAGAACATGCCTAAATTCCTTAAGTGCCAAAATTATAGCCAGTAATTCCCTGTCGCCAATTTCTTAATTGCACTCCGCTGGAGACAATTTCCTAGAGAAGAAACAGCACAAATGCAAAGAACTGTCAGGCGTAGGACGTTGAGACAAGAGGGCACCTACTCCAGTCTCAGACGCATCGACCTCAAGAATGAAAGGCAGGACAGGGTTAGGATAGCCAGAACTGGAGTGGCAGCAAAGGCAGTCTTAAGACTATCAAAGGCCTTAATTGCAGTAGGTGACCAATGGAGTGGATCATTCTCTTTACGGGTCATGTCTGTGATAGGTTTGACCAAGGAAGAAAATTTTTTAATAAACTTTCTATAGTAATTGGCGAACCCCAAAAAACATTGAATAGACCGAAGACCAACTGGGTGAGGCTACTGCAGAACTGCAGATAACTTGTCAGGATCCATGGAGAACCCTGAAATGGAGATAACATAACCTAGGAAGGTTACTTGAGTCTGATGGAACTCACATTTCTCGAGTTTACAAAACAGGCCATTCTCACATAGTCTCTGAAGTACCCGTGTAACATCAGAACGATGAGCCTCAAGTGTGGGTGAGTGTATGAGGATGTCGTCTAAGTACACCACAACACACTGTTGCAACATATCTTGTAGGACATCATTAATAAATTCCTCGAAAACAACAGGAGCATTACATAGGCCAAAGGGCATTACAAGATACTCATAATGCCCGCTCCTGGTGTTAAATGCTGTTTTCCATTCGTGGCCCTCCTTAATCCTAACGAGATTGTACGCTCCTCTCAAATCAAGTTTAGTAAAGACCGTAGCTCCCTTGAGGTGGTCAAAGAGTTCCGTAATGAGCAGTATAGGGTAAGCATTCTTAATGGTAAGACGATTAAGACCCCTATAATCAATACATGGTCTTAACTTGCCACCTTTTTTCTTCACAAAGAAGAAGCCAGACCCTGCAGGAGAGCAGGATTTGCGGATGATCCCCCGCGACAGAGCATCGGCAACATACTCCTCCATAGCACAATTCTCTGCAACAGACAGAGGGTACACCCGGCCCCGAGGAGGAATGGCTCCGGGTTGCAGGTCGATGGCACAATCATTAGACCGGTGAGGAGGCAACATACCAGCACGCATCTTGTCAAACAAGTCTAGGAACTCTCGGTACTCCTCTGGCAATTGAGATACCGAAGAAGTGCACAAGACTTTAACTGGTTTCCGAAGACAAGTGGAAATACATTGCAGGGACCACGACAATATTTCGGACCTGCACCAGTTGAGACTGGGATTGTGCTTTTGGAGCCAGGGATAACCCAGAACAACCAAAAAATGCGGAGAGTTTATCACCTGGAACTGGAGGGTTTCAAAATCGAGAGCCCCAACAGCCATGGACAATGGAGCAGTTTCGTGAGTAACGAGTGGGGGCTGAAGGGGCCTGCCATCAATGGCCTCAATAGCAAGCGAAACGGACCGAGGCAAAACAGCACTCTCAATGAAATAGCCCGAAGCACCAGAGTCAACAAGAGCCTGAGTGACTATGGAAGTGTCCACCCAGGAAAGGACAATCGTGACCAAAGGTTTCTCCTTAAGTGGTTTCGGGGATGAGGGTAAACCACCCAAGGTGTGATCGTTTCCCGGCCGTGTAGGACAAGACTTCAAAAGGTAGCCCTGTAACCCACAATAGAGACAGAGCCCCTCCCTCCTCCTAAAGGCCCTCTCTGCCGCGGAGAGACACGTGAATCCCAGCTGCATCGGCTCAGCAGTACCTGGTGACTCGGGACCAGGAGGCATGAGAGGAGAGGGAGGCATGGGTGGGAACGAACAAGTAGGAGACAATGGAACAGGAGGCTTCGGCAAGCGCTCCTTGGAAGAAGGCCTCTCTCTGAGTCTGATGTCAATTAGGATCAAAAAAGACACCAATGCCTCGAGATCCTCTGGTAAATCTCTGGCAGCAACTTCATCTTTGATCGCATCAGAGAGCCCATGAAAGAAGGCGGCAACAGGGCTTCATTGTTCCAACCTACCTCTGCGGCAAGCGTACGGAACTCAATAGCATACTGAGCAACAGATCTTGTACCTTGCTGAATGGACATGAGTCGTTTAGCAGCAGAGTAGGAGCGAGCCGGAATATCAAATTCCCTTCGAAAGGAGGCCACAAATTCAGGGTAATTTGAAATCACAGGTTTATTAGTCTCCCACAAGGGATTAGCCCAGGCAAGAGCTGTGTCAGAGAGTAACGAGATGAGAAATCCCACCTTAGCTTTGTCAGAGGGAAACGCCTGAGGTAACACCTCAAAGTAAATGCCCACCTGGTTCAAAAACCCTCTGCACTGAATAGGATCGCCTCTATATCGCTGAGGTAGAGGTGCAGAACCGGACATGCTCCTGATAGGCATAGGTGCAGCAGCAGAAACAGGAGCAGCCATAACTTGTGGGACACTTTGGTCCAAATGTGCAGTGCGAGTCAGCAGGATTTGCAGTTCTAGTGCAAATTGATCCAAGCAGTGATCCTGTTCATCCATCCTGGAAATGATGTCAGGTAAAGGTGGATTATTAGCACCATCAGGATTCATGGCCTTTGCGTAATGTCAGGGTGCCAGGAATCAGACTGAGACGAGAAGTGCAATAATAATCACACCTTTATTAATAGCAAAAAATAATAATGTTACAGAAGCATTAGTTATTTTGTTGTGAAGAGCTTATTTCCCAGCAGCAATGCCTGAACCAGCCAAGCCAGCGCCTAAGAAGGGCTCCAAGAAAACCGTAACAAGTATCATTTCATAAAGAGTTAACTTTTTTTCAGCTTTTAGAAACTATTGTCTAATCACCTCTGGAGCCAGACTGCTAATTGATAAGATGAACTTGTAAACTTGTTATCTTAAGTACTGTAATCCTATTGTGGCCTGTCAAAGGACAGTGCTCTCTATCTAAATGTGTGATGGGGGATTTTGTGCACCCCCCCCCCCCCCCTGGGAGTGCCCTGTGTGCATGTAACCTTAATAAAAAGCAGGCTGGGCATCCCAGTCCTGAGTTCTTGTTTGACCCTCAATCGCAGCGTTGACTCGTTTTTGTGGGCAGAAGGGTATCCTAGCTGTACTGCAGCTAAGGGAGATTATTCTATATTTGCGAGACTCATATAGAATACTATGGAAAGCAGCTTCTCCCCTCTTTAGCAATAGGGATCCAGGCTACTAAGCGGTCCATCTCTCAGCGAGACTAAGGGTAACCGTAACATTTGGCGGCAGCGGCGGGATTTTCCTGGATTTCCTAGGAGAGGTACAGAACGGATGGAGAGCGCTTACGAAAAATTGAAGCGTACAACCCTAAAGGATTTACTTGAAAGCAGAGGGGGGTATGCCAGCAACCGGCCGAGGAGAGAGCTGATCGCAGAATTGACCGAACTGGATCAGAGCTTCACAATGGCGGAAACACCGACCACGATTAGTGACGAAAAAACCAGGATTGTTCGGGAAAGGCTCTCATTATACGGGCCGAACCCCTCCATGGAATTGGTACAGCAGTTGATGGCGGAGGCGGACGAGGATATACGAGAGACTCGAGCCCACGAACTCAACCTAGCGAACGCACACCGCAATGCTGAAGCCCCGCAGGTAATCATCCCTGTCGAAAATGCTGGGAGGCCCAAGATACCCTATGCGGCATTTCGACCCTTCCTAGAGAGCGAGACAGGGATTGATGAATATTTGGCGGACTTCGAAAGGCAATGTGCCCTGCACCAGATTCCCAACAGAGAGTGGCCCACGATATTGTCTGGGAAACTATCCGGGCGAGCCCTGGAAGCCTTTCGTACTCTGGGTGCTGAGGAAGTGACACAGTATGAGCTAGTTAAGGAGACACTGTTGCGACGGTACGCTGTAACTCCGGACACGTATCGCCGACAGTTTCGGGGCACGGAAAAGAAGCCTAACGATACCCATATGGAATGGGCGCACCGAATGCGGAGAGCGGCAAATCACTGGCTGAGCGGAAGTAAAGCGGTGACTGGGGAGGAAATTTTACAATTGTTTCTCTTAGAACATTTTTATAATGGCATGGAACAGCAAGGGAAGGAATGGCTGCGAGACAGGCGGCCTTCTACCTTAGAAGAAGCAGCCAAATTGGCCGATGAACATTATGACTCCCGTCTTCACGAACCCATGAACTACCGAGCTCCAGCACGGGTCGAACCTAGAGAGGTTTACCGTGCACCCCCTCGTGCTGAATTCCGAGCCCTGGTGCCCACAGGGCCCGTCCGACACTCAGGACCACACAATAACAGCTCTGAGCGTCCCAGACCGACTTGCCACCGATGCAAGCAACCAGGGCATTTCATGGCTAGCTGCCCCCTTAATACGCACCAGACACCCAGGAATTACAATTACCCCTCTGGGTCCTATCGTCCGGCCCGGGCCCTCTGTGTTAACCAAGAGGCCCCTATGGAGGGATATGTGGGGCCGCTTCACGAGGTGGACCCTGTATATGCTGCCTCAGATAACCGCCAGCACCATCGGCAGAAGGTATGGCTCGAGGGGCGATCTACAGAGGGATTGAGAGACACAGGGGCTACTATCACGCTGGTACAGAGTCATTTGGTGCCAGAGCACAAGCGATCCGGACAGACTGTGGCCGTTAGAGTGGCGGGGGGGGATGTGTACAAAATTCCAACAGCTCAAGTGCATCTTGATTGGGGAGCGGGAAAGGGGGCTGTGAACGTGGGCATAATGGATAATTTACCTGCCGAAGTACTACTGGGCAACGATTTGGGCCCCATGACTTCTGCCTATGCTCCAGTATGCAACAACGAGGCGGACCCAGTGACTACACGGGCCCAAGCCCGGATGGAGCGAGAGCTCTCACCAGTGCGGGAGACACAGGTAAGACCTACCCCGACCTTGCCTGACATGTTAGGCCCCATACCCTGGGACACCCCAGATGCTTTCGAGACAGAGTCTAAGACTGACCCGACTTTACAAAAGTACCGGGAACGAGCAGAGACCGGAGGGGGCGGGGCAGATAACGAAACATTCTTATGGGAAAAAGGGAAAATATACCGCTGGACAGAGAAAAGGGGACAGCGTAGGCGACAGCTGGTAGTGCCCCACAAATACCGTCAAGAAATCCTCAAGATAGGCCACGACATCCCCTTAGCAGGCCACCTAGCCGTAACCCGTACCCTACACCGCATTACTCACACGTTCTTTTGGCCAGGGGTGCACGCTGACGTTAGAACTTACTGTAACACCTGCGATGTGTGTCAACGAGTAGGAAGGCGAGGCGATCACCCTAAAGCCCATCTAGTAAATATGCCCATTGTAGAGGAACCCTTCAGCCGGGTTGCTATTGACCTAGTGGGACCACTGGCTACCCCTAGTCCCTCCGGTAAGCGCTACATTCTTACCGTAGTGGACTACGCTACCAGGTACCCAGAGGCTGTCGCCCTATCCAACATACAAGCGGATACGGTAGCGAATGCACTAGTACAGGTGTTCTCCCGGGTAGGATTTCCAAAAGAAATCCTATCCGACCGAGGCACCCAATTTACGGCTGAATTGACCCAACAACTCTGGCAGGTTTGCAAAATTAAGTCCCTCCTGAGCTCCCCATACCACCCCCAGACGAACGGGCTGTGTGAGAGGTTCAATGGGACCCTCAAGCAAATGCTCAAGACGTTCACTCAGGAATACCGAGACTGGGAACGCTTCCTGCCGCACCTCCTATTTGCTTATCGGGAGGTGCCCCAGGAAACGACAGGGTTCTCTCCCTTCGAGTTGCTCTACGGAAGAAAGGTACGGGGACCCCTAAACCTGATCCGGGAGCACTCCCCTAAACCTGATCCGGGAGCACTGGGAGGGAGAGATGGAGGCTGACGGTGTCCCCATTGTGCCATACGTGCTGGAACTCAGGGACCGAATGGAGCAATTAGCCAAATCCGTGCGGGCTAATCTCCAGTTGGCCCAGAGAAGACAGAAAGTATGGTACGATCGGGGGGCCCGAAAGAGAATCTTCACCATAGGACAAAAGGTGTTAGTACTTAAGCCGGTGAAGACAGACAAATTGCAGGCGTCCTGGCAGGGTCCCTACCAGATCGTAGAGAAAAGGGGAGACACCACTTATGTGATAGCTAGCTGCCATGACAACAATCTTAGAAAGACATTCCATGTAAACATGCTCAAGGAATATTTTGAGCGATCAGAGAACGTGACGGCCGTATGTTGTTCCCCTCAGGAAGACCCTGACAGTCTACCCATTCCAGACCTATTAGAAAAGAGTCTCCCCACAGGTATAGTGGCTCAGGTTCAGATAGGAGACCGACTTAGCCCCACTGAAAGGGAGCAGCTCAGCCAACTCCTCCAGTCCAAACACCTCACCTTCTCCCCGAAGCCAGGGTACACTACTTTAACCACCCACCAGGTAGATACTCCGGGACAAGCTCCCTTGCGCCAGGCTCCGTACAGAATCCCCGAAGCAGTTAGGACAGGAATGAAGAAGGAGATCGATGAGATGCTCCAGCTCAGGGTAATTGAGCCCTCCGATAGTCCCTGGGCCTCCCCAGTTGTCTTGGTGCCCAAGAAAGATGGGACCACCCGGTTCTGCGTAGACTATCGGAGGCTCAATGAAAAAACCGTGACGGACGCTTACCCTATGCCCAGGGTAGATGAGCTACTCGATCGTATAGCCAGGGGAAATTACCTGACCACTATTGACCTCTGCAAAGGTTACTGGCAGATTCCCCTGGCCCCGGAGGCTATCCCCAAGTCGGCATTCGTCACCCCATTCGGCTTATATCAGTTTAGGGTAATGCCGTTTGGGATGAAGAATGCCCCAGCTACATTCCAGCGCTTGGTGGATAGGCTCCTGGATGGCTTCCAGAGTTTTGCTTGCGCCTACCTGGACGACATAGCGATCCACAGTGAGTCCTGGGAGGACCACTTAGCTCATGTAGGAATGGTTCTGGATCAGATCCGGGCTGCTGGCCTGACTCTGAAGCCAGAAAAATGCCACTTTGGGATGGCCGAGGTACAGTACCTGGGTCACCGGGTGGGGTGTGGAAAGCAGCGACCAGAGCCGGCCAAGATAGAAGCTGTCGCCAATTGGCCCACCCCCATCACTAAGACTCAGGTCCTAGCCTTCCTGGGCACGGCAGGGTACTATAGACGGTTCGTACCAGACTACAGCACACTTGCCAAACCCCTGACTGACTTGACCAAGAAGAACTTACCTCGACAGGTCCTGTGGTCTCCCCACTGTGAAACGGCTTTCCAGGCTCTCAAAAATGCTCTAATTAACGCTCCTGTCTTGGCGGCCCCAGCCCTTAACAAACGTTTTATCGTCCATACAGATGCTTCCATGTTTGGGCTGGGAGCCGTCCTCAGCCAAGTAGGTGAAGATGGAGGGGAGCATCCAGTTGCCTACATCAGCCGGAAGCTCCTGCCCCGCGAAGTCAGCTATGCAGCGGTCGAAAAGGAGTGTTTGGCTTTGGTGTGGGCATTAAAGAAATTGACTCCCTATTTATATGGTCAGGAGTTCACTCTGGTCACTGACCATAACCCGTTGGTGTGGCTGAACCGGGTCTCTGGAGATAACGGCAGGCTATTACGTTGGAGCTTATCGTTGCAACCCTTCAATTTCACCATTACTTACAGACCTGGGAAACAGAATGGCAACGCCGACGGGTTGTCCAGACAAACCGACCTCAGCCCCGCATAACCAGTGGTCTGGACAGCCTTAGTCTGCCCCGAAAAGGGGTCAGACCGTGTCTGCCAGAGTGTTCCACAGAAAGGGAGCACTGTTACAGAAGCATTAGTTATTTTGTTGTGAAGAGCTTATTTCCCAGCAGCAATGCCTGAACCAGCCAAGCCAGCGCCTAAGAAGGGCTCCAAGAAAACCGTAACAAGTATCATTTCATAAAGAGTTAACTTTTTTTCAGCTTTTAGAAACTATTGTCTAATCACCTCTGGAGCCAGACTGCTAATTGATAAGATGAACTTGTAAACTTGTTATCTTAAGTACTGTAATCCTATTGTGGCCTGTCAAAGGACAGTGCTCTCTATCTAAATGTGTGATGGGGGATTTTGTGCTCCCCCCCCCCCCCCCTGGGAGTGCCCTGTGTGCATGTAACCTTAATAAAAAGCAGGCTGGGCATCCCAGTCCTGAGTTCTTGTTTGACCCTCAATCGCAGCGTTGACTCGTTTTTGTGGGCAGAAGGGTATCCTAGCTGTACTGCAGCTAAGGGAGATTATTCTATATTTGCGAGACTCATATAGAATACTATGGAAAGCAGCTTCTCCCCTCTTTAGCAATAGGGATCCAGGCTACTAAGCGGTCCATCTCTCAGCGAGACTAAGGGTAACCGTAACAAATAAAAAGACCACAAGTCAAATAACAAGCCAGGAGTCAAAACCAGAGCTGGTAGTCAGACGAGCCGAGTTAGGAGCCAAAGCGAATAGTCAGACGAGCCGGAATCAGGACAAAGGAAAACAGCAGAGTCAGGAACAAGCCAGGGATCAGGAACCAGGAAGGACGTCAGGCAGCCAGGTAATACACAGGAACTCTCACAAACAGGTCTGAGACAACGCAAAAGCAAAGCATACTGAACAGAGGCCCTTTAAATAATAAGTGATGACATCACAATTCTGAAACTGCATCCTGTCTCACATGGATGATGCACAACAGTCTGGCCATAAAAGGAAGTGCAGGCAATGAGCAGCATCCCCCACAATGCACCATAGTCAGGAAGAGAGGTGAGTAAAATGGCTGCCAGCAGCACATGGCAAACACAACAGGGAAAAACCCTTACAGTAACCCATTGTACCTCCATTCCAAAGGTCCCCTCAGGAACCGTAATAGACCTCATAGCAGGAGGTACCCCAGCAGAACTCCATAAACCACCAAAGGCAAGCCACCCACCACCAGGACAGCTTACAGTCGTACCCCGCCACCACCCAAGGCCGTTTCAACCCCTTCCCTTAAATTAAAATTAAACAAATGGAGCCCAACCTCATTTAAATGGACCCCATCTCTCAAAAAGAAGCATTCCCCTGACTCTCCTTAAAATTCCACGTGCCGTATAGACACCCCCCATTCCTCTTCACAAACTTACTCAATATTCTATTGACTTTTCTCCTGGAAGTTTCCAGCCTTTGTACGTCCCAGGCTACTCACCACCTCAGCCTAGGTTCTATCTCTGACCACACCACAATTAACTCAGGGAACAAATCCCATAACCGGAGCAAATCCCTTTTAACACCTGCCATCAAATCTTTTTGAGAGATGAAGCCCAAATTGTTCCCACCAGCATGGATCACCAACAGACCCAGGGGACTGTACAAGCTAGCAAATTCCACCACCTTAACAATCACCTGGTCCCACCTTAACCCCTGAAACCCAAACCACCGTATTCGGACTGACTCGCCATCAAAACCCAGCTGGCTCCCCCCTTCTTTCATCATTGCCGCTCGCCTCGCCCAGTAGATGTAGGAATGGCCAATAATCCAACATTCTGTGACACATACCCCTGGGGACAGAAAAGAAATACTACAGTACCAGCTCACTTCGAACATAGGATTTAAAACTGCTAGAAGCCCATCTCCCAATCCTTTTTATCCTTGTGTCTGACATACCCAACATTTTTTCCTCTGTTGCGGCCCCAATTCGGAAAGAGTGGGACCCAAAGTCAAGTTGTGGAAGTCCCAGGAGCCCTTGCACCTTCCTAAAAACCAATATAAACTGGAAGCACAATGTGTCCCCATTCATATGAACAAGTAATGGACCATTGCCCCCTGGCCGCACCTACAGAAAAGCAGCCACCGCCTCAACCGGGCAACATGCCTCCCCTATTGCCCTAAGGCTAATAGCTCTCCCTTGCCCAACCTGGTCGGTCTTAGACCACTGCAGCCATATGTAAATTTCCAGACCTTGGATCCACACGTCACCACGCTGGATACCCCCCCCCATCTCTCTTAGTCATTCCCACCAGCTCCGACACTCGAAAGGCGGCAAAAAAGGCTATCACATATGCAGCCCGGAAAAGCACAACCTTGTATCTGTTTGAGCATACCGCGGCCAGTACCCCCACTACCCTTTGTAACAACGCAAAAATGACCAGTCTCCTTGAGTCTGGCACACTTCCTCCCTTACACAAACCCCTGGCCGCCATCCGTACAACAAAAGATTTAGTAGCATCCTCCCAACCCAAACATTGGCATAGAAAGGCGATTGCCGCCAGCCCTCTTTTTACCATGGCCCTCGACACCTTATATCTTCCCTAATCAGCCATCCATCCCAATAGTACCATCAACCAGCTCTAGGCCGTGAGGGCCCCCCCAGCCCCTTTTACCACCACACACCATTCTCTCCATACCTGTGAGTAGTCCCTCCATGTGGACCCTGCCATGGCTCCTCGTACCATCTTCAACAAGCCAAGAAGTCCACCTTCCACAAGTCCCCCAGGCACTGTGTCCCCTCCTCCTCTGCCAACGGAGCCAGCTCCCGGAACCTGTCCCACTGGAAACAGGAAAGAGAGTTAGCTATCCCATTGGACTTACCAGGCACATGCACAGCCTTGAAAAGCACATTACATCTCAGGCACTCCAGCACAAACAAATGGAGGAGAACCACCACCAGGGGGGAGGATGCCGACAAGGAGTTAACCGCCGACACAACTCACATATTATCTGAATGAAACAGAAGCTTCCTGTCCCACAGTAACCCCGGCCAAATAGTCAAGGCCACCAGTAATGGGAACAATTCTAAGAACACCAAATTCTTAGTCAGGCCTCCCACCTGCCACCCCTGCGGCCATGAATCCAAGCACCATTTACCCCCAAGATATGCTCCAAAACCATGAGCCCCTGAAGCATCTGTAAACAGGTGAACATCTGGGTCCTCCCACCCCTCCTGCTGGATTAAGGACCTCCCATTAAATTACTTTAGGAATCTCAGCCAGATCATCAGATCCTCCTTCAGCACTTTTGTCAAGCGGACATGGTGGAAAGGATCCTTCACACCCCAAGCGTAGCCAAGGATAACCTCCGGCAGAACACCCTCCCCACCGGAATGATCCTGCACGCAAAATTTAGCTTCCCCAACAAAGACTGCATCTCTCTCAGAGTCAACTTCGTCCGTCCTAAAGCTTGCCGTAATACACCACACAAGTCAGCCACCTTGTCATTAGGCAAACTACACTCATTTAACCGAATCAATGTGTATTCCTAAGAAACTCAGTGCAACACTAAGGCCCTCAGATTTGTCCCCCGCAACTGGGATACCGAATTCCCTCACTATTGCTTCAAAGCGTCTATCAACAGCTGGCATGAACCACTGCCAGAAGGGCCCACAAACAGGATGTTGTCCAAATAATGGACGTCCAAATAATAACAGGCTTAACAACTCATTCCACAAAACAGGTACATTTCTCAAAATAGGAGCCTGAGATAAGCATAAATCAATAAAAAACTTCAAACGAACATCCCAACAGATGGTGGCATGCTGGGTGGACCGGCAATAACCCGAAAGCCACCTCAACGTCAACCTTCGCCAGGAGGGCCCCCAGGCCCGCCTGCTTGACCAAAGCCACTGCATCGTCAAATGATGTATAACAAAACCACGGCCAGGCCGGGGTCAATCCCATCGTTCATCGAAGAACCCTTCGGGTATGACAGGTGATGGATCATGCGAAACTGACCCAGCACCTTCTTTGGTACTACCCCCAAGGGAGACAGCCTCAAGATAGACAATAGACAAGCCGAAAAGGGACCTGCTATTCACCCCAAGGCAACCTCCTTCACCAATTTTTCCCGGAGCACACCCAAAAATTCCCTGGTGGACTTCAAGTTCCCTGACCCCCCGCCCCCTTTCACATCCTGAAAGGGGATGGGAAACCCAAGCTAAAACCTGTTAAAAGCAGCTCGGTGTCACTCCGTTTACCCTTAACCTTAGAGTACCGCTTTAGCCATGGGACCATCTTTCTGATGTCCACCGGCATCTGAGCCCTGAAGACCCACCTCCCCTGGTCTATTCCTGGTCTTTCCTTTTTGGAGGCATTTGGCATAAGGATGGACTCCCCCAAATCCTGAACATTCGTGCTTGTACTTGCACGATGCCCTGAAATGACATTGACCGTCGTTAAACTGGAAGCATAGGCCTTTTTCGGAGGGCCACTGCTGCAACATTACCGGCCACTCCTGGGTGGCTGCTCCCCCATGCCTGAAAGGACTGACCCCCACGTAATGGAGTCATTATCTTCAGCCAAATCCCCATGTCTCTGTCGTCCCACCTCATGTCAGGATGGACTGCTATCCTTTGACGAAACTGCTCGTCATATCTCCACCATGCCATCCCCCCCGTATGTACAGTAGGCCGAAGAGACCTCATCGAAATAACAAAACAGGGCAGAACCCTGATTGGGGAACTTCTAAGAAATCACACTAGCCAAAAAGGCCCTAGACCAATTAGCGAAGGTTTTTGAAATCTTCTGATATCGTATCTTCCTCTCTTCCTCCTCCTTCTTCCCCTGTTCCCCTTTTGGGTCCTCTTAAAGTTCAACAAATTGGTCCAGGGGGAGGAGGAAAATAACTCAAGGAACTCCCTCTTCCATATCTTCTCCTTAACCTCCACCACCAAATGCAACCCTAAGGGGCCTATAGAGAATAATCATGGCCTACGCAGGGCTTAGTTAGACACTCTGAGCGTCACCACCCGGAACTTCCTCTTGCAACACCCGCTCCCGCTACCCTAACAGCCACATCCCCGAATGGTGCTCCTCCGGGCCCCTGCCTAGCTCCTGTTACTGGGGTCCCAACTGGACCCGGCCCAGGTATCGCTGTCACTGCGTCCCTAACTCCCAGAACACCTGCGTCTGGGGCACTAGCTCCCCATGCCCCTGCGGGGCTCTCCTGACCCTCATTGACACAAGACTGCTCCATCCTCATAATCAACTCCCTCAGACCTTTCAGCAACTCATTCTGCATCACACTCACACTCCCCCTCTGTGTAATAGGTAAACCTGTACCTCCAGGCGCCTCTGCTGAAGTCCTGTGTGCCGTCTCTGCTCCCGAATCCCTTGAAGCTCGGGCCCTGCCCGACCACCTTCCTTCCCACGTCAGCGACTCATGTCGCCTTTCTGGGGATCTCCTCCTGGATCTGGGCTCTCTCCTTCTATCACCACTCCGACCTCTGTCCGTCTGCTCAAGGCACGCCCAGGTGGGCGAAATCCTTCTGTCCCTGCTGGGTCTGCTCCTAATAGGTGAACGGGACCTCCCCCGCCTCCAACTTGCCTCCCGGCATCAGCTAGGGGACCGTTCTCGCCTCTGGTCACTCCCCACCAGCAAAGGCATACCGAAAACATCATCCAAAGCCCCTCTTCCCACCCTTTCCCAACCATTTTGGCGTTGCGCCTGCCCCTCCCCATATCCCTGAAACCCCTCAGAGGGGAGATAGACCCCAATAGCTGCACCAAGTCATCAAGTTCCCACACCTGGGCAGCTGTAAACTGCTCCGGGACATCTGCCTTCTGAAGCCCTTCATCTACCTCCTTGTCAGGGTGCCAGGAATCAGACTGAGACGAGAAGTGCACAAATAATCACACCTTTATTAATAGCAAATAGTAATTCCCTGTCGCCAATTTCATAATTGCACTCCGCTGGAGACAATTTCTTAGAGAAGAAACCACATGGATGCAAGGAACCATCAGGTGTAGGACGTTGAGACAAGAGGGCACCTACTCCAGTCTCAGACGCATCTACCTCAAGAACGAAAGGCAGGACAGGGTTAGGATGAGCCAGAACTGGAGCGGCAGCAAAGGCAGTCTTAAGACTATCAAAGGCCTTAATGGCAGTAGGTGACCAATGGAGTGGATCATTCTCTTTACGGGTCATGTCTGTGATAGGTTTGACCAAGGAAGAAAAGTTTTTTTTTTTTTTTCAAAGAGCTTTATTGTCATCCACAAAAATAAAATAATGTACAGAGCATGGAAGAGAAATAGAAAATTAAGAGACATCAATTACATAAATATAGTCTTTTACAGTCTTCTCCCAATGTAACGATTTGGATGATGTTAACACATAGGTGTGTAGTTTCATTGCTCCTTGGTGAAATTATTCTCATAACTTTGTAACGATAAACTTAACTATAAACTTTGGAACCACCATTCCTTCCAAGGGGGGGGGGGGCCCCGAGATCAGCGTCAACAAGAGATATAAGAGGAAACGAAGAGAGAGACAGGTAAATAGGGAGAGAAGGGACTTTATGTTATTGGCCTACGTAAAGGGACCTGTCGTGTAGATAGTTCTTCCCAGAGAAATTTAATATCTGCAAAAGTGCCGATCTGTTTTCTTTTGTAGTAACTATATTCCTCGAGTGCTAGCATGTCCGTGACCTTATTGATCCATTCTAATAGTGTTGGCTTGTGTTGTGTTTTCCAATGAAACGCTATTAGAGATTTGGCGCTTGTGATGCCTATTTGTAAAAGTCTAAGTCTCAGTTTGCAAGGGAACGGGGGGAGGTCATTTAATAACGCTAGTCTGGGTGTCAGCTCAAATTCCTCAGTCAGTATTTGCCTATAAAAAGTTTCTATTTCGCACCAGAGTGGTTTGATTACATCACATTCCCACCACATATGTAGGTATTGGCCTCTAGTAGGGCAACCTCTCCAGCAGTTACTGCTTGCCTCCGGGTAGATGGAGTGGATGCGTGAAGGTGTTAAGTACCATCTCAGTAGCACTTTAAAATTAAGTTCTAACATTTGGGGTGAGCTAGACGACTTTTTTGTGTTTTGAAAGATTTTCTTCCAATCCTTCCCATTTATATCGTGTCCCAGCTCCTCGTGCCATTTGGTCGTGTATGAGGGGAGCGTGTGTGTGTGTTCTGTTTGTATAAGTTTGCGTGTCAATGACAGTGAGTGCCGCAGAGGAGTTGTATTTATGCAAAGAGATTCGAACGGTGTCAGTTCCCTAAGGAAGTCTTTTTGGTGTGGTGAAGTGTATATGAAATGGTGTAGTTGAGAATATTTTAACCAGTTAGAGTATCGTCCTCCCGCCACTGCACTTAGACTTTCTCTCCCTGCTAACTTCCCATGAAGCGTAAATTCTTTTAGTGGCACTGTGTATCCCCATTCAGTTAGTCTCTGTTGTCCTTTATCCAACCCTCCTATCATCTCAGCGTTCAGTGGTATGGGAAAAAGAGGGGAGCGAGCTCCAGTGAGATGCGTCTGGTGGAGATTAATATTATCCCAGGAGTCAAAAACATGTTTATGAATCATTAGATCATAACACTGTGGGGGCCGTAAAGATTTTGGTACCCAGCATAGAGCTCCCACTGAAGGAACTCTAAGGATGTTAGAGTCTAAGGATACCCAGGCTTTCGAGTCACCTGCTCTATGCCAGTCTAGAATTCTTTGTAAGGTGACTGCGTTATAATATACTGTTAAGTCTGGTAACCCCAGTCCTCCATTTATTGTGGCTCTGTACATGTTGGATTTGTTAATCCTAGGTTTTCCTTTTCCCCAAATAAAAGCATTTATATGTCTTTGGAGTTGAGCTAGGTACCATTTGGGAAGAGTTATGGGTACCGCTTGAAGTAGGTACAATACCCTGGGCAAAGTGGTCATTTTAATGCATTGTGTGCGTCCCCACCATGAAATTGGTTTTAAAGACCAAGTGCGAAGATCTTGTTGCGTTGTTAATAAAAGTTTGGTGTAATTTTCTTTAAATAGTTGTGTGTGGTTAGGGGAGATATGTATCCCTAAGTATTTTATGGACCTGTCTCGGACAGTCATTGGGCAGGTGTTTGAAACATTAAGAAAATCAGTCTGGGCCATGGAAATATTTAGAATCTCCGATTTCTGCGGGTTTATCGAGAAACCCGAGAACCGGCCGAAGGTGTTAATTTCTTTTAAGATTATAGGAACTGTGCGGAGTGGATCAGTTATTGTGAATAGTACGTCGTCGGCATATAATGCAATTTTAAAATCGTGAGGACCTATCTTTATACCATGTATCTCATTGTTATTTCTAATATGTGTAGCAAAGACTTCCATCGTTAGAATAAATAATATGGGCGACAAGGGGCAACCCTGTCGTGTGCCGTTTTGGATTTGGAAGGGGTTTGATAGCATTCCATTTGCCTTAACTTTAGCTGTGGGACTGGTGTATAGGCTAAGTATGCGTGAGATCATGCGTGGTCCAAATCCCATCGCCTTTAGTGTCTCTTCAAGAAATCTCCAATTTATGCGATCGAACGCCTTCTCGGCGTCTACCGCCAAGAGGGCTGATGGAATTTTGTTATGTTTAGCGTATGATATTAAAGTCAGGGCTCTTATTGTATTGTCCCTTGCCTCCCGCCCCGGGACAAATCCCACTTGATCCGTATGTATTAGGGACTGCAGTACTACGTTGATTCTTTTTGCTAAGATTTTGCCTAAAATTTTTATATCCGTGTTTAGGAGGGATATCGGCCTATAACTACTGGGGTCTGTTGGGCTTTTCTGGGGTTTGGGTATTACAGAAATATGTGCCGACAGCATGTCTTGCGAGAAAGAGCCCTCGTTCTCCAATGTTTGGAATAATTTAAGTAGGTGTGGGGCTAGGATATGTTTATAAGTCTTATAGTATGTGTTTGAGAAGCCGTCTGGACCCGGACTTTTACCTGTGGGTAAATCTTTTATTGCAGACAAGACCTCTAACAAGCTTATTGGGTTTTCTAGTGTAGTGCGTTGCTCTGGTTGCAAAGAGGGTAGGTCTGCGTCGTTAATGTATGCCCGCATCTGCGTTAGGTGTTCTGGTGTGTCGTCTTTGCTAAGGTTATATAACTTGGCGTAATATTCTTTAAAGTGGTTAGCAATACCTTCACTGTCTAGTATATCCCGTTTGTCAGGGGTTGTTAATTTATGTATCTGTGCTTTTAGTGTCTGGGTTTTTAGGGCTCTAGCTAGGAGCGAACCTGCTCTGTTGCCCTCGAAAAAGTAGATTTTTTTAAGATTTAATGCACGTCTCTGGGCTTCTTTCAAGAGTATTTTATTAAGTTCTTGTCTGGTGTCTGTCACCCTTTTAAGTAATGTATTGTCTTTCGGAGAATTTTTGTGGGAGAGTTCCAAGACGGCTAATTGAGCGGTCAGGGCGTCTATTGTCTGATTATACCTTTTCTTCCTATATGAAGTGTGTTTAATGCAGTGGCCTCTGAGTACCGCTTTGTGAGCCTCCCATAACATGTGTGGAGAGGTGTCTGGAGTAGCGTTAATGCTAAAGTATTCCTTTAGTGAAGTTGCCAAGGCGTCAGTTGTGTCTGGTTGATGTAATAACGAGTCGTCCATTCTCCAAATATAGGGGGTCGTTGGGTGGTCGGGCCATAGTAGTTGGGCACATACTTGAGAGTGGTCTGACCATGGTGTTGGCTGGATGTCTGCGTCTTTAAGTAAAGAGAGGTGGTTTCTGTCTATGAAGATATAGTCGATTCTAGTGTACACTGACCAGGGGAAGGAGAAAAAGGTGTAATTGCGCTGTAACGGATGTTTTAGTCTCCATGTATCAAGTAAGCCTAAATGTGTTAGGAATTTGTATACTATGTTAGGAGGTCGTGTCTGAGCTGTTGGTCTGTGAGAGGAAGCGTCCAGTGTTGGGTTTAGAGCGACGTTTAAATCCCCTCCTAAAATGAGAGTACCAATTTTATTTTCTACTACTAGGTTCTGTAGTGTCTGGAAAAATTGGGCTTTCTTACCGTTGGGGGCATATGCATTTACTAACGTCACAGGTTGGTGGAACAGTAAACCTGTTAGGATCAGTATTCTGCCTTCCGTATCAACAATCTGTTTGTTAAGTTGGAATTGTATGTTTTTATGTATTAAAGTGCATACCCCGTTCTTTTTAACTCTGTCTGAGCTGTAATAACTTGTTGTGAATTCTTTTGAGTGAAAATTAGGTTCTGACTCCCTTATGAAATGTGTCTCCTGTAGGAATATTATTGCATTTTTATGCTTAGCTAAGCTGCGCAGTGCAATCGCTCTCTTCGTAGGGGAGTTGAGGCCCTTCACATTCTGGGATATAATGTTTACTGCTGGGTTAGCCATGTTGGGGTGTGTGTGTTAGCGAGCAATGTGGTCTTACCCTCAGGAGGATCATCTGTAGCTTGGTTTGTAATACTTTACTGGTACAGCTTAGGTAAGAGTGGAAGAGAGTTGTAGATAAGAGGGCTGTAATCAGTTCTCCGGAAATTACACAGAAAAAGGAGAAAGGATGGATGGTGGTTCCAATACTGAAATAAATAAGCAAAACATGTAAGTAAAATAAAAATGGTATAAGTATCAAACAACAATAACAATAACATTCCATTTGTCGTAGAGTACGATGTACTATCATCGTACAGTTAGGGGGGGGGGCAAGGTAATGGGGAATTGGGGAAATGACTTTTCTTGCTTCCGTTGAGAGGGGATGGTAGGCAAGAGTGGTAGGGGGAAAAAGGCATCTTTTGTGCCTATCCATTCTTGATATTATGTCAAGATATTTGTTGTGGTCGTGGGGGCTAGCTTTTAAGTTAAAGGGGTATGGGGTGGAGAGGGTGGAGGGGGGGGAATTTCCGTAGGTCCCTGAGGAATCTATTATAGCTTTGTACTATATACTAGAGTCTTTCCATTTGGGCGGACATTCCCGCAATAGTCTTTGTTCAGAACTCTCTTAGGGAGTTATAGTAAGTGCAGAACAAATATAAAAGGAAATAAAGTACTCCCTTCATGGTGGTTCAGAGTCCGCTTCCGATTGGGCCTGTGAAGTTGTGGAGTTGTTTCTTCTTTTCTTCGGTACTGTTGACCAGTTTGATTGTTGATTCGTTTTCGGAGTTTTCTTTTGTGAAGGTTTATCTGTGATGAGATCTTTTATTGAAGGCAACTTGGGTTGTGGGATGTCAAGCTGTTGACAGAATGTTTCTATGTCTTCGGGGTCTTTATATGTGTATGTTTTATTGTCCTTAATGACTTTTATAGCAAAGGGAAAACCCCATCTGTAGGGTATATTTAAGTCTGTTAAATGCAATGTAAGGTATCTCGCCTCCTTCCTCTTTGCTAATGTTAGTGGGCTCAGGTCTGAGAAGATCTGTAGAGAGTCCTCCCCGAATCTAAGTGGGGAACTTTTTCTTGCCGCCAGCATGATTCTCTCCTTATCTGCAAACTTGTGGCAACATAATATAATATCTCTAGGGGGTGCCGATGGCGATGGTTTGGGTCTAAGGGCACGGTGTGCTCTGTCTAAAGATATCCTGTCGTCTTTGCCAAGACCTAGTAAAAATTTGAATAGGTTTTGTAAGTATGATGGAATTTGTGGTGGTGTAATTTCCTCTGGCACCCCCCTGATTCTCAGGTTTTGACGTCTGCCTCTATTATCAAGGTCTTCGACTTGGGATTGCAGTTGCAATATTGTCGTGTTCTGTTGCTGTAATGTTATAGTCATGTCATCTGTGGTTCTGGTGTATTCCTCTGCTTGTTCCTCCAAATGCAGTACTCTGTGACCCAGTGCATTAACATCTCTCTTAACTTCAGCTAAACCGTCTTTTATTGCCTTGCTGACATGGGTCATAAATGTGCTCAGGTCATCTTTAGTGGGTAGCAGGTTAAGGTCTGCTCGCGTTATAGGTGTGTGATCAGATGCATGATCCGTGAGATCCGACATTTCTAATTGTGCAGTTTCCACAGAAAGCGCATTTACATTGTCAAATGGCTTAAAGAATGCATTTAATTTCCCCCCACCTGGGGTTGTAGTTTTCTGTTGCTTGTCAGGTTTCTGTTTTCTGGTAGCCATATGGCAGTATTAACATAGAGTGGTAACAATAATGATGGCCCTATCGGGGGTTCTTTTCCTCTGTATTTCCCCCAGAATAAAGTAGTGATGTGTCTCTGCGGAGTTATGTCCCCAGGGCCTGGTTTCTTATGTGCGTGGCAACCTGCTCCGTCTGTGTTATGTGGTTTTGGTTTGTGTCCCTTTAGCTGGTATATCGTTCAGTGTGCAGGGCCTCTCTCTTCATATATGTGGTTAATAAACTGTTATAACGTTGGGATGTGCGACTTACTTAATGTTTGGTGATGCTGCTGCTCTCTCCTGTTTGTTATAGGGTTGATTCTGTGTCTGTGGTTCCAAGAGGCTCGTTCCCTGTATCGGGTTCTGTAGCGTCTGGCCGGAGGTGGCAATCGGTGTCTTGGAAGCCGGTGTCTGAGGATACCTTTGTAAGTGCACTGCTCTGTATGTCCCAAGTTGTCGGTCCTTCTCTAACCGCGAGACGCTGCTCGCCACGTGGGTGATTCCGAGAGGCCTCTGCTAATGACCGCTGTAGCCTGGGTTTCTCCGCCGTTTATATGCCTGTTTTCGGTCTCCACACCTAGCCCCCTAATTCAGGGATTATGGCACGTTATTGCATGCCCGTTTACTTTGCTTTAGCCCCCTTAGCTATGCTTATATCAAGTGGATGTAGCCGGAGCTTCAGTTAGTTGCGGCCATGTTCTTTCCCGGCCGGCTCCGCCCCGGAAGAAAAGTTTTTAATAAACTTTCTATAGTAATTGGCGAACCCCAAAAAACGTTGAATAGACCGAAGACCAACCGGGCGAGGCCACTGCAGAACTGCAGCTAACTTGTCAGGATCCATGGAGAACCCTGCAACAGAGATAACATAACCTAGGAAGGTTACTTGAGTCTGATGGAGCTCACATTTCTCGAGTTTACAAAACAGGCCGTTCTCACGTAGTCTCTGAAGTACCCGTGTAACATCAGAACGATGAGCCTCAAGTGTGGGTGAGTATATGAGGATGTCGTCTAAGTACACCACAACACACTGTTGCAACATATCTCGTAAGACATCATTAATAAATTCCTGAAAAACAGCAGGAGCATTACATAGACCAAAGGCCATTACAAGATACTCATAATGCCCGCTCATGGTGTTAAATGCTGTTTTCCATTTGTGGCCCTCCTTAATCCTAACGAGATTGTATGCTCCTCTCAAATCAAGTTTAGTAAAGACCATAGCTCCCTTGAGGCAGTCAAAGATTTCCTTAATGAGCGGAATAGGGTAAGCATTCTCAATGGTAAGACGATTAAGACCCCAATAATCGATACATGGTCTTAACTGGCCACCCTTTTTCTTCACAAAGAAGAAGCCAGCCCCTGCAGGAGAGCAGGATTTGCAGATGATCCCCCGCAACATAGAGCATCGGCAACATACTCCTCCATAGCACAATTCTCTGCAACAGACAGAGGGTACACCTGGCCCCGAGGAGGAATGGCTCTGGGTTGCAGGTCTATGGCACAATCGTAAGACCGGTGAGGAGGCAACGTACTGGCACGCACCTTGTCAAACACGTCTAGGAACTCTCTTTACTCCTCTGGCAATTGAGATACCGAAGAAGTGCAGAAGACTTTAACTGGTTTCCGAAGACAAGTGGAAATACATTGCAGGGACCACGACAAAATTTCAGACCTGCGCCAGTCGAGACTGGGATTGTGCTTTTGGAGCCAGGGATAACCCAGAACAACTGGAAAATGTGGAGAGTTTATCACCTGGAACTGGAGGGTTTCAAAATGGAGAGCCCCAACAGCCATGGACAACGGAGCAGTTTCGTAAGTAACGAGTGTGGGCTGAAGGGGCCTGCCATCAATGGCCTCAATAGCAAGCGGAACGGACCGAGGCAAAACAGGAATTGAGTGCTTTGATACAAAAGCACTGTCAATGAAATAGCCCGCAGCACCGGAGTCAACAAGAGCTTGATTGACTATGGAGGAGTCCACCAAGGAAAGGACAACCGTGACCAAAGGTTTCTCCTGAAAGGACCAGTCAACACAGCAGATTTGCATAATCAACAAATGCAAGATAACAAGAAAATGCAATAGCACTTAGTCTGAACTTCAAATGAGTAGTAGATTTTTTTTCTGACAATTTTAAAAGTTATGTCTTTTTCCACTCCCCTGTACCATGTGACAGCCATCAGCCAATCACAAATGCATACACGTACCATGTGACAGCCATCAGCCAATCACAAATGCATACACACTTATTCTTGCACATGCTCAGTAGGAGCTGGTGACTCAAAAAGTTTAAATATAAAAAGACTGTGCATATTTTGTTAATGGAAGTAAATAAGAAATTTGTTTAAAATGTCATGCTCTATCTGAATAATGAAAGTTTAATTTTGATTGAGTGTCCCTTTAAGCGGTTTCGGGGATGAGGATAAACCACCCAAGGTCTTCCCCCGACAGGTGTGAGCGTTTCCCGGCCGTGTAGGACAAGACTTCAGGTGGCTCTGTAACCCACAATAGAGGCAGAGCCCCTCCCTCCTCCTAAAGGCCCTCTCCGCCACGGAGAGTGAATCCCAACTGCATCGGCTCAGCAGTACCTGGTGACTTGGGACCAGGAGGCATGGGAGGAGAGGGAGGCATGGGTGGGAACGAACATGTAAGAGACAACGGAACAAGAGGCTTCTGCAAGTGCTCCTTGAAAGAGGGCCTCTCTCTGAGTCTGATGTCAATTAGGATCAAAAAAGACCAATGCCTCGAGATCCTCTGGTAAATCTCTGACAGCAACTTCGTCTTTAATCGCATCAGAGAGCCCATGAAAGAAGGCGGCAACAAGGGCTTCATTGTTCCAACCTACCTCTGCAGCAAGCGTACAGAACTCAATAGCATACTGAGCAACAGATCTTGTACCTTGTTAAATGAACATGAGTCGTTTAGCAGCAGAGGAGGAGCGAGCCGGAACATCAAATACCCTTCGAAAGGAGGCCAGAAATTCAGGGTAATTTGAATTCACAGGTTTTTTAGTCTCCCACAAGGGATTAGCCCAGGCAAGAGCTGTGTCAGAGAGTAACAAGATGAGAAATCCCACCTTAGCTCTGTCAGAGGGAAACGCCTGAGGTAACATCTCAAATTAAATGCCCACCTGGTTCAAAAACCCTCTGCACTGAATAGGATCGCCTCCATATCGCTGAGGTAGAGGTGCAGAACTGGACATGCTCCTGGTAGGCATAGGTGCAGCAGCGGAAACAGGAGCAGCCATAACTTGTGGGACACTTTGGTCCAAATGTGCAGTGCGAGTCAGCAGGGTTTGCAGGGCTACTGCAATTGATCCAAGCGGTGATCCTGTACATCCATACTGGAAATGATGGCAGGTAAAGGTGGATTATTAGCAGCAATAAAAAGAGAGAGAGAGAGATGCACTCAGCTGAGACAGAACAAAAGCTGGAAAAACTTCCGTGCCTGTTCATTTTATTATAGTGTGCCACTCAGGGTGCATACTATTTTAGCACACTATGCCCCTTCACAGAGAAAAAATATCCTGTAGCATATCAGTCTGACCCTGCCCAATGACAGTCCAGCGCCGAAATACCAGGCAATTCTTCTCTGAACAAGAGAAACAACAACCCCAGACGATCGTTTCGGCCTTCTGTGGGCCTCGTCAGTGAGGTGCAGTCGCATCTCTCTAAGGGCATGTGTGCAAGGAGTCCACGTCTGGTTTCCCCTTTTACTCTTAGGGAGACCCAAGAGCAATTAGCATAAATAAAAAGAGAGAGAGAGATGCACTCAGCTGAGACAGAACAAAAGCTGGAAAAACTTCCGTGCCTGTTCATTTTATTATAGTGTGCCACTCAGGGTGCATACTCTTTTAGCACACTATGCCCCTTCACAGAGAAAAAATATCCTGTAGCATATCAGTCTGACCCTGCCCAATGACAGTCCAGCGCCGAAATACCAGGCAATTCTTCTCTTAACAAGAGAAACAACAACCCCAGACGATCGTTTCGGCCTTCTGTGGGCCTCGTCAGTGAGGTGCAGTCGCATCTCTCTAAGGGCATGTGTGCAAGGAGTCCACGTCTGGTTTTCCCTTTTACTCTTAGGGAGACCCAAGAGCAATTAGCATAAATAAAAAGAGAGAGAGAGATGCACTCAGCTGAGACAGAACAAAAGCTGGAAAAACTTCCGTGCCTGTTCATTTTATTATAGTGTGCCACTCAGGGTGCATACTCTTTTAGCACACTATGCCCCTTCACAGAGAAAAAATATCCTGTAGCATATCAGTCTGACCCTGCCCAATGACAGTCCAGCGCCGAAATACCAGGCAATTCTTCTCTGAACAAGAGAAACAACAACCCCAGACGATCGTTTCGGCCTTCTGTGGGCCTCGTCAGTGAGGTGCAGTCGCATCTCTCTAAGGGCATGTGTGCAAGGAGTCCACGTCTGGTTTCCCCTTTTACTCTTAGGGAGACCCAAGAGCAATTAGCATAAATAAAAAGAGAGAGAGAGATGCACTCAGCTGAGACAGAACAAAAGCTGGAAAAACTTCCGTGCCTGTTCATTTTATTATAGTGTGCCACTCAGGGTGCATACTCTTTTAGCACACTATGCCCCTTCATAGAGAAAAAATATCCTGTAGCATATCAGTCTGACCCTGCCCAATGACAGTCCAGCGCCGAAATACCAGGCAATTCTTCTCTGAACAAGAGAAACAACAACCCCAGACGATCATTTCGGCCTTCTGTGGGCCTCGTCAGTGAGGTGCAGTCGCATCTCTCTAAGGGCATGTGTGCAAGGAGTCCACGTCTGGTTTCCCCTTTTACTCTTAGGGAGACCCAAGAGCAATTAGCATAAATAAAAAGAGAGAGAGAGATGCACTCAGCTGAGACAGAACAAAAGCTGGAAAAACTTCCGTGCCTGTTCATTTTATTATAGTGTGCCACTCAGGGTGCATACTCTTTTAGCACACTATGCCCCTTCACAGAGAAAAAATATCCTGTAGCATATCAGTCTGACCCTGCCCAATGACAGTCCAGCGCCGAAATACCAGGCAATTCTTCTCTGAACAAGAGAAACAACAACCCCAGATGATCGTTTCGGCCTTCTGTGGGCCTCGTCAGTGAGGTGCAGTCGCATCTCTCTAAGGGCATGTGTGCAAGGAGTCCACGTCTGGTTTCCCCTTTTACTCTTAGGGAGACCCAAGAGCAATTAGCATAAATAAAAAGAGAGAGAGAGATGCACTCAGCTGAGACAGAACAAAAGCTGGAAAAACTTCCGTGCCTGTTCATTTTATTATAGTGTGCCACTCAGGGTGCATACTCTTTTAGCACACTATGCCCCTTCACAGAGAAAAAATATCCTGTAGCATATCAGTCTGACCCTGCCCAATGACAGTCCAGCGCCGAAATACCAGGCAATTCTTCTCTGAACAAGAGAAACAACAACCCCAGACGATCGTTTCGGCCTTCTGTGGGCCTCGTCAGTGAGGTGCAGTCGCATCTCTCTAAGGGCATGTGTGCAAGGAGTCCACGTCTGGTTTCCCCTTTTACTCTTAGGGAGACCCAAGAGCAATTAGCATAAATAAAAAGAGAGAGAGAGAGATGCACTCAGCTGAGACAGAACAAAAGCTGGAAAAACTTCCGTGCCTGTTCATTTTATTATAGTGTGCCACTCAGGGTGCATACTCTTTTAGCACACTATGCCCCTTCACAGAGAAAAAATATCCTGTAGCATATCAGTCTGACCCTGCCCAATGACAGTCCAGCGCCGAAATACCAGGCAATTTTTCTCTGAACAAGAGAAACAACAACCCCAGACGATCGTTTCGGCCTCTCTCTCTCTTCGGATTATTAGCAGCATCAGGATTCATGGCCTTTGCATAATGTCAGGGTGCCAGGAATCAGACTGAGATGAGAAGTGCAAAAATAATCACACCTTTATTAATAGCAAAAAATAATAAAAGTCCACAAGTCAAATAACAAGCCAGGAGTCAAAACCAGAGCTGGTAGTCAGACGAGCCGAGTCAGGAGCCAAATCGAATAGTCAGATGAGCCGGAATCAAGAACAAGGAAAACAGCAGAGTCAGGAACAAGCCAGGGATCAGGAACCAGGAAGGATGTCAGGCAGTCAGGTAATACACAGGAACTCTCACAAACAGGTCTGAGACAACGCAAAGGCAAAGCATTCTGAACAGAGGCCCTTTAAATAATAAGTGATGACATCACAATTCTGAGACTGCATCCTGTCTCACATGGATGATGCACACCAGTCTGGCCATAAAAGGAAGTGCAGGTAATGAGCAGCATCCCCCGCAATGCACCATAGTCAGGAAGAGAGGTGAGTAAAATAGCTGCCAGCAGCACATGGCAAACACAACATGGAAAAAAAGTATGTAGGAATGTCCACTCGAGAACTGAGAATGAGACTCTGGGAGCACCTGAGTAACATTCGCAATGCTAAAAATGATCTGCAAAGAGGAAATAAAATTACGTCGGTGGCAAGACACTTTTTGGAGAAACATGAAGAGAAACCTGTCCTTAAATGCTGGATCCTACAAATGATAAGATCAGGCATTATGGGAGGAAATACTGAAACAACCTTGCTTAAAGAAGAAACCAAATGGATCTTCAGACTTTTAGTCCATTCTTATAATGACTCAACTTTCAACAAAGGAGCACCTTCTTTTATCTTCTTACTGAAGTGTTTTTTTAATTAATTCCAAGTACACAATATCCAATATGTGTCTAACATTTGAGAACCCAAATGAAGTGTCAAATTATAAGAGATACACTCATGCTGATAAAAAACTTTCTAAATCATATTTATTATATCATCATATATATGTATATATGCCCATTTGTTTTAATGGGTATTACTTTATGTATGTTTAAAATCTGGAATTTTGTGTTTGTTAGAGCATGGATGATTTATTCATAACATCAATATCTGAACTATCTTTATAATTATTGAATATAAGGAACTAATAGATATTTCAACTGTAGGTCACTATTGTTTACTAATATGCCTATGGTACAATCACTTGTTCTTTTCTTCCTTTAGAGAATGATCGTATACACTACTATTTATGATCATATAACCATGCTAATCTGTCTAAAATATTGTGTACAGAGGGATCTCCCTTTTGATCTAAAACTCACTGTGTATCTTTATGATAGCACTCAGCTACAAACGAATACATGAACAGGAAGCACCCTTTCATTAATAATCTGTTCACATCTATGCTTAAATTTATGCTATGATTCCTTCCTTAGACACACATCTTTGTATCCCTCTGTGAGTATGGTGATTGTATTCTGACAGAAGATCTGGCACGGTCTCTCAGAATTTGATCTGACGTTCACACTATATGAGATGGGTTTAACGTTCCCCCCCTTTTTCCATCTTAAACGTTACTAATTGTGACAGATTATATTTCCTTTCACAAAGATTATCTGATTATGAACTCTTTCACTCGTTACGGTATTACAATCGGATACAAGACACACCGCCCTTATTTCTTTGTGTCTATAGAAACCAAACAAATACACATAAGACTTGTGACGTCACTGATGCCTCGCGATTGGATGCGCGCATCATGTGATCGGTACACACCCCTCCCCGGATTGACTGGCTTCAATACAAATAGGCAGCACAGAAGATCATTGGCGCCTTTGACAAAGCAGTTGGCGAAAAGCGCATCAGGCGTTCACACTGCTTCTTTTGTGACATTTATATAATAGAAAACTTATGGGTAAAATTTAAAATCTGTTGGCCTTTAAAGGCTTTTTGCTTTGTTGTTAAAATTGATAGAATAACCAGGGGTACTTAATTTTCGATGGCTAACATCTTTGTGGTTTGGCCGAAATTAGCAGCGTTACATGCTCTTGCACTGCTGCACTTGTAATTTGGTAGCTACAACTTTTGTGGTTTGGCTTAAGAATAGAATGTTATGTGCTTTACACACTGCTATATTTAGCATATAATAGGAAGTAACTTTAATGGTTTGGCAATAATAGCTGTATTACGTGCTCTAGGCACTACTGTATATTACTAACAACTTAAGGTATGGCTAAAAAACACATTATCTGAACCAATATATATCCTGTACCTGGTACCAATTGTATTTAACAACAACTATATAAACCCGGTGGCACTATCATAGCAATATATACTAGTGTCTTGGTAATAGAGTTGCCATTTTTCTGGCTAAAGCATTGTTAAATCACAATTAGGGCTCAACATCACATTGATACTAGTATTCATATTATTCTGATACAAATCCTGTTGCACACCAGGGATACCTTATATATAATTGTGACCAATACAATTTCTAATTGTGGGAAACACTACTCCCATCCCCCAATTTTTTTCTGCACAAAAGAAGTCAGTCTAAAATAATTTCCACTCAAGAGTAAATCTGATTAAAACCATTATATTTCCACGCCTTCTCTATCCAATGCAAAATTTGCCCTTGTTTATAACTAGCCGGGACCGTAGAAGTTTGTTCTGTTCTTTTTCTAAATTTATCTGGCAAAATAAAAAACCACGCATTGCACTAGCTAGGCTAATGCAGAAATCATGGGCTGGTGGCTTATCATTGCCCGATATTAATCTATATAATATTGCAGCGATGACAAAAATTGCTATTGATTGGTTGGCAAACACAGCTACATTTTCCTCTTTGGTACAGGAATCTTTCCTGATATACCCTTTCGCATTACCTGCGATTTTGCACTGTAAGCCTTGTCAATTACCTTCTAATGTTTCCTCACTAATTACAATTAAAAATATAGTTTTGGCGTGGCATAAACTATGTAATTTGCTGGAAATAGATTTTTCCGTGTCAGAATTTCTCCCCATTCGGGGTAACCCGCTTTTTTCCCCTGGTTTACGCCAAAATACTTTTAAGAATTGGGCCGAAAAGGGGTTAAATAGAATCTCTCAATTAATCGGCACAGATGAGGTAGTGTTAGAAGGTGAAACTTTGTTTTCCCTTTTTCAGTTACCAAGATCAGATTTATTTGCGTTTTTTCAGGTACGTCATTTTATTGTGACACAGGATTGGAAGTTTCCCTTATCGGTTGCATGGTCTGATATCAGAGTTTTAATACAGAAATTTGTTGCGGGTGTCACCTCGATCTCACTAATTTATGACATTATGCTTTCTAAACAAACGCAAGGCTTCCTTAGTAAGATCTGCGGTCAATGGTGTAGGTCAATCCGGGATATAGATCCCGATAGAATTACACAAAGTTTCAAGTCTCTAGAAAATTGTAAAGTCCCCTCAATATGGAAGGAATCGCATATGAAAGTAATAAACAATTTTTATCTCCATCCAGTTAAATTGGCGCGATTTTATCCATCTAGGTCAGCTCATTGCCCTAGGTGTGCATATAAGGAAGCGGACTTATCGCATATGTTCTGGACATGTCCTAAGATAAACCAGCTCTGGTTGAAATTTATATATTGGTTTAATAATATACATGGTGTGTCTGTCTCCCTCACGTTCCGGGATATTATCCTATTGATTCAATCCTCGAGCAGTTCAGACAGGCATTGAATCCGCTCTTTAAACACTTCAATATTAGCCGTAAGACAGACTATTCTTAAAAAATGGAAAGCAAAAAAAGGGCCTGCATTATATGAGATCTTGTATGCTATCCAAGATCAAATTATCTTTGAATCATACCATTTACAGGATGCCTCAGAACCTAGAATTAAAAAGTTCCTATTTGGCTGGTATCCCATTATTAACTCTTATTGTGTGCCTATACAAAAACAGATTTTAGCGCCCTTCACATCCTCAGTAAGCTTTGCTGAAATGGTCATATTAGATCTTTTCCCACATTCATGGATATCTAATGGTACAGAAATTTAATATCAATTTTAGTTAGGATAAGGGGGCTGAGTGAGGGGATTCCCTTCCTTTATTTTTTTTATTTTTTTATTTTCTCTCTCTCTCCCTTCTTTTTTCTTTTCCTCTTTTTTTCTATTCTCTTGTTATTTGTTTTTTGCCGATGTGAGTGTTTTATTGTTTTTTGGTGTACTTAAAACAGAAAAAACCCAGCTCAGTGCACAAATATTGCACACAAGGAGATGATTAATCAACTGTGAGAAAGTATATATGTTGCTCTAATTTGTTATGTTTTTGCTTTATAACATGCTTTACCTTGCCCTGTGTGGCATAAAAGGCTGGATCTATTTGATTGTACACTATGTTGGATATAAAATAAATATATGAAAAAAAAAAAATAATTTCCACTACAGGGTAGTTCCCTCTGAAACTAACCCTCGTTTTTAACTGGATATATCACTCTGTATACATCGCATTTATTCTGTATTAAATGTAGCTCCTAACCTTAAAGGCTCAATGGTGTCACCTTAACAAGGTGTCAAAGTGCAATTACCCTAATAAAGATTTGTTATAAATGTATTAAGACACAAGGTGTTTCTAAACTTTAATACTATGTTATGATTGTATAGGGAAAATACACTTATTATCAATGGTCATCCTCATATTTTTCTAGCTACATTTATGCTCTAATTTTAAGGACAATTCCTTTGTTTTTATCTTTTAGTTCTGTTAATAATAAAAGTTATATTTTAATCACTTATTACCCTTCATGCTAACCTATGATATAGCAATTTAGGCTCTCAAAATAAGTGTGCCATATGATACCTCTTTTTTCCTAATTTAATATTATCATATATATACCAGTATCAGGCACTGCCCTACTAAGATACACAGGCTTATCCTGTAGGGAAACTCTCTTTGAAATCCCAAGATCTGTTCCCACTACTAATTCCCCTTAACAAAGGGAATTATTTCTTTCATAACAACAGGGAAAAACCCTGACACTCCTGAAGCCTTCACTCTATGACGAGGGAATCCCCGTCCCTCTCCCGAGTCCCACCAAGCTCTTCCCTCCGACAACCCTCTGGGGTGGAAGCCAGCAGCACTAGCACAGAAGAAAGGGGGGCAGTTAAAGAGACTCCAAACACAGGGGGAGGGGATGATGGAGGTAAAAAAGGGGGGCAAGAAACCGGAATTTGTACTATGCCACAAAAGGATGGGGCCACCCCACCGACACTTGGCCCACACTGGAAAAATATGACTTCCCACCCAGCTAAGCTCCCTGAGGCCACCTGGTGGTAACCCACCCCCACCCCTCCGGGGCCTATCTGGGGGAACCCTGCTGCACCTACCTAAGCCCTGTCTACTGTGCCCCTGCTTCGTATAGGCCCCCCTTACCCTTTCCATCTCCAACTGCAGGCCTTATATGGGCCTCCCTACTCAGCCCCGCCATTATAAATGATAGTGCTACCCACCCCGGCCTCATCTGGGCCCCCCTTCTTTTCCTATCCCCCTGCCTCATATGGGCCCCAGCTAAGGCTGTTCACTTGACTAACTTTTTCATGTGATTAAGGAAAGGTATGGAGTAGGATAGCTACGTTAAAGGGACATTAAACCCAATTTTTTTATTTCATGATTCAGTTAGAGAATACCATTTTAAACAACTTTCTAATTCATATGTTATCTAATTTGCTTCATCCTCTTGATAATCTTTCCTGAAAAGCATATCTAGATAGGCTCAGTAGCTTCAGATAGGTGGCTGCACATAGATGACTCATGTGATTGGCTCACCAATGTACATTGGTATTTCTTTAACAAAGGATATCTAAAGATTGCCGCAAATTAGGTAATAGAAGTAAATTGGAATGTTGTTTAAAATTGTATTCTCTATCTGAATCATAAAATACATTTTTTGGGTTTAATGTTCCTTTAAGGACCCAATGGAGGCTTAAAGGGACAGTCAAGTATAAATTAAACTTTCATTATTCAGATAGGACTTTTAATTTTAATCGACTTTCCAATTTACTTTTATCATCAAATTTGCTTTTTTCTCTTGGTATTCTTAGTTTAAACTAAACATAGGTAGGCTCATATGCTAATTTCTAAGCCTTTGAGGGCTGCCTCTTATCACATTCTTTTTAAATCTCTTTTCAACACAAAGAGACAGAAAGTACACGTGGGCTATATAGATAACACTGTGTTCAGGCACAGGGGGTTATTTAAGATCTAGCACAACACAATGCTAACTGCAAGACAATAGATAATAAACAGTCACAGTCATGTGATCAGGGGGCTGGCAGAAGGTTCCTAGACACAAGGTAATCACAAAGGTAAAAAGTACATTAAAATAACTGTGTTGGTTATGCAAAACTGGGGAATGAGTAATAAAGGGATTATCTATCTTTTAAAACAATAACAATTCTATGATTGACTGTCCCTTTAATGACATTGCCTAAACGTAAAAAAATATCAAGATACATGTCAAAATAAAGCAAGATCATAGTCATAATGGTAAAATAGAAACTTATGTTGGGTGCTAATTAAATTCTCAGCAGATAGACACTGCTTAATATATGTATTTGGGGGGAGGGCGGTGGCGGCGTTATATAGTTTACAAAAACTTTGAAACAGTATGAACCTTAACATTTAAATAGAGAGCTGTAACAGGGTTAGTAGTTTGTGGAGTGTGGAGAAAATTAAAAGTCTGTTAGATATATTTACTGTGCTGATTTTATAATAGGAGTGCAGCTCATTAGGGAGAGATATTCTATGTATGTGCTAAGCTGAGCAAGGTTTGCTTAGTATGTGGGGATTGTTATTTTTTCCAGGTAACAACTAATGTGGAGGATAGGTTGTGAGCTGAGCATTGTTTGCTTGGGGTGTGGAAATAGTGGATTGATCCTACCTACATCTATTGAGTAGGACAAATTTAGCTAGGTATGTAGTTGTCTTTTGAAACCTTGAGAGTCAGGCTACTAGTGTTTGACATTGTGCATATACAAAAGTAATTCTTGGATATGACCCAAACACAGAGTGTTCATCGGGGACGGATCAACGTAGACTGTTTTGATGCTAAGTAGGTATATACATTTCAAAACTACAAAAGAAATAAAGCAAAATCATAATAATAAAAATTAAATGTAAACTTTAGATCCAATATAGCTTGATAGCTGAAAAACACTGCTTGAATTAAAGAAGTATACATGTGAGCTTAATGAGGAAACTATAGCAGGTGTAGACAAATGTAAATTATACAGATAACCAAAAGCTCTGATGTCTGCTAGATAAATGAACTGTGGTGGAGTTATGATAGGAATGCAACTTATTTATATAGGTTACTTAGAAGTATATTCAGAGGCAAATAGTTAATTTGGTAGGTGAGAAATGTTACTTGAGATAGTCTATCTGTTGTGAAGGGTGGGGTTGAACTGAACGTGCAAAAACCTTTGTACACCTTGGACAATGGGGAATCGCCAGGGAACCATTACAGAACAGGGGTTAGAGTTGTTCTCAAGTGAGATCAAGTCAGGCAGTGACTGCAAAAGTTCATCAGCTTAATGCAAGGTTTTGTGTATTTAAGCATCTTATGGGGCTTATTCTACCTTAGAGTAAGCTGTCTCTTAATGTGTTATAACTTTATTTCCGTACGGCTAGATTTAGAGTTTTGTCGGTAACGACCCGCATAGCTAACGATGGCTTTTTTCTGGCCGCACCTTTAAAATAACTCTGGTATTGAGAGTCCACAGAATGGCTGCGTTAGGCTCCAAAAAGGGAGCGTACAGGCATATTTAACGCCACTGCAACTCTCGATACCAGAGTTGCTTACGGACGCGGCCAGCCTCAATAACGTGCTCGTGCACGATTCCCCCATAGGAAACAATGGGGCTGTTTGAGCTGAAAAAAAACCTAACACCTGCAAAAAAGCAGCATTCAGCTCCTAACGCAGCCCCATTGTTGTCTATGGGGAAACACTTCTTACGTCTGCACCTAACACTCTAACATGTACCCCGAGTCTAAACACCCCTAACCTTATCAGCCAATAGAATGTTCCGATCAGCCAATAGAATGCGAGCTCAATCTGATTGGCTGATTGGATCAGCCAATCGGATTGAACTTGATTCTGATTGGCTGATTCCATCAGCCAATTAGAATATTCCTACCTTAATTCCGATTGGCTGATAGAATTCTATCAGCCAATCGGAATTCGAGGGACGCCATCTTGGATGACGTCATTTAAAGAAACCGTCATTCGGCGAGTAGGCGTCGGTAGAAGAGGATGTTCCGCGTCGGCTGGAAGATGATGGCTCCCGAAGAAAGAAGATTGAAGATGCCGTTGATAGAAGACTTCAGCCGGATCATGGACCTCTTCAGCTCCCGCTTGGATGAAGACTTCAGCCGGATCATGGACCTCTTCAGCTCCCGCTTGGATGATGACTTCAGCCGGATCATGGACCTCTTCAGACCCCCGCTTGGGCTTGGATCAGGACATCGGAGGAGCTCTTCTGGATCGATCGGTGAACCTGGTATGGTGAAGATAAGGTAGGAAGATCTTCAGGGGCTTAGTGTTAGGTTTATTTAAGGGGGGTTTGGGTTAGATTAGGGGTATGTGGGTGGTGGGTTGTAATGTTGGGGGGGGTATTGTATGTGTTTTTTTTACAGGCAAAAGAGCTGAATTCTTTGGGGCATGCCCCGCAAAGGGCCCTGTTCAGGGCTGGTAAGGTAAAAGAGCTTTGAACTTTAGTAATTTAGAATAGGGTAGGGCATTTTTTTATTTTGGGGGTCTTTGTTATTTTATTAGGGGGCTTAGAGTAGGTGTAATTAGTTTAAAATTGTTGTAATATTTTTCTGATGTTTGTAAATATTTTTTTATTTTTTGTAACTTAGTTCTTTTTTATTTTTTGTACTTTAGTTAGTTTATTTCATTGTATTTATTTGTAGATATTGTATTTAATTAATGTATTGATAGTGTAGTGTTAGGTTTAATTGTAGGTAATTGTAGGTATTTTATTTAATTAATTTATTGATAGTGTAGTGTTAGGTTTAATTGTAGATAATTGTAGTTAATTTATTTAATTAATTTATTGATAGTGTAGTGTTAGGTTTAATTGTAACTTAGGTTAGGATTTATTTTACAGGTAATTTTGTAATTATTTTAACTATTTTATCTATTAAATAGTTCTTAACTATTTAATAGCTATTGTACCTGGTTAAAATAAATACAAAGTTGCCTGTAAAATAAATATTAATCCTAAAATAGCTATAATATAATTATAATTTATGTTGTAGCTATATTAGGGTTTATTTTACAGGTAAGTACACTGTGTGCAGAATTATTAGGCAAATGAGTATTTTGACCACATCATCCTCTTTATGCATGTTGTCTTACTCCAAGCTGTATAGTCTTGAAAGCCTACTACAAATTAAGCATATTAGGTGATGTGCATCTCTGTAATGAGAAGGGGTGTGGTCTAATGACATCAACACCCTATATCAGGTGTGCATAATTATTAGGCAACTTCCTTTCCTTTGGCAAAATGGGTCAAAAGAAGGACTTGACAGGCTCAGAAAAGTAAAAAAATAGTGAGATATCTTGCAGAGGGATGCAGCACTCTTAAAATTGCAAAGCTTCTGAAGCGTGATCATCGAACAATCAAGCGTTTCATTCAAAATAGTCAACAGGGTCGCAAGAAGCGTGTGGAAAAACCAAAGCGCAAAATAACTGCCCATAAACTGAGAAAAGTCAAGCGTGCAGCTGCCAAGATGCCACTTGCCACCAGTTTGGCCATATTTCAGAGCTGCAACATCACTGGAGTGCCCAAAAGCACAAGGTGTGCAATACTCAGAGACATGGCCAAGGTAAGAAAGGCTGAAAGACGACCACCACTGAAAAAGACACACAAGCTGAAACGTCAAGACTGGGCCAAGAAATATCTCAAGACTGATTTTTCTAAGGTTTTATGGACTGATGAAATGAGAGTGAGTCTTGATGGGCCAGATGGATGGGCCCGTGGCTGGATTGGTAAAGGGCAGAGAGCTCCAGTCCGACTCAGACGCCAGCAAGGTGGAGGTGGAGTACTGGTTTGGGCTGGTATCATCAAAGATAAGCTTGTGAGGCTTTTTCGGGTTGAGGATGGAGTCAAGCTCAACTCCCAGTCCTACTGCCAGTTTCTGGAAGACAACTTCTTCAAGCAGTGGTACAGGAAGAAGTCTGCATCCTTCAAGAAAAACATGATTTTCATGCAGGACAATGCTCCATCACACGCGTCCAAGTACTCCACAGCGTGGCTAGCAAGAAAGGGTATAAAAGAAGAAAATCTAATGACATGGCCTCCTTGTTCACCTGATCTGAACCCCATTGAGAACCTGTGGTCCATCATCAAATGTGAGATTTACAAGGAGGGAAAACAGTACACCTCTCTGAACAGTGTCTGGGAGGCTGTGGTTGCTGCTGCACGCAATGTTGATGGTGAACAGATCAAAACACTGACAGAATCCATGGATGGCAGGCTTTTGATTGTCCTTGCAAAGAAAGGTGGCTATATTGGTCACTGATTTGTTTTTGTTTTGTTTTTGAATATCAGAAATGTATATTTGTGAATGTTGAGATGTTATATTGGTTTCACTGGTAAAAATAAATAATTGAAATGGGTATATATTTGTTTTTTGTTAAGTTGCCTAATAATTATGCACAGTAATAGTCACCTGCACATACAGATATCCCCCTAAAATAGCTATAACTAAAAACAAACTAAAAACTACACTATTCACCTTTGATATTAATGAGTTTTTTGGGTTCATTGAGAACATGGTTGTTGTTCAATAATAAAATTAATCCTCAAAAATACAAGTTGCCTAATAATTCTGCACTCCCTGTATTTAGCTTTAAATAGGAATAATTTATTTAATAAGAGTTAATTTATTTCGTTAGAATAAAATTATATTTAACTTAGGGGGGTGTTAGGGTTAGGGTTAAAATTAGCTTTAAGGGTTAAAAAATTTATTAGAGTAGCAGTGAGCTCCGATCGGCAGATTAGGGGTTAATACTTGAAGTTAGGTGTCGGCGATGTTAGGGAGGGAAGATTAGGGGTTAATACTATTTATTATAGGGTTATTGAGGCGGGAGTGAGGCGGATTAGGGGTTAATAACTTTATTATAGTAGCGGTGAGATCCGCTCGGCAGATTATGAGTTAATAAGTGTAGGTAGCTGGCGGCGACGTTGTGGGGGGCAGATTAGGGGTTAATAAATATAATATAGGGGTCGGCGGTGTTAGGGGCAGCAGATTAGGGGTACTTAAGGATAACGTAGGTGGCGGTCGGCAGATTAGGGGTTAAAAAAATTTAATCAAGTGTCGGCGATGTGGGGGGGGCTCGGTTTAGGGGTACATAGGTAGTTTATGGGTGTTAGTGTACTTTAGAGCACAGTAGTTAAGAGTTGTATGAACCGGCGTTAGCCCAGAAAGCTCTTAACTACTGACTTTTTTCTGCGGCTGGAGTTTTGTCGTTAGATTTCTAACGCTCACTTCAGACACGACTCTAAATACCGGAGTTAGGAAGATCCCATTGAAAAGATAGGATACGCAATTGATGTAAGGGGATCTGCGGTATGGAAAAGTCGCGGCTGAAAAGTGAGCGTTAGACCCTTTCCTGACTGACTCCAAATACCGGCGGTAGCCTAAAACCAGCGTTAGGAGCCTCTAACGCTGGTTTTCACGGCTACCGCCAAACTCCAAATCTAGGCCGTAGTTTGTAGCAGTGTACGCATTTAGGTAGTTTGACTCACTGATTTGTTACAAAAACTGAAAGCCACTCTATTCTCACCAATTCACCCATCTGCAACATTAAATAGAATGGACTGCAGTGCCTCGGCCGCTGACAGCACATTAAGATATTAGGCAAGGCTAGAGTAAAAATTGTTAATAATGTGAACTATGTTCCAATAAATCAGAATCATGAGAACTACCCCAATACACAATGCTATGAAAGTATGCCCCTGGTTAGGGACAATAGAATAAAACCCTCTCAGCTTCTGGTATAATGTCTCTAAGTCAGAGCATATCACATTTAAGTAGCAAACTATATTAACTATATTATTGATAGACAGCAGGACATATTAACTACATGTTACATTAGTAGAAACCTACAAAATCGTAACTTTGCCAAACAAACACACCCCAAAACATGCTAGAGTAGGAAGAAAGGTAAGTTTAACTATATAGTAACAGTAAGATAATGTAGTATGTGGGCCCCATGCTAGATTCAACTTCATAGGGGTGACCATCACAGCGTCCATCATCCAACCTGGTAGATAAGGGATCACACCTCCAGCAGAGATTTAGCCAATACCTTAGCCATAGTCTTTTAAAGTGATTTAAATCTCCCCCTGGGTCCCACATCAATGCACTTATCGACCCTGAGTAATATGAGCTTTGCCATTTGACAGCCAGATACCTTGTAGGTATTTCCTAGCCGCTGTGTTGTCGAGAGTCCTGATAGCGTAAGAGAGTGTCCTGCAGGTAAGAACTTTGCTTAAGCTGTTTGCTAAGGTATCCCATGCTTTTGTCCCCTTCCCTCAATGTAGAGGTCGAGGTGGGGTGCTCTGCAGGAGTATCTCTAATATGTAACTTGTTGTTGCGTGACATGGAAGCCATATTCTGGGGCGGCAAGGGAAGAAAGCTGGGCTCCGTTGCCACTGGAAATTTTGTAGACCCCTGGATTAAACATTTCTGGGTATCGTCCGGAACAGATTATTCTGCGCAGGGCTCCTTTGGAGAAGTAGGCGAGAATGCCATCTTAATTTCTGCTGTAAGAGCTGCCGCATGATAATCCAGCAGCTCTGTCAGTGCGAGCAGCAAGTCTCTAGTGCTAGGTGCCATGGTATATTTCATGTATTAGCGTCTCCTGGATTTGTTGTCAAGGATAGTTAGGTCTCCAAGTCATCTAGTTACGCATATCCTTTAGTTAGTAGTAGTTGTTAAAGCTAATATGAGTTGCTTAATCCTTCATTTATACACAGATCTTCTGGGGAGAGTATAGGCCTCTATTTATATTAGATATTTTCTAGTATACTGTTTGAGTAAACCTAACTCAGTCCCAAGGTATATATGATACTGGAGGCGAGGATATTTATGAGGCAGCACTATTCCAACCAATTAATGTGAGGTTTGGTAATCTTTCATGGGTGTCTGCAGCATGTATTAGCACACTTACCACTATTAATGAGGCCCACAAACTGTCTGTGAGACACTAGCGTGCTTACTATGAGCCAACATGCTACGGCGTTAGGTTGTGAGATGATGTCTATAGTCCTCTTGTGCTAGTGAGCGATCTTGTTCTGTGTGGCTTCTGAGTTGTCAGCGCTGCAATTAATACACAGGAGTGAAACTCGGCCCTCCAGTATCTTGTGGCATCGGCTGTTATTGTTTCAAGTAAGGCTCTGCCGCATGTATGTCCCATCCGTTGCGTTTATGAAACAGAACTCCTCAGCGTTTTAGTGTGGAAATAATGCGACCTCTAAACCATGTTAATCTGCGGATCACTCATTCAGTGGCGCTGGCAATCGTGCGTGTAGTCCACAATAGGGCCTAATCAGGAAATGGCGGTTCTTTTGCTGGGCGCCATGGTGGGTACCCCCACTCCCAGCTTCTTAAAGTGTAGATCAGGTTCTATCAAAAGCACCTCTGATGTTTAGTAGGGTCAATGCAGCATCAATTGGAATACATACTGCACAGGTGTATGATAGAATGCCTTTAATAAGGACTGGGCTTACAGAGCACACTTAGACCTAGATTTGGAGTTTGGCGTTAGCCGTGAAAACCAGCGTTAGAGGCTCCTAACGCTGGTTTTAGGCTACCTCCGGTATTTGGAGTCACTCAAAATAGGGTCTAACGCTCACTTTTCAGCCGCGACTTTTCCATACCGCAGATCCCCTTACGTAAATTGCGTATCCTATCTTTTCAATGGGATTTTTCTAACTCCGGTATTTCGAGTCGTTTCTGAAGTGAGCGTTAGACATCTAACGACAAAACTCCAGCCGCAGAAAAAAGTCAGTAGTTAAGAGCTTTCTGGGCTAACGCCGGTTTATAAAGCTCTTAACTACTGTACTCTAAAGTACACTAACACCCATAAACTACCTATATAGCCCTAAACAGAGGTCCCCCCACATCGCCGCCACTCGATTAAATTTTTTTAACCCCTAATCTGCCGACCGCCACCTACGTTATACTTATGTACCCCTAATCTGCTGCCCCTAACACCGCCGACCCCTGTATTATATTTATTAACCCCTAATCTGCCCCCCTCAACGTCACCTCCACCTGCCTACACTTATTAACCCCTAATCTGCCGACCGCAAAGCCCCGCCACCTACGTTATCCTTATGTACCCCAAATCTGCTGCCCCTAACACAGCCGACCCCTATATTATATTTATTAACCCCTAATCTGCCCCCCTCAACGTCGCCTCCACCTGCCTACACTTATTAACCCCTAATCTGCCGACCGGACCTGAGCGCTACTATAATAAAGTTATTACCCCCTAATCCTAATAAGAGTCCTTTAATAAGAGTTAATTAATTTCGTTAGATTAAAATTATATTTAATTTAGGGGGGTGTTAGTGTTAGGGTTAGACTTAGCTTTAGGGGTTAATCCATTTATTAGAATAGCGGTGAGCTCCGGTCGGCAGATTAGGGGTTAATAATTGAAGTTAGGTGTCGGCGATGTTAGGGAGGGCAGATTAGGGGTTAATACTATTTATTATAGGGTTAGTGACGCGTATTAGGGGTTAATAACTTTATTATAATAGCGGTGCGGTCCGCTTGGCAGATTAGGGGTTAATAAGTGTAGGCAGGTGGAGGCGACGTTGAGGGGGGCAGATTAGGGGTTAATAAATATAATATAGGGGTCGGCGGTGTTAGGGGCAGCAGATTAGGGGTACATAGGGATAATGTAAGTAGCGGCGGTTTACGGAGCGGCAGATTAGGGGTTAAAAATAAAATGCAGGTGTCAGCGATAGCGGGGGCGGCAGATTAGGGGTTAATAAGTGTAAGGTTAGGGGTGTTTAGACTCGGGGTACATGTTAGAGTGTTAGGTGCAGACGTAGGAAGTGTTTCCCCATAGCAAACAATGGGGCTGCGTTAAGAGCTGAACGCGGCTTTTTTGCAGGTGTTAGGTTTTTTTTCAGCTCAAACAGCCCCATTGTTTCCTATGGGGGAATCGTGCACGAGCACGTTTTTGAGGCTGGCCGCTTGCGTAAGCAACTCTGGTATTGAGAGTTGAAGCTGAGTTAAAAATGCTCTACGCTCCTTTTTTGGAGCCTAACGCAGCCTTTATGTGGACTCTCAATACCAGAGTTATTTTTATGGTGCGGCCAGAAAAAATCCGGCGTTAGTTTTTCGGGTCGTTACCGACAAAACTCCAAATCTAGCCGATAGAGTGCGGCCATCTCGGTTGCCGGCCAGCTCCACCCCCAATTTTTTTTTTAATGAGCAAATAAAAATTGTGATTTTGCTTTTCTTTTATATACATAACTTCCTTTTACAATCCCCTCTTACATGAATGATTACTTCGCCAATAGCAAATAAACACCAATTTCAAAACTGAAAAAGAACACATTAGTGGGTCATAGGTGCATAAAGAAAATGCTCTAATGTGTTAAAGGCAAGTAATAGTGCAATAGATTTAGAGTTCTGCGTTAGCTGTCAAAACCAGCGTTAGGGGGTCCTAACGCTGGTTTTGGCCGCCCGCTGGTATTTAGAGTCAGTCAGGAGAGGGTCTAACACTCACTTTCCAGCCGCGACTTTTCAATACCGCAGATCCCCTTACATCAAATGCGTATCCTATCTTTTCAATGGGATCTTTCTAACGCCGGTATTTAGAGTCTTGGCTGAAGAGAGCATTAGAAATCTAACGACAAGACTCCAGCCGCAGAAAAAAGCCAGGAGTTAAGAGCTTTCTGGGCTAACGCTGGTTCATAAAGCTCTTAACTACTGTGCTCTAAAGTACACTAACACCCATAAACTACCTATGTACCCCTAAACCGAGGCCCCCCCACATCGTCGCCACTCTATTAAAATGTTTTAACCCCTAATCTGCCGACCGCACACCGCCGCAACCTACATTATCCCTATGTACCCCTAATCTGCTGCCCCTAACATTGCCGACCCCTATATTATATTTCTTACCCCCTAATCTGCCCCCCCCCAACGTCGCCGCTACCTACCTACAATTATTACCCCTAATCTGCCGACCGGACCTCACCGCTACTATAATAAATGTATTAACCCCTAATCCGCCTCACTCCCGCCTCAAAAACCCTATAATAAATAGTATTAACCCCTAATCTGCCCTCCCTAACATCGCCGACACCTAACTTCAAGTATTAACCCCTAATCTGCCGACCGGACCTCGCCGCTACTATAATAAATGTATTAACCCCTAAAGCTAAGTCTAACCCTAACACTAACACCCCCCTAAGTTAAATATAATTTAAATCTAACAAAATAAAATAAATCTTATTAAATAAATTATTCCTATTTAAAGCTAAATACTTACCTGTAAAATAAACCCTAATATAGCTACAATATAAATAATAATTATATTGTAGCTATTTTATGATTAATATTTATTTTACAGGCAACTTTGTATTTATTTTAACCAGGTACAATAGCTATTAAATAGTTAATAACTATTTAATAGTTACCTAGTTAAAATAATTACAAAATTACCTGTAAAATAAATCCTAACCTAAGTTACAATTAAACCTAACACTACACTATCAATAAATTAATTAAATAAACTATCTACAATTATCTACAATTAAATCAACTAAACTAAATTACAAAAAACCCCCACTAAATTACAAAAAAAACAAACACTAAATTACAAAAAATAAAAAAAGATTACAAGAATTTTAAACTAATTACACCTACTCTAAGCCCCCTAAAAAAATAACAAAGCCCCCCAAAATAAAAAAATGCCCTACCCTAATCTAAAATAAAAAGTTTACAGCTCTTTTACCTTACCAGCCCTTAAAAGGGCCTTTTGTGGGGCATGCCCCAAAGAATTCTGCTCTTTTGCCTTTAAAAAAAACATACAATACCCCCCCAACATTACAACCCACCACCCACATACTCCTAATCTAACCCAAACCCCCCTTAAAAAACCTAACACTAAGCCCCTGAAGATCTTCCTACCTTATCTTCACCACGCCGGGTATCACCGATCCGTCCAGAAGAGAGTCCGAAGTCTTCATCCTCTCCGGCAAGAAGAGGTCCAGAAGAGGGTCCGAAGTCTTCATCCTATCCGGCAAGAAGAGGGCATCCGGAACGGTAGACATATTCATCCAGGTGGCATCTTCTATCTTCTTCCATCCGGCGCGGAGCGGGACCATCTTGAAGCAGCCGATGCGGATCCATCCTCTTCTAACGACGTCCTAAGTTCGAATGAAGGTTCCTTTATCATCCAAGATGGCGTCCCTCAAATTCCGATTGGCTGATAGGATTCTATCAGCCAATCAGAATTAAGGTGGGAAAAATCTGATTGGCTGATTGAATCAGCCAATCAGATTTAAGTTCAATCCGATTGGCTGATTCAATCAGCCAATCAGATTGAGCTTGCATTCTATTGGCTGTTCCGATCAGCCAATAGAGTGCAAGCTCAATCTGATTGGCTGATTGAAGAAGAAGAGGCCTGTCTGTGAAGCCATCAATTATCAGATAACTCCTAGTAGTGCATTGATGTTCTTATGTATATTTGTTATATCTAGTGATCTTGCAAATTGTTTGCCAGCGAATAGTTCCCAGCGAACATAGCATGTTCGCGTTCGCCGCAGCGGGCGAACATATGCAATGTTCGATCCGCCCCTATTCATCATCATTGAGTAATACTTTGACCCTGTACCTCACAGACAGCAGACACATTCCAGCCAATCAGCAGCAGACCCTCCCTCCCAGACCCTCCAACCTCCTGGACAGCATCCATTTTAGATTCATTCGGAAGCTGCATTGTTAGTGAGAGGAGGGACAGTGTAGCTGCTGCTGATTTAGTTGCGAAATCTATAGCTAGGCTAGTGTATTCAGTGTCCACTACAGGCCTTAAGGACTCATCTGGGGCGCGATCCGATAAACGGCGTAGTTTGCAGCGCAAGCGAGGGAACCCGCGTCGCCCGCAGTTTCAGCTCGCAACTCGAGCTATCCCATATACGGCGCCGTCAGATGCTAACGTGCCGTAAGTCTGATAAACCAGCGATGTCCAGAAATCTACAAAACCTGACCAAAAGTCTAAATCACCCACACTGTCTAACACGCCTCCCTAACATAGCCCGACACGTCTAACCCTCTATCCGCTACCTAATAAAGTTATTAACCCCTAAACCGCCGCCAGCTATATTAAATCTATAACCCCCTAAAGTGAGCCCCTAACACCGCCGCCATCTACCTTACCTACCCCCTAAAGTGAGCCCCTACCCCGCCGCTATCTATTTTAAAATTATTAACCCCTAATCTAATCCCCCTACCCCGCCGCCATCTATATTAAATTATTTAACCCCTAAAATACTAAACTATCCCTACCACTAAACCTAAGTCTAACCCTACAAATAGCCCTGAAAAGGGCTTTTTGCGTGACATTGCCCCAAAGTAACAGCTCTTTTGCCAGCCCTTAAAAGGGCTTTTTGCGGGGCATGCCCCAAAGAATTCAGCTCTTTTGCCAGCCCTTAAAAGGGCTTTTGGCAGGGCTTTGTCACAAAGTAAACTGCTCTTTTGCCTACAATCTACATCCCCCTACACCGCCGCCATCTATAATAAATGTATTAACCCCTAATCTAATCCCCCTACACCGCCGCCAGCTATATTAACTATATTAACCCTAATTATATTAGGGTTAATATAGTTATTATATTATATATATTAACTATATTAACCCTAATTATATTAGGGTTAATATAGTTAATATCGTTATTATATTATATATATATATATATATATATATATATTAAGTATAATAACCCTATCTAACTCTAACATCCTAACTAAACTCTTATTAAAATAAATCTAATATTAATATTATTAATTAAAATATTCCTATTTAAATCTAAATACTTACCTATAAAATAAACCCTAACGGCTAGATTTAGAGTTTTGTCGGTAACGACCCGCGTAGCTAACGCTGGCTTTTTTCTGGCCGCACCTTTAAAATAACTCTGGTATTGAGAGTCCACAGAATGGCTGCGTTAGGCTCCAAAAAAGCAGCGTAGAGCATATTTAACGCAACTTCAACTCTCGATATCAGAGTTGCTTACGGACGCGGCCAGCCTCAAAAACGTGCTTGTGCACGATTCCCCCATAGGAAACAATGGGGCTGTTTGAGCTGAAAAAAAACCTAACACCTGCAAAAAAGCCGCGTTCAGCTCCTAACGCAGCTTCATTGTTTGCTATGGGGAAACACTTCCTATGTCTGCACCTAACACTCTAACATGTACCCCTAGTCTAAACACCCCTAACCTTACACTTATTAACCCCTAATCTGCTGCCCCCGCTATTTCTGACCCCTGCATATTATTATTAACCCCTAATCTGCCGCTCCGTAAACCGCCGCTACTTACATTATCCCTATGTACACCTAATCTGCTGTCCCTAACACCGCCGACCCCTATATTATATTTATTAACCCCTAATCTGCCCCCCACAACGTCGCCTCCACCTGCCTACACTTATTAACCCCTAATCTGCCGAGCGGACCGCACCGCTATTATAATAAAGTTATTAACCCCTAATCCGCCTCACTAACCCTATAATAAATAGTATTAACCCCTAATCTGCCCTCCCTAACATCGCCGACACCTAACTTCAAACATTAACCCCTAATCTGCCGACTGGAGCTCACCGCTATTCTAATAAATGTATTAACCCCTAAAGCTAAGTCTAAACCTAACACTAACACCCCCCTTTTAATCTAACGAAATAAATTAACTCTTATTAAATAAATTATTCCTATTTAAAGCTAAATACTTACCTGTAAAATAAATCCTAATATAGCTACAATATAAATTATAATTATATTATAGCTATTTTAGGATTTATATTTATTTTACAGGTAACTTTGTATTTATTTTAACCAGGTACAATAGCTATTAAATAGTTAAGAACTATTTAATAGTTAAAATAGTTAAAATAATTACAAAATTACCTGTAAAATAAATCCTAACCTAAGGGCCCTGTTCAGGGCTGGTAAGGTAAAAGAGCTTTGAACTTTAGTAATTTAGAATAGGGTAGGACATTTTTTTATTTTGGGGGTCTTTGTTATTTTATTAGGGGGCTTAGAGTAGGTGTAATTAGTTTAAAATTGTTGTAATATTTTTCTGATGTTTGTAAATATTTTTTTATTTTTTATAACTTAGTTCTTTTTTATTTTTTGTACTTTAGTTAGTTTATTTCATTGTATTTATGTGTAGATATTGTATTTAATTAATGTATTGATAGTGTAGTGTTAGGTTTAATTGTAGGTAATTGTAGGTATTTTATTTAATTAATTTATTGATAGTGTAGTGTTAGGTTTAATTTTTATTTTAAACTAATTACACCTACTCTAAGCTCCCTAATAAAATAACAAATACCCCCAAAATAAAAAAATGTCCTACCCTATTCTAAATTACTAAAGTTCAAAGCTCTTTTACCTTACCAGCCCTGAACAGGGCCCTTAGGTTAGGATTTATTTTACAGGTAATTTTGTAATTATTTTAACTATTTTAGCTATTGTACCTGGTGAAAATAAATAAAAAGTTACCTGTAAAATAAATATAAATCTTAAAATAGCTATAATATAAATATAATTTATATTGTAGCTATATTAGGATTTATTTTACAGGTAAGTATTTAGCTTTAAATAGGAATAATTTATTTAATAAGAGTTAATGTATTTTGTAATATTTAAATTATATTTAACTTAGGGGGGTGTTAGTGTTAGGGTTAGACTTAGCTTTAGGGGTTAATAAATTTATTAGAATAGCGGTGAGCTCCAGTCGGCAGATTAGGGGTTAATGATTCAAGTTAGGTGTCGCTGATGTTAGGGAGGGCAGATAAGGGGTTAATACTATTTATTATAGGGTTAGTGAGGCGGATTAGGGGTTAATAACTTTATTATAATAGCGGTGCGGTCCGCTCGGCAGATTAGGGGCTAATAAGTGTAGGCAGGTGGAGGCGACGTTGTGGGGGGCAGATTAGGGGTTAATAAATATAATATAGGGGTCGGCGGTGTTAGGGGCAGCAGATTAGGGGTACATAAGTATAACGTAGGTGGCGGTTGGCAGATTAGGGGTTAATTATTGTAGGTAGCTGGGGGCGACGTTGTGGAGGGCAGGTTAGGGGTTAATAAATATAATATAGGGGTCGACGGTGTTAGGGGCAGCAGATTAGGGGTACATAAGGAAAACGTAGGTGGCGGTCGGCAGATTAGGGGTTAAAAATTTTTTATCGAGTGTCGGCGATGTGGGGGGGCCTCGGTTTAGGGGTGCATAGGTAGTTTATGGGTGTTAGTGTACTTTAGAGCACAGTAGTTAAGAGCTTTATAAACCGGCGTTAGCCCAGAAAGCTCTTAACTACTGATTTTTTTCTGCGGCTGGAGTTTTGTCGTTAGATTTCTAACGCTCACTTCAGGCACAACTCTAAATACCGGAGATCCCATTGAAAAGATTGACGTAAGGGGATCTGCGGTATGGAAAAGTTCAATCTGATTGGCTGATTGGTTCAGCCAATCAGATTGAACTTGAATCTGATTGGCTGATTCAATCAGCTAATCAGATTTTTCTACCTTAATTCCGATTGGCTGATAGAATCCTATCAGCCAATCGGAATTCGACGGACGCCATCTTGGATGACGTCATTTAACGGTACCTCATTCGTCGTTCAGTCGTCAGCCGGGATGGATGCTCCGCGTCGGAGGAGCGACGAATGAAGATTGAAGATGCCGTTTGATGGAAGATGCTGCCGGATAGAAGAAGAGTTTGCTGCCGCTTGGATAAAGACATCGCCCGGATCAGATGAGGAGTTCGGCCCGGTGTGGTGAAGACAAGGTAGGGAGATCTTCAGGGGGGTAGTGTTAGGTTTATTTAAGGGGGGTTTGGGTTAGATTAGGGGTATGTGGGTGGTGGGTTTTAATGTTGGGGGAGTTGTATTTTTCTTTTACAGGCAAAAGAGCTGAATTCTTTGGGGCATGCCCCCACAAAAGGCCCTTTTAAGGGCTGGTAAGGTAAAAGAGCTTTGAACTTTTTTTAATTTAGAATAGGGTAGGGAATTTTTTTTATTTTGGGGGGCTTTATTATTTTATTAGGGGGCTTAGAATAGGTGTAATTAGCTTAAAAATCTTGTAATCTTTTTTTTATTTTTTGTAATTTAGTGTTTTGTTTTTTTTTTTAATTTAGTTTAGTTTATTTAATTGTATTTTTAGATAGATATTTGTAGTTTATTTAATTTATTGATAGTGTAGGTGTATTTGTAACTTCGGTTAGGATTTATTTTACAGGTAATTGGGTAATTATTTTAACTAGGTAGCTATTAAATAGTTCATAACTATTTAATAGCTATTATACCTAGTTAAAATAATTAACAATTTACCTGTAAAATAAATATAAACCCTAACATAGCTACAATGTAATTATTAATTATATTGTAGCTATCTTAGGGTTTATTTTATAGGTAAGTATTTAGATTTAAATAGGAATATTTTAGTTTATAATATAAATTAGATTTATTTAATAAGAATTTAGTTAGGGGTGTTAGGGTTAGATAGAGTTAATATAGTTAATATAAATACTATAGTAACTATATCAACTATATTAACCCTAATATAATTAGGGTTAATATAGTTAATATATATAATGTAATAACAATATTAACTATAATATACTTAGGGTTAATATAGATAATATAGCTGGCGGCGGGGTAGGTAGATTAAATTAGGGGTTAATAATTTTAATATAGATGGCGGCGGTGTAAGGGGCTTACATTAGGGGTTAATACCATTAATATAGGTGGCCGCGGTGTAGGGAGGGCAGGTTATAGGGCAAAAGAGCTGTTAACTTTGGGGCAAAGCCCCGCAAAAGGCCCTTTTAAGGGCTGGTAATAGAGTTTATGACTTTATGGATATTAGATTAGGGGTTAATAATATTAATATAGCTGGCGGCGGTGTAAGGGGTCAGATTAGGAGATAGATCAGTTAGATGGTGGCGGTTTTAGGGGCTCACAGTAGGAGATAAATCAGTTAGATGGTGGCAGTTTTAGGGGCTCACAGTAGGGGATAGATCAGTTAGATGGTGGCGGTTTTAGGGGCTCACAGTAGGGCTTTAGTTTATGTAGATGGCGGCGGTTTAGGGGTTAAATACTTTATTAGGGATTGAGGCGGGGGATCGCGGTTGAAAGGTAGATAGACATTGCGCATGCGTTAGGTGTTAGGTTTTATTTAGCAGATCGCGGTTGACAGTTAGATAGACATTGCGCATGCGTTAGGTGTTAGGTTTTATTTAGCAGCTAGTTTAGAGAGTTACGGGGCTCCAATACTCAGCGTAAGGCTTCTTACGGCTGCTTTTTGTGGCGAGGTGAAAATGGAGTAAGATTTCTCCATTTTCGCCACGTAAGTCCTTACGCTGTATATTGGATACCAAACTGCGCGGGTTTGGTATACCTGCCTATGGCCCAAAAAACTATGGGCGACGGCAGAAATAACCCGCGCAAATATTGGCGTCATCAGCTTTTGCGGGCGACGATTTTTATTGGATCGACACCCTGATCTTTGCTGTAAGGACAGCACCCCAAAAAGCCCTTTTTAGGGCTGCTTTTTTTCCTGTGTAATCTAATTGCAGTTGCCTGCCTGCCAGCGTGTGTGCCAGGCTCACAGCGTATACTGTGCCCACTTGCCCTCTGCCACCACTCATATCTGGTGTAACAGTAGTGTAAATTTAAAAAAAAAAAACTTTTTACTGTGAAACATCAGTCTGCTTGTGTAATCTAATTGCAGTTGCCTGCCTGCCAGCGTGTGTGTCAGGCTTACAGCGTATGCTGTGTCCACTTGCCAAGTGCCACAACTCATATCTGGTGTAACAGTAGTGTAAATTTTTTAAAAAAAACTTTTTTGACTGTGAAACATCAGTCTGCTTGTGTAATCTAATTGCAGTTGCCTGCCTGCCAGCGTGTGTGCAAGGCTCACAGCATATACTGTGCCCAGTGCCACCACTCATATCTGGTGTAACAGTAGTGTAAATTTAAAACAAAAAAAAACTTTTTTGACTAAGAAACATCAGTCTGCTTGTGTAATCTAATTGCAGTTGCCTGCCTGCCTGCCTGCCTGCCTGCCAGCGTGTGTGTCAGGCTCACAGCATATACTGTGCCCACTTGCCCAGTGCCACCACTCATATCTTGTTTAATAGTAGTGTACATTTAAAAAAAAAACTTTTTTGACTGTGAAACATCAGTCTGCTTTTTTGTGTCAGGCTCACAGCGTATACTGTGCCCACTTGCCCAGTGGCACCACTCATATCTTGTTTAATAGTAGTGTAAGTGTACATTTAAAAAAAAAAAAAACTTTTTGGACTGTGAAACATCACTCTGCTTTTTTGTGTCAGGGTCACAGCGTATACTGTGCCCACTTGCCCAGTGCCACCACTCATATCTTGTTTAATAGTAGTGTAAGTGTACATTTAAAAAAAAAACTTTTTTGAATGTGAAACATCAGTCTGCTTTTTTGTGTCAGGCTCACAGCGTATACTGTGCCCACTTGCCCAGTGCCACCACTCATATCTTGTTTAATAGTAGTGTAAGTGTACATTTAAAAAAACAAAAAAACTTTTTGGACTGTGAAACATCAGTCTGCTTTTTTGTGTCAGGTTAACAGCGTATACTGTGACCACTTGCCCAGTGCCACCACTCATATCTTGTTTAATAGTAGTGTAAGTGTACATTTAAAAAAAAAAAAATCTTTTTGGACTGTGAAACATCAGTCTGCTTTTTGTGTCAGGCTCACAGTGTATACTGTGCCCACTTGCCCAGTGCCACCACTCATATCTTGTTTAATAGTAGTGTAAGTGTACATTTAAAAAAAAAACTTTTTTGACTGTGAAACATCAGTCTGCTTTTTTGTGTCAGGCTCACAGCGTATACTGTGCCCACTTGCCCAGTGCCACCACTCATATCTTGTTTAATAGTACTGTAAGTGTACATTTAAAAAAATCAAAACTTTTTTGACTGTGAAACATCAGTCTACTTTTTTGTGTCAGGCTCACAGCCTATACTGTGCCCACTTGCCCAGTGCCACCACTCATATCTTGTTTAATAGTAGTGTAAGTGTACATTTAAAAAAAAAAAACTTTTTTGACTGTGAAACATCAGTCTGCTTTTTTGTCAGGCTTACAGCGTATACTGTGCCCACTTGCCCAGTGCCACCACTTATATCTTGTTTAATAGTAGTATAAGTGTACATTTAAAAAAAAAAAACTTTTTTGACCGTGAAACATCAGTCTGCTTTTTTTGTGTCAGGTTAACAGCGTATACTGTGCCCACTTGCCCAGTGCCCCCACTCATATCTTGTTTAATAGTAGTGTAAGTGTACATTTAAAAAAAAAAAAAATCTTTTTGGACTGTGAAACATCAGTCTGCTTTTTGTGTCAGGCTCACAGTGTATACTGTGCCCATTTGCCCAGTGCCACCACTCATATCTTGTTTAATAGTAGTGTAAGTGTACATTTAAAAAAAAAACTTTTTTGACTGTGAAACATCAGTCTGCTTTTTTGTGTCAGGCTCACAGCGTATACTGTGCCCACTTGCCCAGTGCCACCACTCATATCTTGTTTAATAGAACTGTAAGTGTACATTTAAAAAAATCTAAACTATTTTGACTGTGAAACATCAGTCTACTGTTTTGTGTCAGGCTCACAGCCTATACTGTGCCCACTTGCCCAGTGCCACCACTCATATCTTGTTTAATAGTAGTATAAGTGTACATTTAAAAAAAAAAAACTTTTTTGACCGTGAAACATCAGTCTGCTTTTTTGTGTCAGGCTCACAGCGTATACTGTGCCCACTTGCCCAGTGCCACCACTTATATCTTGTTTATTAGTAGTATAAGTGTACATTTAAAAAAAAAAAAACTTTTTTGACCGTGAAACATCAGTCTGCTTTTTTGTGTCAGGCTCACAGCGTATACTGTGCCCACTTGCCCAGTGCCACCACTCATATCTTGTTTAATAGTAGTGTAAGTGTACATTTAAAAAAAAAAAAAACTTTTTGGACTGTGAAACATCAGTCTGCTTTTTTGTGTCAGGCTCACAGCGTATACTGTGCCCACTTGCCCAGTGCCACCACTCATATCTTGTTTAATAGTAGTGTAAGTGTACATTTAAAAAAAAAAAACTTTTTTGACTGTGAAACATCAGTCTGCTTTTTTTGTAAGGCTCACAGTGTATACTGTGCCCACTTGCCCAGTGCCAACACTCATATCTTGTTTAATAGTAGTATAAGTGTACATTTAAAAAAAAATGACAGGCAGAGGCAGGCCACGCCGCAGGTGCCGTCATGGTCGTGGTGCTGTGATTCCCTTTGGCCCTAGAATAATGTCCAGTGTTCAGAGGCCACATACCATGAACTCAAAAAGTTCTGAGGACATAGTTGACTGGCTAACACAGGACACCCAATCTTCTACAGCTTCCGCTCGGAACCTTCACGCACCATCCTCCTCCAGCTTAGCTTTGGGCACCTCTCAAGTTACCACTCGCCCACCTGCCACCACCACCAACACTAGCACCACAGCCGCTTCACTTGATCTGTCAGAGGAGTTATTTACACATCAGTTTGAAGAAATGAGTGATGCGCAACCATCATTGACAGAGGATGTAGATAACAGTGATATGTCTCAGTCAGGCAGCATTACAGACATGGACATACAGTGTGATGATGATGATGTTGTACCCGCTGCTGCTTCCTTTGTTGAGTTGTCAGATACAAGTGAAGCAGTTGATGATGACGATGCATCCGTGGATGTCAATTGGGTGCCCGCTAGAAGAGAAGAAGAACAGGGGAAAAGTTCAGATAGGGAGACAGAGAGGAGGAGGAGACGAGTTAGAAGCAGGGGGAGGTCGTCACAAGGAGCTAGTGGCACAGTCAGACAGCATGCATCGGCACCCGGGGTCAGCCAGATAGCACGCCAATCAATGCATGCTGTTGCCACCACCAGAATGCCTTCATCGCAGAGCTCAGCAGTGTGGCATTTTTTTTGTGTGTCTGCCTCTGACAACAGCGATGCCATTTGCAACCTGTTCCAAAAGAAACTGAGTCATGGGAAGTCCAACACCCTCCTATGTACAACTGGTTTGCGAAGGCACATGATCGCACATCACAAATGCCTATGGGATCAACACATGAGTACAATCAGCACACAAACTCAAAGCGCCATCCTCCTCCTGGTCCAGCATCTTCAGCCACATCAACCACTGCTGTCCTCCTTGCCCCCTCTCAACCATCCGCCATTCCGTCTCTCGCCTTGAGCAGTTCCTGCTCATCACCAGCCCACAGTCAGGTGTCTGTCAAGGACATGTTTGAGCATAAGAAGCCAGTGACACAAAGTCACCCCCTTGCCCGGTGTCTGACAGCTGGCTTGTCTGAACTCTTAGCCCACCAGCTTTTACCATACAAGCTGGTAGAGTCTGAGGCGTTCCAAAAATTTGTAGCTATTGGGACACCGCAGTGGAAGGAACCAGCCAAAATTTCTTTGCACAAAAGACAATCCCCAACCTGTACTCGATTGTGCAAAAGGAAGTAATGGCATGCCTGGCACACATTGTTGGGGCAAGGGTCCATCTGACCACTGATACCTGGTCTGCAAAGCATGGTCAGGGCAGGTATATCACCTACACTGTGCATTGGGTAAACCTCCTGACGACTGCCAAGCATGGAAAGCGTGGCTCTGCAGAGGAGTTGGTGACACCGCCACGACTTGCAGGCAGGCCTGCTGCCACCTCCTCTACTACTCCTACTCCATCCTCTTCCATAACCTCCTCAGCTGAGTCCTCTTCTGCTGCTGCATCTTGCTCCACATCAACGGCCCCCCCCCCCCAGCTCCCCAGGTACTATTCCACATCCCGGATACGGCAATGTCATGCCGTCTTGGGGATGACTTGCCTGAAAGCCGAGAGTCACACCGGACCAGCACTCCTGTCCGCCCTGAACGCACAGGTGGATCAGTGGCTGACTCCGCACCAACTGGAGATTGGCAAAGTGTTGTCTGACAACGGTAGAAATTTGGTGGCGGCATTGAATTTGAGCAAGTTGACACATGTGCCGTGCATGGCACATGTGTGTAATCTGATCGTACAACGCTTTGTGCATAAGTACCCAGGATTACAGGATGTCCTGAAGCAGTCCAGGAAGGTGTGTGGCCATTTCAGGTGTTCCTACACGGCCATGGCGCACTTTTCAAATATCCAGCGGCGAAACAACATGCCAGTGAGGTGCTTGATTTGTGACAGCCCGAGACATTGGAATTCAACTCTCCTAATGTTTGACCGCCTGATAAAACAAGAAAAAGCCGTTAACGACTATTTGTATGACCGGGGTGCTAGGACAGCCTCTGCGGAGCTGGGAATTTTTTTGCCACGTTACTGGACTGCTTTTTTGTGTCAGGCTCACAGCGTATACTGTGCCCACTTGCCCAGTGCCACCACTCATATCTTGTTTAATAGTAGTGTAAGTGTACATTTAAAAAAACAAAAAAACTTTTTGGACTGTGAAACATCAGTCTGCTTTTTTGTGTCAGGTTAACAGCGTATACTGTGACCACTTGCCCAGTGCCACCACTCATATCTTGTTTAATAGTAGTGTAAGTGTACATTTAAAAAAAAAAAAACTTTTTGGACTGTGAAACATCAGTCTGCTTTTTTGTGTCAGGCTCACAGCGTATACTGTGCCCACTTGCCCAGTGCCACCACTCATATCTTGTTTAATAGTAGTGTAAGTGTACATTTAAAAAAAAAAAACTTTTTGGACTGTGAAACATCAGTCTGCTTTTTTGTGTCAGGCTCACAGCGTATACTGTGCCCACTTGCCCAGTGCCACCACTCATATCTTGTTTAGTAGTAGTGTAAGTGTACATTTAAAAAAAAAAAAACTTTTTTGACTGTGAAACATCAGTCTGCTTTTTTTGTAAGGCTCACAGTGTATACTGTGCCCACTTGCCCAGTGCCAACACTCATATCTTGTTTAATAGTAGTATAAGTGTACATTTAAAAAAAAATGACAGGCAGAGGCAGGCCACGCCGCAGGTGCCGTCATGGTCGTGGTGCTGTGATTCCCTTTGGCCCTAGAATAATGTCCAGTGTTCAGAGGCCACATACCATGAACTCAAAAAGTTCTGAGGACATAGTTGACTGGCTAACACAGGACACCCAATCTTCTACAGCTTCCGCTCGGAACCTTGACGCACCATCCTCCTCCAGCTTAGCTTTGGGCACCTCTCAAGTTACCACTCGCCCACCTGCCACCACCACCAACACTAGCACCACAGCCGCTTCACTTGATCTGTCAGAGGAGTTATTTACACATCAGTTTGAAGAAATGAGTGATGCACAACCATCATTGACAGAGGATGTAGATAACAGTGATATGTCTCAGTCAGGCAGCATTACAGACATGGACATACAGTGTGATGATGATGATGTTGTACCCGCTGCTGCTTCCTTTGTTGAGTTGTCAGATACAAGTGAAGCAGTTGATGATGACGATGCATCCGTGGATGTCAATTGGGTGCCCGCTAGAAGAGAAGAAGAACAGGGGAAAAGTTCAGATAGGGAGACAGAGAGGAGGAGGAGACGAGTTAGAAGCAGGGGGAGGTCGTCACAAGGAGCTAGTGGCACAGTCAGACAGCATGCATCGGCACCCGGGGTCAGCCAGATAGCATGCCAATCAATGCATGCTGTTGCCACCACCAGAATGCCTTCATCGCAGAGCTCAGCAGTGTGGCATTTTTTTTGTGTGTCTGCCTCTGACAACAGCGATGCCATTTGCAACCTGTTCCAAAAGAAACTGAGTCATGGGAAGTCCAACACCCTCCTAGGTACAACTGGTTTGCGAAGGCACATGATCGCACATCACAAATGCCTATGGGATCAACACATGAGTACAATCAGCACACAAACTCAAAGCGCCATCCTCCTCCTGGTCCAGCATCTTCAGCCACATCAACCACTGCTATCCTCCTTGCTCCCTCTCAACCATCCGCCATTCCGTCTCTCACCTTGAGCAGTTCCTGCTCATCACCAGCCCACAGTCAGGTGTCTGTCAAGGACATGTTTGAGCATAAGAAGCCAGTGACACAAAGTCACCACCTTGCCCGGTGTCTGACAGCTGGCTTGTCTGAACTCTTAGCCCACCAGCTTTTACCATACAAGCTGGTAGAGTCTGAGGCGTTCCAAAAATTTGTAGCTATTGGGACACCGCAGTGGAAGGTACCCAGCCGAAATTTCTTTGCACAAAAGGCAATCCCCAACCTGTACTCGATTGTGCAAAAGGAAGTAATGGCATGCCTGGCACACATTGTTGGGGCAAGGGTCCATCTGACCACTGATACCTGGTCTGCAAAGCATGGTCAGGGCAGGTATATCACCTACACTGTGCATTGGGTAAACCTCCTGACGACTGCCAAGCATGGAAAGCGTGGCTCTGCAGAGGAGTTGGTGACACCGCCACGACTTGTAGGTAGGCCTGCTGCCACCTCCTCTACTACTCCTACTCCATCCTCTTCCATAACCTCCTCAGCTGAGTCCTCTTCTGCTGCTGCATCTTGCTCCACATCAACGGCACCCCCCCCAGCTCCCCAGGTACTATTCCACATCCCGGATACGGCAATGTCATGCCGTCTTGGGGATGACTTGCCTGAAAGCCGAGAGTCACACCGGACCAGCACTCCTGTCCGCCCTGAACGCACAGGTGGATCAGTGGCTGACTCCGCACCAACTGGAGATTGGCAAAGTGGTGTCTGACAACGGTAGAAATTTGGTGGCGGCATTGAATTTGAGCAAGTGTAATCTGATCGTACAACGCTTTGTGCATAAGTACCCAGGCTTACAGGATGTCCTGAAGCAGTCCAGGAAGGTGTGTGGCCATTTCAGGTGTTCCTACACGGCCATGGCGCACTTTTCAAATATCCAGCGGCGAAACAACATGCCAGTGAGGTGCTTGATTTGTGACAGCCCGAGACATTGGAATTCAACTCTCCTAATGTTTGACCGCCTGATAAAACAAGAAAAAGCCGTTAACGACTATTTGTATGACCGGGGTGCTAGGACAGCCTCTGCGGAGCTGGGAATTTTTTTGCCACGTTACTGGACGCTCATGCGCAATGCCTGTAGGCTCATGCGTCCTTTTGAGGAGGTGACAAACTTAGTCAGTTGCACCGAAGGCACCATCAGCGACATCATACCATTTGTTTTCTTCCTGGAGCGTGTCCTGCGAAGAGTGCTGGATCAGGCCGTAGATGAGCGTGAAGTGGAAGAGGAAGAGTTGTGGTCACCATCACCACCAGAAACAGCCTTATCAGCATCGCTTGCTGGACCAGCGGCAACGCTGGAAGAGGATTGTGAGGAAGAGGAGTCAGAGGAGGAATGTGGCTTTGAGGAGGAGGAGCAAGACCAACCACAACAGGCATCCCAGGGTGCTCGTTGTCATCTATCTGGTACCCGTGGTGTTGTACATGGCTGGGGGGAAGAAGATACCTTCAGTGAGATCACTGAGGATGAGGAACGGGACATGAGTCGCTCGGCATCCAACCTTGTGCAAATGGGGTCTTTCATGCTGTCGTGCCTGTTGAGGGACCCTCGTATAAAAAAGCTGAAGGAGAACGACCTGTACTGGGTGTCCACGCTACTAGACCCCCGGTATAAGCATAAAGTGCCTGAAATGTTACCGAATTACCGCAAGTCGGAAAGGATGCAGCAGTTCCAAAAGAAATTAAAATGTATGCTTTACACAGCGTATAAGGGTGATGTCACATCACAATGGGAATCTAATAGGGGTAGACGTGAAAGTAATCCTCCTCCTCCCATGACCACGACGGCAAGGACAGGACGCTTTACAGATGTGTTGTTGATGGAGGACATGCAGAGCTTTTTAAGTCCTATGCATCGCCACAGCCCTTCGCGGTCCACCCTCAGAGAATGACTCGACCGACAGGTAGCAGACTACCTTGCCTTAACTGCAGATCTTGACACTCTGAGGAGCGATGAACCCCTTGACTACTGGGTGTGCAGGCTTGACCTGTGGCCTGAGCTATCCCAATTTGCGATAGAACTTCTGGACTTCCCCGCTTCAAGTGTCCTGTCATAAAGGACCTTCAGTGCAGCAGGAGGTATTGTCCCTGATAAGAGAAGTCTCCTAGTTCAAAAAAGTCTAGATTACCTCACCTTTATTAAGATGAATGAGGGATGGATCCCGAAGGGACTGACATTGGGCAATACATTCGACTAAAAAAGGCCTGATGAGATGAGCTGCCTTGGGCTAAAAATGGTCTACACGCTGCTGTATTTTATCTCTGAATGCCAGATGACTTGAGTGACTTATCCGCCACCAACTAGGGTTCAAGCCGCAATGTTTTAGGGCACTTTCTGCCTGGGAAACAAACATCAATTTTTCTGCCCGCTGCTACAGCAGCGGCTGCAACAATACCTAATTTTTCAGGCATGTGTACATGCCTAATTTTTCTGGCCTCTGGTGCAGCACTGTGGCTTCAAAAACCAAACCAATAAAAAAGGCACATAACAGGTATTAAACTGATAGGAATAGTACTACTTAACACACCACTCCTATCTGGTGGCACAGTAGATTGCACGTGCAGTGCCCCAAATTTGAAGTAGGAGGACCGACCAAGCATCTTTTTCCATCTCCCGGTTCCTAAAATCAATGCCATATACATGTCCCCTGATAGGGGACGTAACAGGGATTAAACTGATCAGAATAGTACTACTTAACACACCACTCCTATCTGGTGGCACAGTAGATTGTACGCGCAGTGCCCCAAATTTGAAGTAGGAGGACCGACCAAGCATCTTTTTCCATCTCCCGGTTCCTAAAATCCATGCCATATACACGTCCCCTGATTGGGGACGTAACAGAGATAAAACTGATCAGAATAGTACTAATTAACATGACACTCATATCTGGTGGCACAGTAGATTGCATGCGCAGTGCCCCAAATTTGAAGTAGGAGGACCGACCAAGCATCTTTTTCCATCTCCCGGTTCCTAAAATCCATGCCATATACACGTCCCCTGATAGGGGACGTAACAGGGATTAAACTGATCAGAATAGTACTACTTAACACACCACTCCTATCTGGTGGCACAGTAGATTGCACGTGCAGTGCCCCAAATTTGAAGTAGGAGGACCGACCAAGCATCTTTTTCCATCTCCCGGTTCCTAAAATCAATGCCATATACACGTCCCCTGATAGGGGACGTAACAGGGATTAAACTGATCAAAATAGTACTACTTAACACACCACTCCTATCTGGTGGCACAGTAGATTGTACGCGCAGTGCCCCAAATTTGAAGTAGGAGGACCGACCAAGCATCTTTTTCCATCTCCCGGTTCCTAAAATCCATGCCATATACACGTCCCCTGATAGGGGACGTAACAGAGATAAAACTGATCAGAATAGTACTAATTAACATGACACTCATATCTGGTGGCACAGTAGATTGCATGCGCAGTGCCCCAAATTTGAAGTAGGAGGACCGACCAAGCATCTTTTTCCCTCTCCCGGTTCCTAAAATCCATGCCATATACACGTCCCCTGATAGGGGATGTAACAGGGATTAAACTGATCAGAATAGTACTACTTAACACACCACTCATATCTGGTGGCACAGTAGATTGCATGCGCATTGCCCCAAATTTGAAGTAGGAGGACCGACCAAGCATCTTTTTCCATCTCCCGGTTCCTAAAATCCATGCCATATACACGTCCCCTGATAGGGGACGTAACAGGGATTAAACTGATAAGAATAGTACTACTTAACACACCACTCATATTTGGTGGCACAGTAGATTGCACGCGCAGTGCCCCAAATTTGAAGTAGGAGGACTGACCAAGCATCTTTTTCCCTCTCCCGGTTCCTAAAATCCATGCCATATACACGTCCCCTGATAGGGGACATAACAGGGATTAAACTGATAAGAATAGTACTACTTAACACACCACTCATATCTGGTGGCACAGTAGATTGCATGCGCAGTGCTCCAAATTTGAAGTAGGAGGACCAACCAAGCATCTTTTTCCATCTCCCGGTTCCTAAAATCCATGCCATATACACGTCCCCTGATAGGGGACGTAACAGGGATTAAACTGATCAGAATAGTACTATTTAACACACCACTCATATCTGGTGGCACAGTAGATTGCACGCACAGAGCCCCAAATTTGAAGTAGGAGGATCGACCAAGCATCTTTTTCCATCTCCCAGTTCCTAAAATCCATGCCTTATAGGGGACGTAACAGAGATTAAACTGATAGGAATAGTACTACTTAACACACCTTATAATAACGCAGAGAGAGGCAACGCAGAGAGAGGAGTCTGAAGAAGAGGAGTCAGAGGAGGAAGGTGGCTTTGAGGAGATGGAAGACCAAACACTGCAGGCGTCCCAAGGGGCTTGTTGTCACCTTTCGGGGACCCTTGGTGTTGTACATGGCTGGGTGGAGGAAGAGACCTTCAATGACATCAGTGAGGACACGGAACGGGACATGGCTAGCTTGGTATCCAACCTAGTGCAAATGGGGAGTTTGCGGTTGTGCAAATGGACTGTTTGCGGTTGTTTGCGGTGCGTTAAACGGGGAGTTTGGTCTGTCACTGTGAAGCGGGCGTAACCCTTACACTACCTGATCGATACAACATCATACCTGATGTTTTAAAGCACGTTATTCCAAACAATTTAGGAATGTTAGGTGATTTATGCCCTTTATGGATTAAAACCAGACTCTGCATCAACTATGTAATTTTCCGTGGGAGTTTTGCCATGGATCCCCCTCCGGCATGCCACAGTCCAGGTGTTAGTCCCCTTGAAACAACTTTTCCATCACTATTGTGGCCAGAAAGAGTCTCTGTGGGTTTTAAAATTCGCCTGCCTATTGAAGTCAATGGCGGGTCGCCCTGTTTGCCCATTCACGAACATTTGCGGAAGTTCGCGTAACGCCATTCGCGAATGCAAAATTTTATGTTCGTGACATCACTAGTTATATCAATAGAGCAAAGCAAATGTGATGATATAAGTAAATTCAAAAGCCTTTTAAAATTCAATGATCAGAACCATGAAAATTTAAAGGACATTAAACACTGTCGCCTAGATTACAAGTCTTGCGTTAGCCTTAAAAAGCAGCATTGAGAGGTCCCAACTCTGCTTTTTAACGCCCGCTGGTATTACGAGTCAGGCAGGTACAGGTGTACCGCTCACTTTTTTTCCGCGATTTTAGCATACCGCAAATCCCTTTACGTCAATTGCGTATCCTATCTTTTTAATGGGATTTTCCTAATGCCAGTAATACGATCTCTGGAAAAAGTGAGCGGTACACCCTTTCCTGGCAAGACTCCTAACGCATTTTAAAGTCAGTAGTCAAGAGTTTTATGGGCTAACGCGGGAACATAAAGCTCTTAACTAAAGTGCTAAAAAGTACACTAACACCCATAAACTACCTATTAACCCCTAAACCGAGCCCCCCCCCCCCACATCACAAACACTATAATAAAATTATTTAACCCCTAATCTGCCGACCGGACATCACCGCCACTGTAATAAATATATTAACCTCTAAACCGCCGCACTCCCGCCTCGCAAACACTAGTTAAATTTTATTAACCCCTAATCTGCCGTCCCTAACACCGCCGACACCTACCTACATTTATTAACCCCTAATCTGCCGCCCACAATGTCGCCGGTACTATATTAAATGTATTAACCCCTAAACCTAAGTCTAACCCTAACCCTAACACCCCCCTAACTTAAATATAATTTAAATAAATCTAAATAAATTTACTATTATTAAATACATGATTCCTATTTAAAACTAAATATTAACCTGTAAAATAAACCCTAAGATAGCTACAATATAACTAATCGACATTGTAGCTATCTCAGGATTTTTTTTTTTTTTACAGGTTTGTGTTTATTTTAACTAGGTACAATAGTTATTAAATAGTTAACTATTTAATAGATACCTAGTTAAAATAAGTACACATTTACCTGTAAAATAAACCTTAACCTAAGTTACAATTACACCTAACACTACACTATAATTAAATTAATTCCCTAAACTACCTACAATTAATTACAATTAAATTAAATAAACTAAATTACGAAAAAAAAACAATTACAAAAAATAAAAAAGAAATTACAAATTTTTAAACTAATTACACCTAATCTAATCCCCTTAATAAAATAAAAAAGCCCTCCAAAATAAAAAAAATCCCTACCCTATACTAAATTACAAATAGCCCTTAAAAGGGCTTTACATTGCTGTCTATTGGAACTGTGTGTTTCCATAGACTGCAATGTAAATATAAATCTATATGCTTATACACATATATATTTATGTGTTAATATGTGTATATACACATATTAACACATAAATATATATATGAATATAGTCATATACATATATATTTAAAAATTCTGCGCTACTTACCCCCTTCGCTGCCGTCTGTGATGGCATCAGAATGAGGCTCCCATAGGAGCCTATGGAAGCATGCTTCGTGAGCCCAATTCTTCCTAGCAATGCGAACGCGAGCTCGCGTTTGCATTATGATTTACTTGTAATACCAACGCAATCAAGCGATATTTAGCACTCCACTTGTAATCTAGCCCTTAGTGTTTAATGTCCCTTTAACTTTGACTTTCATATCCCTTAATATTACCATTTCTATAGTATTTTCCCTTTCTAGCTATCATCAACAGGCCATCTTGCCCCTCTGCAAAATAAAATTACACATGTGCTAAACTAATCCAAATTAGAAAGAAAAAAGTCAATTACTAGGACTAAGATTGGGTCTGTTTAACTTAAAAACAAACAAACAATGGGTCAATTAATCAAGCAGCGTTTGCTGCTTCAGAGGTCACAAGACCGCTGTTCCTTAACCTTTTCCCCACCTAAAAAGTTGGTGGATTGAAAAAATCCTGATCCAATACCATTGGGATGATTGACAGCCCCTGCTAGGTGCAGATTGGTCACCAGTGAGCAAAGGGGGCAGCATTGCACAAACATTTCTGATTAAATGCTTGTGCAATGTTAAATGAGGACATTGTATGCTGTCCGTCCGCACTGATGTCCAGCAGACATGATTCTCTTCAGCTAATCATGTCTGCTTGACAATTGTTAAATGGAGCCCAAATATCCTACAGAAATGTACTTGATGGTGTTTTCTTATGGACTGGATTACCACCGTTGAACTATCACTACGCAAGCTATTGGTAAGTTCATATGGTGCAAAGTCACTTGAAATTCATGAGAAAAATAAAGTATATTTTAAGTTTGAAATGGCTTCAAATTTGAAATGCCAATCAAAAGCCACATAAAGAGCCAGATTACAAGTGACACGCAATGCTAGCGCGAGAGGCTATAAGCAGTATCTCTGGACTACTCTAATATTAGCTCACAACTTGATATTACAATTCCATGGTAAATTTGATTTACCAGAGAAGGTTTAGCGCAGCCTACATCTCTCTAGCGCACCTATTACTTTTAATGGCTATTGCGACTACTCTTAATACTATTAATATTCGAAGTTGAAAGCTATGGGTTGCAGTTGAGCAAAAACCCAAATAGTACAAGAGAATTAGTGCAACTTGAGATCTGAAGTAAAGTGTAAGGGTTAATTATTATTTTTTTTACAAAACACATATTTCTTTCATTATTAAGATAGAGAATACAATTTTAAAACAATTTACAATTTACTTCTCTTATCACATTTGTCTCGTTCTCATGTTAGTCTTTGTTGAAGAAATATTTAGATAGGTACATGACAGGAAAAAGTGCTGCCATCTAGTGCTCTGGCTAATGTATAACATTATTGCAAAATGTTCTACACCTGACCAGGCTGTGTAACATATAGCACTGAATATATAGAAGGGAAATAAAATATGCATAAATAAACAAATAAACTTATTTCCAATAATAAATCAAATCATATTCAGAGTTCATACCAGAAGGTTATCTGGTATGCAATCTAAATATCCAGTACATTTCTTGGTTAGCTAAAAGGAGGTCCCTGTTCCCACCCCTCTTAGGGGAAAACACTTTTTCTATGATCGTCCATTCTCTTTCTCATAGCTCACATTCTAACACCAGTACCCCAGCTCTGCATGCAAGCAACTTTAAAAGCTCACATTCTAACACCAGTACCCCAGCTCGGCAAGCAAGCAACTTTAAAAGCTCACATTCTAACACCAGTACCCCAGCTCGGCAAGCAAGCAACTTTAAAAGCTCACATTCTAACACCAGTACCCCAGCTCGGCAAGCAAGCAACTTTAACAGCTCACATTCTAACACCAGTACCCCAGCTCGGCATGCAAGCAACTTTAAAAGCTCACATTCTAACACCAGTACCCCAGCTCTGCATGCAAGCAACTTTAAAAGCTCACATTCTAACACCAGTACCCAAGCTCGGCAAGCAAGCAACTTTAAAAGCTCACATTCTAACACCAGTACCCCAGCTCTGCATGCAAGCAACTTTAAAAGCTCACATTCTAACACCAGTACCCCAGCTCGGCAAGCAAGCAACTTTAAAAGCTCACATTCTAACACCAGTACCCCAGCTCGGCAAGCAAGCAACTTTAACCTTTGGCTGCTAAGCCATTCTCCACCAGTGTGCTAAGCTGGTTTTGAGCTTTTTGTTGCAGTTCACATTTAAACACTTTTAGAAGTAAAGTTTGTGCAAATAAACTATACAAACTATATATTGTTTATTTTCAGCAGATACAGCATATTCAAAATGTACCATTATTATATTTGTATGTATCATGAGGTTTAAAAAATAGCACGTAAAATGTGAAAAAGTGTATTTTTTTACTCCTAACTCAATAAATAATAGTATGTAATTTTATTTTTCTAATCCCTATCATCAAAACCTCTGTGGATAAATATTTGTAGTACGTAACCTGTCTGAAATAGGCAGAAATTAAGAACATTTCACTGTTTATTCCACTATTTTATTGCAGGCATGTCAATTTGAAAAATTATCAAAAACTGCATTTTAGAATTTACTGTACTGTTTTCAGCAATTAAACAGTTATAGCCACTTAATAAATTAAAATGGGGTACACAAAGCACACATTTGCAGAAAGTACATGCCTTGGTGCATCAAATGAGGGGCTACAAGTATTTCTAGCATCAATTTGGGGTGCGCAGTAATTAATGGAATATGTTGCATTGCTTAAAAAAAAAAAAAATTCTAAACAAAGAGCCATATTCAACTTCTATTCTATTTTTGTGCTAGCAATACACGTAGCCCCCCATTTGATGCGCCAAAGGGTGTACATTCCAAAAATGTGTACTTTATTTAATGTATCCTAATTTCCCAGGTGGCTACAGCTGTCTGATTGCAGATATTACCCGGTAAAGTTGAAAGACTATTTTTTTTTTTTTTTTTTTTTTTTAATTCTCGTTACAAAATAAATAGATATTTTTAAAGGAATTGTCGATAGAAAATATATTATTTTTATTGCAAAAAATAAGCTTCTTTGCAAAAAAATACAGAAGTTTTGAAATATGGAGAAAGCTGCGTAAAGAGAGTGTTTTACTCATCTTCCACGCACGCTAAAAGACTGATTATAAAAATATTATTAATATTTTTTAAATAGCATTCCTCTACCATTTATCAATTTGTAACCACATTATCCAGGTGATTATGGGATTACAATATATAATATTGGTTCGTATTGTAAAAAGGAATGCAAGATTTCTCAGCTAGGTGATCACTGCTGTTACCACGGTGATGATTAAGCCAGTGATTTGCAACCTTTTTTTTGCCGTGGCACACTTTTTTACATTAAAAGATCCTGTGGCACACTACCATCCCAAAATTTTACAAAATCACACATTGTAGCCTAATACAGGATATATATACAGTATATATATATATATATATATATATATATATATATATATATGTATATATATATATATATATATATACACTGTACTGTGCTGTCATGCCATGCCTCCTGTTTTAGAACACGTATTTTGGGGGTCCCTAGGCAATTTTCATCTTTATTTAAGTGCCTTTAGAGACCTCTAAATCCTATTTTTTTCACTTTTTTAATATTTTTATGTTTTACTTTTTTCTGTACACCCCCAAAACTTATACCATTGGAAAGGGTAGACAATTACCTTTTCAATGGTGGATCTGTAGCTGATTAGATGCCTGAGATACAGGCATCAAAGCATCATACCCCCATCTCCCTATAACTGACAATTGTCAATTTTAAATAAAATTATGCAGTGACGTAATTGTGCGTGATGTCACTGTGCAAAACTTGAAGCACAGATGATGCCTGTCACTATACCGGGGTGGAAGTGAATGGAGGTCCTCAGAACTCCACAAAGGTGGGGGAGTGATAGAGATGGCTCTGAGCCGTCGTTAGCACCCGAGAGGGAATCTTTGCGACGGCTCAGAGCCGTCATAAGCACTCAAGGGGTTAAAAGCACCAGTATCCCAGCTCTGCAAGCAAGCAACTTTAAAGCTCATATTCTAACACCAGTATCCCAGCTCTGCAAGCAAGCAACTTTAAAGCTCACGTTCTAACACCAGTATCCCAGCTCTGCAAGCAAGCAGTGTTATGTTTAAATATTCTTTATTGAAGTATTTCTTTGACAAAGCAACATAGACAGTATGCATAAAGATAGCATTTAACATGTCCTACCATACATAATTACCTTATTAACATATAATATCTAGGTAAAAATAGATAGTGCGTGTTACGGTTACCCTTAGTCTCGCTGAGAGATGGACCGCTTAGTAGCCTGGATCCCTATTGCTAAAGAGGGGAGAAGCTGCTTTCCATAGTATTCTATATGAGTCTCGCAAATATAGAATAATCTCCCTTAGCTGCAGTACAGCTAGGATACCCTTCTGCCCACAAAAACGAGTCAACGCTGCGATTGAGGGTCAAACAAGAACTCAGGACTGGGATGCCTAGCCTGCTTTTTATTAAGGTTACATGCACACAGGGCACTCCCAGGGGGAGAGGGGGGGAAGCACAAAATCCCCCATCACACATTTAGATAGAGAGCACTGTCCTTTGACAGGCCACAATAGGATTACAGTACTTAAGATAACAAGTTTACAAGTTCATCTTATCAATTAGCAGTCTGGCTCCAGAGGTGATTAGACAATGGGATTGGTTATCCCTAAACTTAGAGCTGAGGCCAGCAAATGTGTATTTAGGCAATAGTTTCTAAAAGCTGAAAAAAAACAGTTAACTCTTTATGAAATGATACTTGTTACGGTTTTCTTGGAGCCCTTCTTAGGCGCTGGCTTGCTGGTTCAGGCATTGCTGCTGGGAAATAAGCTCTTCACAACAAAATAACTAATGCTTCTGTAACAGTGCTCCCTTTCTGTGGAACACTCTGGCAGACACGGTCTGACCCCTTTTCGGGGCAGACTAAGGCTGTCCAGACCGCTGGTTATGCGGGGCTGAGGTCGGTTTGTCTGGACAACCCGTCGGCGTTGCCATTCTGTTTCCCAGGTCTGTAAGTAATGGTGAAATTGAAGGGTTGCAACGATAAGCTCCAACGTAATAGCCTGCCGTTATCTCCAGAGACCCGGTTCAGCCACACCAACGGGTTATGGTCGGTGACCAGAGTGAACTCCTGACCATATAAATAGGGAGTCAATTTCTTTAATGCCCACACCAAAGCCAAACACTCCTTTTCGACCGCTGCATAGCTGACTTCGCGGGGCAGGAGCTTCCGGCTGATGTAGGCAACTGGATGCTCCCCTCCATCTTTGCCTACTTGGCTGAGGACAGCTCCCAGCCTGAACATGGAAGCATCTGTATGGACGATAAAACGTTTGTTAAGGGCTGGGGCCGCCAAGACAGGAGCGTTAATTAGAGCATTTTTGAGAGCCTGGAAAGCCGTTTCACAGTGGGGAGACCACAGGACCTGTCGAGGTAAGTTCTTCTTGGTCAAGTCAGTCAGGGGTTTGGCAAGTGTGCTGTAGTCTGGTACGAACCGTCTATAGTACCCTGCCATGCCCAGGAAGGCTAGGACCTGAGTCTTAGTGATGGGGGTGGGCCAATTGGCGACAGCTTCTATTTTGGCCGGCTCTGGTCGCTGCTTTCCACACCCCACCCGGTGACCCAGGTACTGTACCTCGGCCATCCCAAAGTGGCATTTTTCTGGCTTCAGAGTCAGGCCAGCAGCCCGGATCTGATCCAGAACCATTCCCACATGAGCTAAGTGGTCCTCCCAGGACTCACTGTGGATCGCTATGTCGTCCAGGTAGGCGCAAGCAAAACTCTGGAAGCCATCCAGGAGCCTATCCACCAAGCGCTGGAATGTAGCTGGGGCATTCTTCATCCCAAACGGCATTACCCTAAACTGATATAAGCCGAATGGGGTGACGAATGCCGACTTGGGGATAGCCTCCGGGGCCAGGGGAATCTGTCAGTAACCTTTGCAGAGGTCAATAGTGGTCAGGTAATTTCCCCTGGCTATACGATCGAGTAGCTCGTCTACCCTGGGCATAGGGTAAGCGTCCGTCACGGTATTTTCATTGAGCCTCCGATAGTCTACGCAGAACCGGGTGGTCCCATCTTTCTTGGGCACCAAGACAACTGGGGAGGCCCATGGACTACCGGAGGGCTCAATTACCCTGAGCTGGAGCATCTCATCGATCTCCTTCTTCATTCCTGTCCTAACTGCTTCAGGGATTCGGTACGGAGCCTGGCGCAAGGGAGCTTGTCCCGGAGTATCTACCTGGTGGGTGGTTAAAGTAGTGTACCCTGGCTTCGGGGAGAAGGTGAGGTGTTTGGACTGGAGGAGTTGGTTGAGCTGCTCCCTTTCAGTGGGGCTAAGTCGGTCCCCTATCTGAACCTGCGCCACTATACCTGTGGGGAGACTCTTTTCTAATAGGTCTGGAATGGGTAAACTGTCGGGGTCTTCCTGAGGGGAACAACATACGGCCGTCACGTTCTCTGGTCGCTCAAAATATTCCTTGAGCATGTTTACATGGAATGTCTTTCTAAGATTGTTGTCATGGCAGCTAGCTATCACATAAGTGGTGTCTCCACTTTTCTCTACGATCTGGTAGGGACCCTGCCAGGACGCCTGCAATTTGTCTGTCTTCACCGGCTTAAGTACTAACACCTTTTGTCCTATGGTGAAGATTCTCTTTCGGGCCCCCTGATCGTACCATACTTTCTGTCTTCTCTGGGCCAACTGGAGATTAGCCCGCACGGATTTGGCTAATTGCTCCATTCGGTCCCTGAGTTCCAGCACGTATGGCACAATGGGGACACCGTCAGCCTCCATCTCTCCCTCCCAGTGCTCCCGGATCAGGTTTAGGGGTCCCCGTACCTTTCTTCCGTAGAGCAACTCGAAGGGAGAGAACCCTGTCGTTTCCTGGGGCACCTCCCGATAAGCAAATAGGAGGTGCGGCAGGAAGCGTTCCCAGTCTCGGTATTCCTGAGTGAACGTCTTGAGCATTTGCTTGAGGGTCCCATTGAACCTCTCACACAGCCCGTTCGTCTGGGGGTGGTATGGGGAGCTCAGGAGGGACTTAATTTTGCAAACCTGCCAGAGTTGTTGGGTTAATTCAGCCGTAAATTGGGTGCCTCGGTCGGATAGGATTTCTTTTGGAAATCCTACCCGGGAGAACACCTGTACTAGTGCATTCGCTACCGTATCCACTTGTATGTTGGATAGGGCGACAGCCTCTGGGTACCTGGTAGCGTAGTCCACTACGGTAAGAATGTAGCGCTTACCGGAGGGACTAGGGGTAGCCAGTGGTCCCACTAGGTCAATAGCAACCCGGCTGAAGGGTTCCTCTACAATGGGCATATTTACTAGCTGGGCTTTAGGGTGATCGCCTCGCCTTCCTACTCGTTGACACACATCGCAGGTGTTACAGTAAGTTCTAACGTCAGCGTGCACCCCTGGCCAAAAGAACGTGTGAGTAATGCGGTGTAGGGTACGGGTTACGGCTAGGTGGCCTGCTAAGGGGATGTCGTGGCCTATTTTGAGGATTTCTTGACGGTATTTGTGGGGCACTACCAGCTGTCGCCTACGCTGTCCCCTTTTCTCTGTCCAGCGGTATAGTTTCCCTTTTTTCCCATAAGAATGTTTCGTTATCTGCCCCGCCCCCTCCGGTCTCTGCTCGTTCCCGGTACTTTTGTAAGGTCGGGTCAGTCTTAGACTCTGCCTCGAAAGCATCTGGGGTGTCCCAGGGTATGGGGCCTAACCTGTCAGGCAAGGTCGGGGTAGGTCTTACCTGTGTCTCCCGCACTGGTGAGAGCTCTCGCTCCGTCCGGGCTTGGGCCCGTGTAGTCACTGGGTCCGCCTCGTTGTTGCATACTGGAGCATAGGCAGAAGTCATGGGGCCCAAATCGTTGCCCAGTAGTACTTCGGCAGGTAAATTATCCATTAGGCCCACGTTCACAGCCCCCTTTCCCGCTCCCCAATCAAGATGCACTTTAGCTGTTGGAATTTTGTACACATCCCCCCCCGCCACTCTAACGGCCACAGTCTGTCCGGATCGCTTGTGCTCTGGCACCAAATGACTCTGTACCAGCGTGATAGTAGCCCCTGTGTCTCGCAATCCCTCGGTAGATCGCCCCTCGAGCCATACCCTCTGCCGATGGTTCTGGCGGTTATCTGAGGCAGCATATACAGGGTCTGCCTCGTGAAGCGGCCCCACATATCCCTCCATAGGGGCCTCTTGGTTAACACAGAGGGCCCGGGCCGGACGATAGGACCCAGAGGGTTAATTGTAATTCCTGGGTGTCTGGTGCATATTAAGGGGGCAGCTAGCCATGAAATGCCCTGGTTGCTTGCATCGGTGGCAAGTCGGTCTGGGACGCTCAGAGCTGTTATTGAGTGGTCCTGAGTGTCGGACGGGCCCTGTGGGCACCGGAGCTCGGAATTCAGCATGAGGGGGTGCAGGTAAACCTCTCTGGGTTCGACCCATGCTGGAGCTCGGTAGTTCATGGGTTCGTGAAGACGGGAGTCATAATGTTCATCGGCCAATTTGGCTGCTTCTTCTAAGGTAGAAGGCCGCCTGTCTCGCAGCCATTCCTTCCCTTGCTGTTCCATGCCATTATAAAAATGTTCTAAGAGAAACAATTGTAAAACTTCCTCCCCAGTCACCGCTTTACTTCCGCTCAGCCAGTGATTTGCCGCTCTCCGCATTCGGTGCGCCCATTCCATATGGGTATCGTTAGGCTTCTTTTCCGTGTCCCGAAACTGTCGGTGATACGTGTCCGGAGTTACAGCGTACCGTCGCAACAGTGTCTCCTTAACTAGCTCATACTGTGTCACTTCCTCAGCACCCAGAGTACGAAAGGCTTCCAGGGCTCGCCCGGATAGTTTCCCAGACAATATCGTGGGCCACTCTCTGTTGGGAATCTGGTGCAGGGCACATTGCCTTTCGAAGTCCGCAAAATATTCATCAATCCCTGTCTCGCTCTCTAGAAAGGGTCGAAATGCCGCATAGGGTATCTTGAGCCTCCCAGCATTTTCGACAGGGATGATTACCTGCGGGGCTTCAGCATTGCGGTGTGCGTTCGCTAGGTTGAGTTTGTGGGCTCGAGTCTCTTGTATATCCTCGTACGCCTCCGCCATCAACTGCTGTACCAATTCCATGGAGGGGTTCGGCCCGAATAATGAGAGCCTTTCCCGAACAATCCTGGTTTTTTCGTCACTAATCGTGGTCGGTGTTTCCGCCATTGTGAAGCTCTGATCCAGTTTGGTCAATTCTGCGATCAGCTCTCTCCTCGGCCGGTTGCTGGCGTACCCCCCTCTGCTTTCAAGTAAATCCTTTAGGGTTGTACGCTTCAATTTTTCGTAAGCGCTCTCCATCCATTCTGTACCTCTCCTAGGAAATCCAGGAAAATCCTGCCGCTGCCGCCAAATGTTACGGTTACCCTTAGTCTCGCTGAGAGATGGACCGCTTAGTAGCCTGGATCCCTATTGCTAAAGAGGGGAGAAGCTGCTTTCCATAGTATTCTATATGAGTCTCGCAAATATAGAATAATCTCCCTTAGCTGCAGTACAGCTAGGATACCCTTCTGCCCACAAAAACGAGTCAACGCTGCGATTGAGGGTCAAACAAGAACTCAGGACTGGGATGCCCAGCCTGCTTTTTATTAAGGTTACATGCACACAGGGCACTCCCAGGGCGAGAGGGGGGGAAGCACAAAATCCCCCATGACACATTTAGATAGAGAGCACTGTCCTTTGACAGGCCACAATAGGATTACAGTACTTAAGATAACAAGTTTACAAGTTCATCTTATCAATTAGCAGTCTGGCTCCAGAGGTGATTAGACAATGGGATTGGTTATCCCTAAACTTAGAGCTGAGGCCAGCAAATGTGTATTTAGGCAATAGTTTCTAAAAGCTGAAAAAAAACAGTTAACTCTTTATGAAATGATACTTGTTACGGTTTTCTTGGAGCCCTTCTTAGGCGCTGACTTGCTGGTTCAGGCATTGCTGCTGGGAAATAAGCTCTTCACAACAAAATAACTAATGCTTCTGTAACAGTGCGTATATCTATCCCCTCTCTGTTTGTCTTGTTTCTACATTCTGACTGCTTCTGAATTCACAATGTTCAGTGATTGAACATAAAAGAATCTGCCCACTGTCTCTTAATTGTGATGTGATGATCCTTATAACTTCAATTTTTTATGAAGCACAATAATATAAAACATAACATTCCATATCAGAGGAAAGGAAATCAGAGAAAAACAGAAAAGGGAGAAAAAGAAGAAAAAGGAGAAAAAAAATAAAAATAAAAATGAAATTGGAAAATGTTTAATAATACCTTAATGCTTTTACCCATACTCTTCCTGAGACACCAAGATTTCCCTACAGACTCCTGAATTTTTAGTGATCTAAAGTTTTCTTCTTCCATAACATCTTATCTTAAATATATCTGTTCCCTTCTAGTATCCAGTAGTACCATATTTGTTTGAACTATGTGTTTGTGTGTCCAAGACCTTAGATGCCGATTCATACATATTGTATTTTAGGGCAATCCTATTCTTGATATCTGTCCATGTGGGTACCTGAGATTTCCAATATTTTGCTATGCAGGTCCTAGTCACCGTGCATACTATTCTTATAAAAGTATTAATGTGTTTGTTGAACCTTTGGTCTGATTCATGCAGAAGGGCTTGTTTTATAGATAGTTGTATTCTCTCACCCAGTGTATTGCTTAGTAATGCTGATAAGTTGTCCCATATTGGTTTAAACTGTTCACAATCCCACCACATATGGCAGTATGAGCCCACATTTTCACATCCCCTATAACACAGTCTGCTACTTGTGGGTGCCATGTGTGAAGTTTTTAATGGTGTTAGGTATCACCTGAAAATGGTTTTGATTGTATTCTCTCTTAAGTCTGCACTCCAAAGCCCTTTGCATGCTGAATTAAAAATGCTATCACAAATTTTTTTCTCCCTTGATATATTTAAGTCCTGTTCCCATTTCAGAATGTTTGATGACTTAGTGGTATATACTCCTTGCAATGCCAAATATAATCTAGAGATGGTTTGTTTGGGTCTATGTGTAGCTTTTAATAAATCCTCTATAATTGTAGGTTCTGATTGTGGAGTGTTTCTGAGATACTGATGGATCGCTGAAGAAATTTGGAGATATTGGTACCAGTGTAGTCTCACTGGAATCAATGCTATCTGTATTTGAGTGAAGGTTTTGAGTTTCCCCTTATCTAAGAAATCTGCAACCCTATACAGCCCTTTGTTCGCCCACTTATCCACTATCTTTTGAGTTTCTTTAGCTATTAGGTATCTAATAGGCATTAGCAATGAATGTGTGGGAAATAAGTTCTTTGATTTAGATGCCAAAGCCCATGTAAAATTTGGTATTGTCTAACGTTGGAGACTAGACCCGTGTAAATTATCTTCCAAGTGGGTCCAAAGAACATCCTTAAATTCTCCCCCCAGTAGTGTGGCCTGTGCTAACCTCGATGCTTTATAGTATTCTAGCAGGTTTAGTGCGGATGGGATTCTTGCCATTTCCCCCCCCTAATGAATGCCACTATTTCCGACTGCAAATTCACTAAGTCAGCTTTTGAAATCCGTTATGGGAAAAGTTCTAAACAGATATAGCAGATGGGGCATAATGTTCATTTTCACCACCGCTAATCAACCCATCCAAGAAAAAGTGTACTTACGCCATTTATTAATGTTTCTCCTGATTTCTTTATACATAGGTATATAATTATGTTTGTAAAGCTGATCGAATTGAGTTGTCAGTTGAATCCCCAAATATTTAAGAGAGTGTGTGGCCCACTTCATGTCAAAGTTAGTTTCAATAATTTTCTTGGTTTGTTTTAGTTGATTAACTTTATAGCCTGAAATTTGCGAAAATAGGTCAAGCATCTTATATAAATTTGGTAGTGATATAAGGGGTCTTGTCAGAGTTAGTAGTATACCATCAGCAAATAGTGTTAATTTGTATTCGCGTTCCATGATCTTTATCCCTGTGATATCTGGTGAAATTCTAATTTGAGCCACCAAGGGTTCAATGCATAGGGCAAAAATCAGGGGTGACAGGGGGCAGCCCTGTGATTAATATATCATCTGCAATGCCTTAACAAAGGCTCCTTCGAATCCCATATTGGCCATAACTGCACTCCTGTAATCCCAATCTATCCTATCAAATGCCTTCTCTGCATCTAGTGATAGAAGCAGAGAAGGCATCCGCATCTCCCCCAAATAGTCTATAATATTAACCATTCTTTTAGGATTTTTAGATCTTGGTTTATGAGAGAGATGGGGTGATAAATGGAGCATATCTTGGTATTTTTCCCAGGTTTTGGGATCACCACTATTTTCGTTTGTAACAGATCAGGGGGAAAAGTTTGGCTGTCTAGGATATGATTACAGAAATGGGGGACCAAAATATCTTTAAAAGTTTTATAGTATTCACTAGCAAAGACATCCGGCCCTGCTGCTTTTCCTACTTTAAGGTCTTTTCTAACTTTTAGAACTTCGTTTTTTTGTGATTGGAGTGTTGACAGCATCCCTCTCCTCTTTAGATATAGTTTTTAGGTTAGCTTCCCATAGAAAGCTCTTGGTTTGAGGACTCAGATTTGGGGTAGGTGTGACTTTATTACCATCATATAACATTCAATAAAATTCTGTGAACGTATCTACAATCTGTTGTGGGTGAGTGGTCAATATGCCATTAGGTAGTATGATAGAGGGAATGCTAGATGTTTTGATACGTTCTCTTATTTATGTGCTAAGAATTTGTCTGGTTGATTTGCGAATATAAAATATTGTGTTTTTAATTTTTGGATAGCTCTTATGCATTGTGCATTTAATAATTCCGCTAATGAACGTTGTTTGGTTTCCAAGGAGGCCAACACATTGGACTTTTGGGTACATTTATGTTGAGATTCTAGTTTTTCTATCTCCCTATTTAATTGCGTTAAGTGTGCTTTATATTGTTTTATCTGTGATGCTTTGTGTTAAATAAGCAGCCCTCTCAAGAATACTTTATGTGCTGCCCATGGCATGATTGGATTATCTGTAGATCCAGCGTTTATCAACCAGAATTCAATTAATGCCTTCGCCAAATTTTCCCTCTTTAGTGGATCCTTCATCTGGATAGGATCGTATGTCCATGATTTGGTCCTCTGGCTATCTATTACCCCATCAAAATGTACGTCTAGTATGGAGTGGTCTGACCATACGCAAGTATGGATTGATGAGGATCTAATCAGTGGCTGTAAAATCTTACTTACATAAATATAGTCCAGTCTGGTGCAGTTTTTGTGAGCCAACAAATAGTAGGTTGTGTCTGTAGTGTTTCCATAGCGTGTGAACCATGTGTCAATGAGTGTGTGAGGGGAAAAGTATTCCTGTATATTTTTAACTATTCTATTATGTCTCTGGGCCTTGTGACTAAGTTTACCTTGGAAGTCTGCTTTTTTTCTCATCGTAACATTAAAGCCTCCTGCTAGTATGATTTTATATTGAGACCAGTTGGTAAGTAAATTAGAGATATTATTATTAAATATCTCCCATCATCATCAGCTATTGTGGGTTCATGCTCAAACGCTAATGCCGAATGGATTAGAATGAAAACCACTCTCTTTTTTTTATCTGTGGTTGCGTGAGAGTGTTGTGCGTAAAATCTGGACCGATACTTAGGTATGATTGAGATCATTTTAGGATAATAGAGTATGATGGCTTAGTGGGTATTACTAACCTTCTCCAATTCAGGGAGTCCTCCATTAGCATTTGGGCACGCTGAACCCTCAGGGAAATAGGTACTGTCTTGGTATCTCTGGAAAAACCATAATTAAAAAACCAAACATTAAATAACATTTTAAATCAGTAACATAAGATAAAGTCTCTTAACCAACTTGTTAACTTTTAGAGAGTTACATTTATGCTTAAAGGACAGTTCTCATGGAATCCATAGAGTGTCTTGAAGTTTGGATCCACTCAGGAGTCTATCAAGTGCACAGGATCCCTAAATATTGATAAAACATATATTAAGAAAGATGTGGGTTTCTTCCCTCCTTTCGGGTAAAATTGTCCATTTCCCCCATTTTGTCATTTCTTTAGTCTCTTTCTATTTGCTCTCTCCCACTTAGCTGGGTTTGAAGTGTTAGGCCTTGGTGTAGATGAGCCCTCAGTAGGTATAGGTCAGAAGTCCAGTCTCAGCATCTTGCAAATATCTGGTATTTCTTCCTTTTCTTTTAGTGTAATGGTTTTGCTGTCCCTCATGACTAGAAGGGCAAAGGGAAATCCCCACTTGTATTTTATCTGATGGTTTCAGAGGAGTGTAATCAGAGGGCGTAGGGAACCTCTTCTTTGAAGAGTCCTAACACTTAGGTCCTGGAAAAATTGTATCACAGTTCCCTGAAACTTGAAGGTGGGATTGTTCCGCAAAGCCTGTAATATTTTTTCCTTGTCATGATAGAAGACAAACTTGATGATAACAACTCTGGGAGATGAATCCTCTTTAGGTTTTGCCTTTAAGGCTCTATGAGCCCTCTCCATCTCATATTCAGATTCTTCCTTGTCTCCTACAATCTGCTGAAAGAGTTGTTGCAGATAGGGTATGAGGTCTGTGTTAATAATGCTTTCCAGGACTCCCTTAAGCCTAATATTACTCCGTCGACTCTTATTTTCAAGGTCGTCAACCTTATCCTGTACATCCATTAGAGATTGTTGTTGATCATTTAGAGACTGAGAGACAGAGGCTTATTCCTCTTTGATGGCTTCTCTGTGTTCTTCCAACACTTCCAACCTTCCGCCCAAGTCAGCTATATCTGCCCTTATCCCTATGAAGCTCGTGGTTACAGCTGAATGCATTGAATCCATCTTTTCCCATAGCCTCTCAAAACTGGGGCTATGGTGAATGTAGGTGTCAGACTTCTCTACTAAAGTCAAATCCATCAGCACAAGGTGTAAAACAACTTGAACTTCTGAAAAGAGAACTCAATAAACTTGAACTCACTAAGGTTCAAAAAACCATTTTTAGGCTTAAACAAACCTATTACTATCTTAGTAATAAAGCTAACACTCTACTAGCATCAAAACGTAGGTTAAGACAAGCACAACGCACTATATCCTCTATTACATTGGAGGGCAACATAGCAACCTCTCCTAGTGATATTGGAGAGTCATTTCGAGTTTTCTACACTAAACTATATAGCCTAGCAAATGAAACCTTTACTGAGGTCTACCCTACTGAAGAAATAAGTATACTCTTAGATACATTACAACTTCATAAAATAAATGAAGAGGCAATAATTATGCTAAGTTCTCCAATCTCTATGGCAGAATTAAAAACTGCTATTGCACATCTCAAAAGAAATAAAGCCCCGAGCCCAGATGGGTATACGGGACAGTTTTATAAATCATTTAGTGACACCCTAGTCTCACTACTTCTAAGAACCTTTAACTCCTTTATGAACTCTGGGGTATGCCTGAGAGAATTTCTAGAAGCAGACATTATTACCCTATTAAAACCAGGAAAAGACCCTAGATCATGTCAGAGTTACAGACCGATTTCTTTGATAAACTCAGATATAAAACTGTATTCTAAAATCCTAGCCAATAGGCTGGCTAAAGTTATATGCAAGATCGTTCACCCAGATCAAGTGGGTTTTATCCCAAAGAGAGAAGGCCCAGACAACACCTGAAGGCTATTTGATATATTATATGAAGCCCAGATCGAGAAGGTTCCCCTCCTGGCCCTGTCCTTGGACGCTGAGAGGGCTTTTGACAGGGTCAGGTGGGATTACCTTTGGTGTACCCTAGAAGTATTTCATATACCTCCCCAATTTATTAGAGCATTTAAGGTTTTATACTCAGCCCCATAAGCAAGGATCAGTGGAGTCAGTTTTCAGTCTGCTCCATTCGACATTTTGAATGGAACCAGACAGGGATGTCCTCTGTCCCAAATGTTGTTTGCTCTGGCTATTGAGCCTTTGGCTCAGATGATCAGGGTAGACCCTGATATATCAGGAATTAATTTTGGGGGGGTCGCTCCTTCCTAAAATCACGTACCTTTTCAGGTGCATAAATTTGTCGGTCCCAAGACCTATACTAAATAAATTGCAGAGTATAATTTTGAGATATGTATGGAAGGGAGGAAGACCCAGAATCGCCACTACGACAATACAACAACCTATTAATAGTGGGGGGTTAGCCTATCCTAGTGTTTTGATATACCATGATGCTGCACGTTTAGCCCATCTCATGAGTTGGAGCCTAAAAATTGACCAGCCCAGATGGTATGAGGTGGAGCAGTCGCTCCTTCCTAGGGGTATTCTCCTCCTTGACCTCCCCTGGATTCCGGTACACATCCTCATGACCTTGCAAATTAATCATCCCCTTCTTTTGAACTCTTTCTTGTTCTGGGATACCAGAAAAAACACAGAATCAATTGCCCCACACCGCTCCCCTCTATATAGAATTCGAAACATCTTGATTTCCATGCCCGAGACACACGTGGGCCAATGGTCTGAGGCAGCTAATCAACCTATTGCATCTTTGTATAACAAAGATTCTCTCCTGTCATTTGAAGAGGTTAATGCTAAGCTCTCCATACCACATTCCCTAAACTTTGAGTTTATTAGACTAGCGAGCATTCTTAAGGCTTGGTGTCTTTCAGGTCAGCCCACAAGAGCTCTCACTAAATGGGAGCAAAGATGGAACCTGGGCAAATTGCTCAAAGGGTCCCTTTCTTTTCATTATAATTTATTGGTTGCACCACTACAGCCAGCTAAGCATAGTCAATATAAAGCCTGGGAAAAGGAACTTACAATTAACACTGAGGTCACAATTTGGCTCAGCGAGCTCACTAAAGCAAAAAAAAAAAATTACACAGTGCAACACTTTGGGAGCTTTACTATAAGATAACTATCAGGTGGCACTTTGTACCAATCACTTTGAACAAATTTTACCAAACGGCATCTCCTATGTGTTGGAGAAATTGTGGTCACTTGGGCACACAGGTTCATATATGGTGGGATTGCCCTGTGATCAGAAGGACCTGGGGATTTGTGTTTGATACACTCCAGGCACTTGGAATTTCATTATATCCTTCACCTCCAGTGTGTCTCCTGCATCATGGTTTTCCAACCATGTCTGAAGTTGACAGACACCTAGCCCTATACATCCTTATGGCCACCAAGCTGGCTATTGCCAGAGACTGGAAGCAAACCTCCTCTCCCTCCCCCCAAAAAATAATTGCTATAATTGAGCATATCAGGCAAATGGAGGAGTTTGCATTTAGACAACTAAATAAGGTGTAACTCTAACAAGAGATCTGGAATAAATGGAACACAACACATCACACATAAACGCACGAGAATTATGTAGCACATGAGATCTGACAAGAACTAACTTAACCGGTTAGATTCCTCCTCTCTCTTTTCTTTCCCCCCCCTTCCCCCTTTTTTTTTTTTTTCCCTCGTCCTACTCTTTTTCCCCATTGCATGTTTCCCCTCATTACTACACGCTTCAAATTTCTAAGTACTAACTTATTTATGCTCATTAATGCAAATCAAATCTTCAAATTCACGTATATAGATGATTAACTCATATTCTAAGACAAATATAGTGTGAACCCAACAATGGGAATCAGTTATAGTGAGTCGAGACTAGGACGCACTGGAGGTCTCAAGATACAAATTTGTTGTTTGATTCTATTTTTTTTTTTTTATCTTTGACTGTATCTTGTACAATTTATAAAAAGGAACCAAGAAAAAGGAAAAGAAAAGGAAAAAATGAGGATACAATATATATATACTTATTCTCATAATCTAAGAAAGGATCTCATTTTTTCATATATATTGCACTAATTAAGACATTGTAACTGTTATTAGATGTTGCAAGGATTACATTTCTTGAGATGTTGAAATTGTATGATGGCTCAAATTTTAGTTTTTCCTGTTAAAACATATATTGTTCCTCAATAAAAAAGTATTAAAAAATAAATAAATAACTGGAGGCTATGTCCTGTTTAGAGACAAGTTTTTTCAGGTCTGCTTTAATAACCGACTTTAATAACCGGTGTAAGCTCCTCCTCCTGTGTATGTAATGGAGAGTCTGACTCAGAATCTTCCTCTGCCTCCATTTATGTTAGCCTGGGTTCTTTTTGTGTTTAGCTTGTTTGAAAAATGTGCTCACTGTTGTGTTCTTGCTGGATTTGTCCCCTTTATTATTTCTTCTAGCTGACATATTGACAGATAAATTCTGTTTATAGCTTAGGGGTACCTCTGGATGGCTAGGTTATAGGTTTTGGCTGTCTTGAATGCACCTAGGTCAGAAGTTCACCTCTGTAGTATATAGGAAGCATAGAAATATTAACCCCTCACTTTATATTTCTCTAATGTTCAGGGTGTATTACTTTATAGAGGCTATCTTTCAAGGCGTTTTGTCATACTTGTAATTATCCCCTGTCTCTCTTTAATGCTGCTTTTTGGGAGAGCTCGGAATCATACACCAACAGTACTGTAGGGCCATGCTGTGATTATGTAGCTCTATTAACTTTTTATCTCATAAGCCTACCTCATTATCTATGTCCGTATAGTAGGTTAGGAACTATGAGAGATTAACTTTGGCACATATTTGTCTCTATGCCCTTTACTGAGATTCATTCAGCCTATTGCTGATTAGTATGTTTAAACTTATGTTGTCATGCATTGTGTGATTAGTGCTGTGGTCTACCTTGCAGCTCTATCTGTGAAGCCCGATTTTCTTTTCGGGTTAATTAACGCCGGTCTTCTCCTCTGCACCTCAATTAAGGCGCTCATTTAGAAATCCTTCCTGTTGCACTGTCCTTCCAGGCTCGTTTAGGCTGGGGCTGCTTTTTTTTTTTTTTTTTTTTTTTTTAAGTTTCAAATAATTTTTATTTAGAAAAACATCAAATATACAATATGCTTTTTCGGGTTGAGAGGGAGACAATCCCTCTCCCTTCCTTCATTACAATTCTTTCAAGTTGTCATCCAAAATTGTTTTTCATTCCTTGTGTTACCAAATCTAACTATGCATTTAACTGTTCACTATAACATTATTAACAAGTGTCCATCCATGTTGCCTGTTTTTTACAATGTCCATAAGGCAATTCTGAGTTATTCGTTCTCCGTCAACTGATATCCTGTCAAGTTTTATATCGTACATCCTTGCCAAAAACTAACTGACTATAACTACTAGTTCAAGGCTATGTATAAGTGGTATAGTTTGTTATTAACTGTTGGAGGGTTCCAGCTTTGCCCAAATAGATCTATTGTATCTTTCCCCTCATTATCTTGTTTCATTAATATGTCTTGTGTTCTAACTTCTGCGATACTGTGGTGTGTGTTCATCAAACCCTTGGTCTGTAAGATTCTTGACACTCTTTCCACTGCATCAGCATTATCTCGTTAGTTTCTAATGAGTTGTGTTGCATGTGGTGATACCTTTCCAATTGTAGTAGTGTGTCTACCTGCTTTTTCCATTCCTCAACCGATGGTGCTACCTTATTCTTCCAATGTTTGGGGATCAGCATTTTCACCCCATTTAACATGACTAGCCTAAGTGCTTTTGCAGCCTTACTGTCAAGGCTGGGTAACGAAAGAAATAGGTGGGTCTTGGGATTATTCTGCAAAGATTTCCCTGTTGCTATTCTCACATATTCTAATATTTCCACCCAGTATCAATCCAAGCCAGGGCACTCCCACCATATGTGAGTTAGTGTGCCTTCTTGTCCACACTCTCTCCAGCACTTCCCTGAGGTTGTTTTATATATTTGCTTTAACCTGTTAGGGGTCAGGTACCATCTTGATAAGAATTTGTAGTTTGAATCTTGTACCCTGGCTGAGATTGATGATTGTTTAGTGGTCTGAAATGCTATTAGCCATTCCTGTAGTTCAATGTCCGTGTTTAGTTCCTTCTCCCATGCTCTAGTGTATGAGGGTAAGCTTTGTGTGTCCTCTGGTATCAGTAGTTTGTATAAGATAGATGTGGCATGTTCTGTGGGGGTTTCACCTAAGCAGAGAGTTTCAAATGCAGTGGGCTGCCTGAGTAAGTTATGTTTATATCTGTGTGTCGCAAGATAGTGGTTCATCTGTGAGTGCCCTAGCCAACTCATTTTGTCACCTATCTCAGTCTCCCTAATGTTCTCAAGTGATTTCATTTTACCGTTGTCAGTCAATGTCTTGAATACGCGTGTGCTTACCAAAGTATTTTGATCTATTTTCGAACTTCTATAATTCCAAGGCAATGCTGAGTTTTGGCAAATTGGTGTCAGGGGTGAAAAGTGTGAGGAAATCTTTTCTGAGGTGTTCATAAGTTTATCCCATGTAGTGAAAAAGTCTACATATAATGGATACTGTTCTACCATCTGTGGTCTGTCCTTTTTTGCTAGCCATGCCAAGCCTCCCACATTCCCTGTGCCCAATATGGCGCGGTCTAGTTGTACCCATATTTTAGTATGGTCGTTATAGCACCAGTCAAGTAAAGTGCGTAACATAATCGCCTGTTTATATGCTTCTATGTTAGGTAGTCCTACCCCTCCTCTGTCTTTTGGTAGATAGAGCATTTTTCTTTGGATTCTTTGTCTAATGTCCCCCCAAATATATAGTTCTATTATACTTTGAAGTTTTTTTATGTATTTTGGAGGTAGAGGTATGGGTGTTGTTTGTAAAAGGTATAGTAGTCTTGGTAAGACGTTCCTCTTAATGACATTGACCCTACCTAGCCATGAAATTGTTTTGTTTTTCCAATTAGATAGGTCAATTACCAAGTTTTTTTCCAATTGTTTATAATTTGCATGAAAAATCTCTTGTTGGTCTGGTGATAAGTAGATGCCTAAGTATTTCTTTTTGGTGGATTGTCTTCTGAGTGGGCACGTTTGCAGTACATCAGTAATTGTTGCCATGTCACATGTTATGTTTAATAATTCAGACTTTGTGAGATTTAGCTGGAAGTTAGAAACTTTCCCATATTCCTTGAAGATCTCTAATACCCGGGGCAGTGATGTGTCTATGTTCGTTAAAGTGAATAAGATGTCGTCCGCGTATAACGCTAATTTATGATGTCTGTTTGCTATGTGAAGACCAGTTACTAGATTGTCGCTTCGAATTTTCCGGGCCAGTGCCTCTATTGTAAGTGCAAAGAGTATCGGGGAAAGTGGGCATCCCTGCCTTGTGCCATTTTGAATTATAAACTTCTCGGAAAGTAGTCCATTTACTTTTACTTTTGCTGTGGGATTTCTATATAGTGTGAGAATTAACTGTATAAACCTACTACTAAATTTCATTTTGTGGAGGACTGATTTAAGAAATTGCCAATTTTCCCTATCAAATGCCTTTTCTGCGTCTGTTGATATAAGGGCCATTTGTATCTTATTTATTTGGACATATGTAATTGATTGGAGGGTTCTGAGAGTGTTGTCATGTGCTTCCCGTCCCGGCACAAAGCCCACTTGGTCCGGGTGTACTAAGCCTGGGAGATAAGTGTTTATTCTGGTGGCTAATATTTTGGCAAATATTTTTATGTCCAAATTTAGTAGTGAGATGGGTCTGTAATTTTGAGGTCTGTCCGGTGTTTTCCCCGGTTTAGGGAGAACTGTGATGTGTGCCATTAACATATTATCTGTGAAGCCCCCTTCATTTAGTAGAGAGTTGAAGAGATTGGTTAAAGGGGCCAGTAAATGGTGCATGAATGTTTTATAGTATTTGATACTTAGGCCATCTGGCCCAGGGCTTTTCCCATTTGGCATGTTTTTAATGGCTTTTTTTATTTCTTCAGGTGTGATTGGCAAGTCTAATTTTTCTGAGTCGTCACTATTCAATTGGTGGAGTTCTATGTCATTTATAAAGTTGTCTATGTCTTCCTGTGTGCCTTTCGTTGGTATGCTATACAGCTTTCCATAGTACTGCCTGAAGGTGTCTGCTATGTGTTATATTATATATATGGGTATCTAGTTGTTTTCTTTTCAGAGCCTTCGCTAGCGATGAACCCGTTTTGTCATTAACATCAAAGTATCTCTGCTGTAGTATGTTTGCTTTCCTCTGATATTCCTTCAGTAAGTAATTGTTAAGTGTGGTTTTACTTTTGGTGAGTTCTTGTAGTATTTCAGTGGAATTACGGTGTTTTTTAAGTTCTGTTTCCCAATATCTGATTTGGGAGGTTATTGAGTTTGTGAATTGTCTATTGTTTTTATTTTCCCTGGCTTTGTGTCTTATAAATTCTCCCCTCAGTACGCATTTATGTGCCTCCCATATTACTGACGCGTCGGTGTCTGCATTTGTATTTTCTCTGAAATAATGACCTATAACAGAATTCAAATCTGTCTGTATTAGTGCATTGTCTAACATGTGCTCGTCCAGTCTCCATATAAATGGTTTTATTGGTATATTTGGCCATCTAATTGTGCATCTTACTGGGGCATGGTCTGACCATGTGGTCGGTAGTATCGTTGATTCTTCTATCAATGTTAACCCTACTTGGTCTGCAAGAATATAGTCTATCCTAGTGTATATGTGATGGGGGTGTGAATAAAATGTATAATCCCTTTTGTATGGATTTTTTGTCTTCCAAACATCGTGTATTCGAAGTTGTTGCATCTGGATGTGTATTCCCTTTATTACCTTGTGAGGTGTGCTGGTTTTACCTAAAGAGGTGTCCTTTATTGGGTCTAATGGGGTGTTAAAATCTCCCCCAAGCAGTAGAATACCTTTAGAATATCCCAATAACAGTTGAGTGACTTGTTTGAGTAGCAAGTGCTGCCCTGTGTTCGGAAAGTAAATATTTGCTAGTGTAACTTGTGTATTGAAGAGAAGGCCTATCACTATTATGTAAGCACCATTAGGGTCTTTAATAACTCGCGACGGACAAAAATGTATATGGTTTTTCATAAATATACCTACTCCTCCCTTTTTTGTGGGGCCTGATGCCAGAAAAACTGTTTTGTATCTATTGTGGATGAGCTTTGGTTCTTTTCCCTTTTTGAAATGTGTTTCCTGTATGTACACTATGTCACCCTGTTCTTTATGTATATGATTGAAGGCTATGGAGTGTTTCTCTGGGCTGTTTAAGCCTTTTGCGTTAATAGTTAACAATTTTATTTGTCTCGTCTGCATGATGAAGTGTGTTTTCTCCCCCACTGTGTTTCTGGAGGTGTTACCCTGCCCTGTTTTCACAAATACAAGTTCTCTGTATGTATTTAGCCCTTGATTGCTATAAGCACACTATATGGATAGTTGCCAATTACTATACTGACCAGAGATGAGTCTGCGTGTAATCTAATAGGTAATGCTCTCGTGTGTATAGTGTACTCTCCCTTTTCTATATGCTATGAGTACCAGTATATATGTCAGCGTTCTGGACCTCCGTTGACCGAAAAATACAGAGTGAAGATATTCCTTACAAATAACTGCCTAACCTGTTCCTTTATCGGTAAAATGCAACAGTTTTACAGTGTCAAACCCAGATACTAATCTGTGTCCCAATGTCGTGTATTACAGAACAGTATAACTTAATGCAATACAAAAAACAGTAGAGGCAGTATCCCTGCCCCCAAACCCAACCTGTATAAAATAAATAGTAAATTAAACATTGTTAGCATACAACCTTATATCAGTTGTCTAGTGTCCATGTACATTCTGCCGTTATTACACAGCAGGTAGTCCGCCAGTATGTGTTTCAGAGTCGATTATGGCATCAGCTGCTCTCTCCGGCTGGGGAGCTTTCTTTAGTGTGGGGGGAATTTTCTTTGGGGAAGAGCTAGGGCCACTTTCATATGGAGGTGGTCTGTTTTTTGCTTGCTTCACTTTTTCCAGATGTTGTAGATTGAACTTCAGGACCTCACAGAAGTGCGGCAGATCTTCTTGGGTTTTAAGGATCACTGTGGTGTTGTCTCTAGTTGCAATAATACTGACTGGGAAGCCCCATCTGTATATCATTTTTTTGTTCTCTTAGGAAGTTTGTAATGTAACTGAGTTCTCTCCTTTTTTGAAGAGTGGTCGGGCTGAGGTCCTGGAAGATTTGTATGCGGTTTCCCGCATGCGTGATGTTTTGTTTTATTCTTGCTTGTTTCATGATTTCTTCTTTGTCTTTGAAATGGAGTAATTTAAGTATTACATCTCTCGCCGGTGCCATGGGTGGTAGTTTTGCACGTAGTGCTCTATGTGCTCTCTCAATCTCTATCTCAGGGGCACAGTTATCACCTTTAACTGTTCTAAATAGGTCTTGTAAGCACCCCTCTAATGCCCCTGTCTGTATTGTTTCTGGAATGCCCCTTATCCTCAGGTTGTTTCTCCTTCCTCTATTGTCTAAGTCTTCAACCTTGTCTAATAATTGCTGTATGGTCTCTTCCTGGTAATATGCCTGACGTGACATGTGTTGAATATCCGTATCCATAATGTTATGACTTTCTTCTAAGGTTTTTACTCTCTGTGTCACTCTAGATAGGTCTCTTTTCAAGTCCCCATACCAATTTTTAACTTCAGCGACCATTTCTTTGAGATCATTCCTAGTATATAGAGGCAATAGATCTTCCTTTGTAAGCCCAGTGTTGTCATGTGTCACTGATGTGTTGTCCGCCATGTTTTCCTGTGGGTTATCTGTTTCAGTGGTTGCTAGTGTGGAGTCTGGCATATGTTCAATAGGCTTTAAATATTGTTGCAGCATTCTGGACCTTGGGATAGTGTCTGGTTTATTGATATTTTTTCCTGGCATTTTGCTTATGTACTGGGGGCAGAAGGTTCACTGATTGCAACTGGAAGTGGTGTTCATATATTGCTAATCTTTCCAGCCCTGTTTGTATTTAGAAAGGCTACACTTCCCTTCCTTATAATCCAATCAGGTGTGTACCTTTAATATATATATATCAGGGTTCAGCGTATCTTTGCCTATGTGTTTGCTTAGTTTTTGGTAGTTCTCCCCCTTGCAATGCTGTTTCCTCTTGTTTGTAGTTTATTTGCCTGCTTCTACGATCTGCTTAGCATGTGGAGCTCGCTTTATAATACCTTATAATGCTCCTATCTATGACCCCAACATATGGTGCAATGTGTTACACTTACTGCGGGTATTTAGTGCTTTTTGTTCCTTTTTCAGAATCGCTGCTCCTCTTGCGCACTATAATTATGGGCCGTTGCTGAGCGTGTGACCACGTGGTTTGGCGGCTCCGTTCTCTGGTCACTATCTCCGCTATTTACCTCTGCTGATCAGATGTTCTCTGGGACCCACAGTCTTCGATCAGTGCTTCTCCCCTATTCTATCTGCTGTCCGGTGCTGTGATTAGGCGGTAGTCCGCACTTTAAAGCCGGTGTTTCTGGCCTCTCTTCTCACCTCCGCTGCTGACTTTATTTCCCCAGCTTCCTCTCTCTGCCAATATCTACAAGTTGTTAGGTACTGGTTGTTGCTTTTAAGGATGCTTAATAATGCCAATGTCTGCTAGTTTATTGGGTTTGGGGTGCCAGGGCCTAGGAGCTATAAGATCACGCAGCCATCTTCCAGACCGGCTGGGGCTGCTTTTTATTCCCAGTCCAGCCCTGAGTCCGTTGCAGCCTGAGTCTAATGGCAACCTTCTTGGTGCCTTTTCAGTGCATCTGTGAGTTTGGAGGCTTCTCTCTCTCGCATGAACTGCGATCTGCTCTTCTTTAAGTCTTCCTTGTACTCAGCCATTAGTCATCAATAGTTTAAGAATATTTGAGTGGGGATTATTGGAGTTTTAACAATAACAGATGCTGTTCCCTATTATATATTACATTCAGTATACCTTAAATTAAAGTATAGCATTTATATATTAACTAGGACAGACACCTGATGTGGATTCTAAAGAAACAGAACACAAACAACTAGTTAAACTAATTGTATAAGGAATACAATAAAGTTTGTAGCATTGAATTCCACAAAATCAATATCAATATTACTCCAAGGAAAATTGTTTAGGATAAATACTCTAATTTAAAAAGTTCCATACCATTCATACTTTAAATCTTTATTATATAAACTAGGAACACACATTCACACAGTAGCAGAAGAATATAAAAGCACTTAAACCTAGTTTTAAGGTAAGAATTAGAGGTTCAAATATTCATTCACCATTAATAAACATGGGCCCACTGATATTGTAATATAGAGTAAGCTAAGCCCTTACAATCCGAGGGCTGAATTACTTTTAATTTTTAAACATCTAGTACAGTGGGCACCAGGATTAGGTATCTCTTATTGTTGAACCATAGTATTAAGTTTACAACTTAGGTAAGCAGTTTAAAAAAAAGACAGACAGGAGAGACACGGCTGCTCCTGCTGGACCCCTGACGCGCGTTTCACAGAACGCTTCCTCAGAGGGGGTCACCCCTGCCTTGTGCCATTAGTGATCAGAACAGGAGGGGAGGTAAATCCCACCCCTCTAACTTTAGCTGAAGGGTTGGAGTATAATGCTTCAATGGCTTTGCAAAGTGTGGGCAGTACACCAAAACTTAGGGAGTATCATCATCTTGGTTGCAGCAATACGGCCAAGCCAGGAGATCTCCTCATATCTTTTAGAGCTTCGGAGGGATTCAATTTGTGTCAATAGGGGAGAATAGTTGTTTGCCATTATTACTTTCTTGCCATGAGAAAGGAAAACCCCCAGATGCTTAACCATTTAAAGGGGAAGAGTCTTTGTAAAGTCTTAAGTTCCTCCAGTTCCTCCAGTGGGAGTTTCAGTTTTAGATACATTAACTTTGTGATATGACAGAGTGCCAAATAGTTCCAGAAGGGCAAAAAGAGGGGGAAAGGAGGTCAATGGGTCGGACAAAAAGATAGTGAGGTCATCTGCAAATAATGCAAGTTTCTGCACCAGGTCATGAATTATGAGGCCTTGGATCTCCTTTTGTTGTTTAATGGCCGTAGCTAGAGGCTCAATAGATAGCGCTTACAGGATAGGGGATAGTGGACACCCCTGCCTTGTGCCATTAGTGATCAGAACAGGAGGGAAGGTAAATCCCACCCCTCTAACTTTAGCTGAAGGGTTGGAGTATAATGCTTCAATGGCTTTGCAAAGTGTGGGCAGTACACCAAAAGCTTTTAAGGTCAGGAACATATAATCCCATCTAACCCTGTCAAACGCTTTTTCCGCGTCAATCGACAGAGGGAGTAATGCAAGGCCCATATCCGAGGATTCGGTATAGAGGTTTAGAAGCCTGCATGTATTGTCAGAGCCTTGTCGGCCCATTACAAACCCCACTTGATCCAAGTTTACCAAAGATGGGACATGGATTGCCTATCTGTTACCCAGCACCTTAGCATAGACCTTTTTTTTTTTTAATTTATAATTTTTATTAAAGGTTGTTGTATACTTTTACAGAAGACAAACAAGATAATACATCTGTTATCATTTGAAACATGATTAAACACAGATAAACTTTATTACTTTTATTTGAAAATTTAGAACCACCACAGATTCATTTCTCAAATTCCTAGTTTAGGGAAATTGAGGGAGGGAGGACTATTAAAGACAAAAACATAAGAAAGAGAAAGGGAAGAAAGGGAAAAAAAGGGGGGAGCCCCCTTAATCTTGTTTAACTTATGTCATATTTATATTTTCTAAAGGCATTAATAACTGGTTCTGAATATTGGCATTTTTATATAATCTAATGAAGTCTAGCCACTTTTAATTAAATTTATTTTGCTGCGTTTCTGAGTTATTTATATTATCAAACTGTTCTATTATATATTGAGATTGTAAAAGAAAAGTTAAGTTATTTATAGTGGGGCCTTTTTCTTCTTCCAATTTTTAAGGATAAGATATCTGCCACCTAAAATTGTTGAATTAATGAATTCTCTATTAATAGATTTATCGCATGTATCTACTAAAAAATAATATGCTGAAGTTCTATTGACAAATCTGACAATATCATTTTATCTAACCAGAATTGTATACGTTTCCAATATTGTATGATTTTTGAACAACTCCAAAACATATGAATCAGGTCGGCTTCAGGTGAGAAGCAACGTGGACATAAGTTCAAAGCTTGGGAGGACCATTTATTTAGTCTAGCTGGCGTAATATATACTCTATATAGAAGTTTTACGTGGATTTCCCGACAGTTTGCAGACAATGTAGCCTCCTCTAACGCAATTATACTATGTTTCACTTTATCTTCATCTAGATTTAGGATGTCTAATTGCCATTTTGAACAAATCTCTCCAATATTAGCTTCCCCTGTTTTAAGAAGAACCATATTATACCAATACTTAATAGAACGTTTGCCTGCATTATAAAGTGCCAAACCCATTTTTATTCCTGAATGCAACCAATAAGTTTTGCTCCCTTTAACAATTTCAAAGTACCAATGTCTAACTTGAAGATATGCATAGAAATCGGAGTTCTGCAACTGAAAGCACTCTTTAAGTTTTTCAAACAAGTTTATGTTGGACGATTCAAGTTCCTTGAGTAGCAATAAATAAATAAGTCCAGCAGAAGCCCATTTCCTGAATACTTGATTATATAAACAAGGAGAGAACCATGGATCACCTAAAATAGGGAGCAAATCAGAAATATAGGGATCACAATCTAACCTACGTCGTATATCCTGCCATGCTATTATGGTATGAGACAATGTTTGTTTATTCTTTATTTTCCTTGGCAAATCTCTTTTGGAACAATGCAATAGAGCACTTAAAGTAAAAGGATAAACTAAATTTTGTTCTGCTTCAGTAAAAGCAATGTAACTCCCTCCCGTAAGCCAGTCCATTGCAATTTTTGGAAGGCATATACTATTATATAAAGCAAAATTAGGTAATGCCAGTCCACCACCACATTGTCTTAGTTGTGATAATTTATGTATAGAGATTTGTTTAGAACCCCTCCCCCAAATAAAACATCTCATTAATTGATCTAGCAAATCAGATTCCTAAAATATAAGAGCTTAGGTAGAATTATCATCTTAACTAAATTAATTTTTGCAGCAATTGAAAGTGGGAGGTTATCCCATTTCATTAGGTCAAATTTAATTTTTGTGAATAATGGTGGATAATTCAAGCTATACCAATCCCCCGGATTAGTACTAATCTTGATTCCTAAGTATGAAATAAATTGTCCTGCTACTTTAAATGGAGGTGTATACTGCTTCTGATGACGCTCACTCAACCAGAGAAGTTCTGATTTAGTTACATTAATTGTATATCCTGAAAATGAACCAAATTCCGATATAATATCTAAAATCTTAGGAATTACCTTAGCACCTTAGCATAGACCTTAACATCAATGTTAATGAGCGAAATTGGCCTGTAACTCTCACACATAGTTGGATATTTCCCCTCTTTGGGTATTGTGAGGATGCTAGCTTCAAGAAATTCTCCAGATAAAGTACCTGAATTGCTTACCTCAATAAAAAATCTCATGAGGATTGGCGTTAATACAGGACCATAGGTCTTATAGAACGACACAGTGAAGCCATCTGGTCCTGTGGCCTTACCGGTTTTAAGAGAGCGTACAGCTAATTGGGTCTCTTCTTTTGTAAAAGGGAGTGTCAAGTCAGTTACCTCTTTATGTGCGGTAAGTGGAGCGAGTCAAGAAAGTTCTGGATCTTCCCTATAGACGCCTTGGGGGTATTAGGGTCAGCCCCCAAATAATATAGAGAATGATAATAGTTCGCAAAGGCTATACCTATCTCTTTCAGTGCATAAGAGTACTTTTAGTTTTAATAGCAGAAATCAGCCGTTGTTGGGTCTGGAGTTTGTTTGCTAGCTTTTTTGCTCTTGTAATAATAGAGTTGTTTTAATCTAAATATTTTAACTTGGATTCTCTTGCCCTTTCTCTTGTTTATCTCTTCTTGTATCTGTCCAACCAAATGTGAAAGATGGGAGGAGGGATGCAATTTATTGTTGTTTTCAACTATTCTAAGCTCTGCATAGATGGCTAGATTCCGAGTTTTGTCAGTAAAGCCGTGCGGTGCTAACGAGCCTTTATTTTTCAGCGCTCACTTAAAACAACGCTGGTAATACGAGTTTTCTGAATGGCTGCGTTAGCCTCAGAAAAGTGAGCGTTGAGCAAAATTTAGCTCCACATCTCACCTCGATACCAGCGTTGCTTAAGTCAGCGGTGAGCTGGCTAAACGTGCTCGTGCACGATTTCCCCATAGGAAACAATGGGGATGAGCCGGCTAAAAAAAAACTAACACCTGCAAAAAAGCAGCGTCCAGCTTCTAATGCAGCCCCATTGTATCCTATGGGAAAATAAAAAATATGTCTACACCTAACACCCTAACATAAACCCCGAGTCTAAACACCCCTAATCTTATACTTATTAACCCCTAATCTGCCACCCCCTACATCGTCGACACTTACATTATAATATTAACCCCTAATCTGCCACTCTGTACACCGCCGCCACCTACATTATACTTATGAACCCCAAATCTACTGCCCCCAACATCGCCGAACCCTACATTATATTATTAACCCCTAATCTGCCGCTCTGTACACCGCCGCAACCTACATTATATTTATTAACCCCTAATCTGCTGCTCCCAATGTCCCCACCACTATAAAAAAGTTATTAACCCCTAATTCTAAGTCTAACCCTAAACCTAACCCCCTCTAATTTAAATATAATTTAAATAAATCTAAATTTAATTACTAATATTAACTAAATTATTCCTATTTAAAACTAAACACTTACCTATAAAATAAACCCTAAACTAGCAACAATATAACTAATAGTTACATTGTAGCTATTTTAGGATTTATTTTTATTTTACAGGCAACTTTGTATTTATTTTAACTAGGTACAATAGTTATTAAATAGTTATTAACTATTTAATAACTACCTAGCTAATATAAATACAAATATACCTGTAAAATAAACCCTAACCTAAGTTACAATTACACCTAACACTACACTATAATTTAATGAATTACCTAAACTACCTACAATTAAATAAAATTAAAAGCCCAGTCTTGAGCCACTCGCTCTATCTATTTATGGTTAAGATGCACATTGAATGTTTTATAGCACTTATAAGTCGACCCCAGGTTTGTTTGATTACGGAATGTTCTAAATGTCTCACTCGTTAGATTATAGATAGATAGACTTGAATTCTATGTTTTGGTCCTCTTGCCGGAGTAGAAGGTGCATATAGCCTGGGGTTTAATTGTTGGAAGGCTATTAGCCCTGGCACTGAGACCAAACCATTTGAGTATTATGTCTTTAGATCTTGTAGCCTAAATGTACTTTTGTTCATTTCTATCCTATCTTTAAAAATAAGGTTCAAAGCCACCTTTCTTATATGTACTAGGATACCATTAGATTTCTTAGGGACATTTAGCCCAGTGACAACTGCAAAATCATACTCTCTCTATAGGCCATGTCCTATATTAGGTTAATAAATTGCCACTAAATACACCACTGTTTTAGCACTTATGTTTTTAACATAAAATGTTACCCACTGGACACTGACTTTCTACATAGATTTAGTATTGACACATAGGTTTTATAAGTAAGCATATGACCACATTTAGGATATTTCCCTTGGTTTCCCAAGACACCTTGTTAGATTTAAAAGAATCCTTGCCCCCCTAATCCCCTCCCCCTCCCCCCCCCCTTTCCTCCACTGGATCTCATTTATTTACCATTTAAGGGAGGGCATTGGCTCTCCTCCTTTAGCTATACCTAATACACTAGTTACAAATACATATAAATCAATACTTGTTCTCAATTCACCGTCTGCACATTATCTGCAATCTCATTCCGAGGCCTTTATCTTTTACACCATCTGGCCTCACCACCCCCCCCCCCCCCCTTCAATAATACCTAAGTTTACGGACGTAAACTTGTGGATCAATTAGAATCCCTATGTTTCTTAAGAATACTGTTACTCTCTGGTACATCTGAACTCTCAGAATCTATGCATTATATTTCCTTACATTTTCAATTTTCCTTTCATATGTTCTTTCTATTTTAGTCTTTTTACTTGTATCTTTTTTTTTCTTTTTTTTTTCCTCCTCTTCTCTTGCCACATTTTTCATAATGGAGACCTCCATACGATTCCTCACTCTAAATGCTAAGGGCCTAAATTCGCCTGATAAACGCAGTATGTTAACAACATACGGCAAAAGATTAAAGGGACATGTCTTATTTATCCAGGAAACTCATTGGACAATAGACAGACCTCAACCATATAGATCGACTCTATACCCAAGCCTGATTACGGCCTCTTATACCGATAAGACAAGAGGAGTTGCAATACTCCTACACAAAGACCTTCAGTTTGAACAAAAATACTTAGATAGAGACCCTGGTGGCAGATTCATTATCTGTGTGTGTAAACTTAATGGTACCCTCTTCACCTTAGTTAACCTATATGCCCCAAATCAACAACAACTACATTTTCTATAAAAAGTTCTTAATCTAGCAAAATCGGTGAGACAAGGTCATATCGTAATTGGAGGTGATTTTAATGTCATTTGGGACCCTAAATTAGATAAAAAACTTGTAACGGGTAAATCCATTGATCCTTATACCAGCTCTACAGCAATTAAATTTAGATCCTTATCCGCTAGACATGAATTATATGATGTCTGGCGATCATGCCATCCTGAGGACAAAGATTTCACTTTCTTCTCCAATCTGCATAAATCCTATTCTAGACTGGATTATTTTCTAGTTGATTCTTGGCTTCTTAATGAGGTCACAAACTCATGAATACATATCTGTACATGGTCGGACCATGATGCGGTTTCTTTTGACATTTTTCCATCAGGGGCTCGCAAGGGGGGATATTCTTGGAGGTTCCCAAATTTTCTTTGGGAAGAACCAGGATTTAAGGATTCACTTACAAAAGCGATTAATGATTACATACAGTTTAATATACCAGGCCAAACTTCCTTCCAAATCCTGTGGGGGGCATTCAAGGCATATATAAGGGGGTTCTGCATCTCTGAATCGGCTAGAGTCCGGAAGAACAGAGGAGGCCCTTTGGGCCAGCTGGCCATGAAACTGAGGGACATGGAGAAAATCAACAAGGATAACCCTACTAGCTCAGTTTCTGAGGAAATTAGTGCCCTCAGAAGACAAATACTCCAACTAGAGCATGACAGAATCAAAGCCAATCTGGCAAAATTTAAGCAAGTAATGTACCATAAAGGTAATAAGGCAAACGAGCTTTTAGCTCGAAAACTTAACGCAAGAACTGCCCACTCTAGGGTTCAAGCTTTAGAGATCAATGGCTCTAGAATTCTAGCTCCCGAGGATATCGGAAATGCTTTTGCTGATTATTACTATCAACTCTACAATCTATCGGAAGCAGAAAACCTCGATACCCCCTCTATCGACAGGATACAGGAGTTTTTAGACCCCCTCAAGCTTCCTACACTCACAGAAGATGCAAGGAACTCACTCTTACATCCGTTCTCTACTAAAGAAATTTATAATGTTATTGTCCAACTTAAACCGAATAAGTCTCCAGGACCTGACGGTTTCACAGGCTCTTTTTATAAAATGTTTAAACAACACCTATCATCCCTCCTCTGCCCCTTCTTTAATGAGGTGGCCGAGGTAGGAAGTTTTTCAAGAGAGTTCTTGGAAGCATCTATTATCGCGATTCCCAAACCAGGAAAGGATCCCCTCTACTGTGCCAATTATAGACCTATCTCACTGATAAATTTAGACGTCAAGATGTACTCTAAGCTCTTAGCCAATAGGATTGTTCATCTACTCCCGGATATAATACAAATAGACCAAGTTGGCTTTACATCTGGCAGGCAAGGTCCTGACAATACTCGTAAACTTTTGCAGGTGTTCTCTGAGTCAGTCCACCAGGAAGTTCCCATCGTGGCCCTGTCCCTAGATGCGGAAAAGGCATTTGACAGGGTCCGATGGGACAATATCTGTCAGGTACTTAAATCTTTTGGCTTTCCTCCACAATTCATTGGCATGGTTCAGGCATTATATACTGCACCATTTGCAACGGTCAGAGGCGTAGGTTTTAGATCTAGAGCCTTTCCCATTACTAATGGGACCAGGCAAGGCTGCCCTCTTTCGCCTCTGATTTTTGCTATGGTTATGGAACCTCTAGCCCAAGAGATCAGGCATTCTCAAGGCATAGAGGGAGTCAAGATAGGTGAGCGAACAGAGAAAATCGCCCTTTTTGCTGATGATCTGACCATCTTGTTAACTAACCCGAGTTCTTCAATTCCGGAAGTTTTTAGGACCTTAGAATCCTATGGGGTTCTCAGTCTCTACAAAGTAAACATTCTTAAAACGGAAGCCCTAGCAATTAATCTTGATACCGGGCTCCTCGCCACACTTAAGACCCGCTTCTCTTTTACCTGGCACACAGATCTTATTAAACACCTGGGTGTATTTCTTGGCCCTGATATAAATAAGGTTATTAAATACAATTTTGAGCCATTGATTGCAGAAATTAAAAGCCTTTTACAGAGGTGGGATTATAGAGAAATCTCTTGGATGGGACGTATCTCTACTCTTAAACTGGCTATACTTCCAAAAATCTTGTACCTATTTAGGTGCATACCCTACACGATACCAAAAATCTATCTATCTCAGATTCAGTCCATATTCATTAACTACGTCTGGAGAGGAAAGATTCCGAGGGTGGCGAGCCGTATTCTCCAACTACCGATAAACAAAGGAGGCATAGCTTTTCCCAATATATATCTATACCATGACGCAGCCAGGTTAACTCACATTGCAGCCTGGAGCAATGAGAAAGAGAAACCGGCATGGTTTTTGCTCGAGACTGAGGTTATCCCTAGAAAATTCCTTCTAAAAGATCTAATATGGATTCCTAAGCATAGGCTCCTTGATGCAGCGCTTACGAATAAAATAATCTTAGACAATTGCCGGACATGGCATAGACTTAGACATCACAAAGGACTGGCACCCCATCCCTCACCTTTTCATAGTCTCCAGGGACTGATGATGGGTCTCCCAGATATACATAGACAGGACTGGCTATCATGGAATTTTATCTGTGTTGGGGACCTCTACACCCAGAAGAGGCTATCAACAACTAAACAAATAGTTGCGCATGTGAAAGAGGCTCCGAGATGGTTAATGTTTGAACGTTATAGACTGTTAGAATATTGCCAGGCTTGGGGTTTCCCCAAGACACAGTTGAGAGAAAGTACTACTTGGGAGAAAAGATGGCAAGCAGGGACTAAGCCTATAAAATCACTTACAAATCATCATCTGCTACTTCTCAGTGACTACAGCGAAATCATACCTTGGCAGATCAAGGAGTGGGGACGCGAAATAGACGTTCAAATTACCTCGATGGAAGTGGAACATGCGACAATGATTACTAAATCAGCTATACATTGCATAACTTTCCTTGAAATTTATTTCAAGGTCCTCTTAAAGTGGTATCTAACCCCCTATAAGTTGTCTAAGATATATCCTACAGCCTCCTCGCAATGCTGGAGGGAATGTGGCCAACAGGGCACAGATCTACATATCTGGTGGTCTTGCCCAAAAATTGCCCCCCTGTGGAGAGAGATTTTTTTATTGCTCTCTGACTTGGGTATCACGCTACGTAAATCCCCAGCATTAGCCCTTCTACATATCGGTCTTAGGGAACTACAAAAACCCCAACAAATCCTTGGAGTTGCAATTTTTATTGCAACCAAGATGTGTATAGCCAGGTCATGGAAAAAACTTGAAGCTCCAACTTTAGCTCAGATCACTCAACTCATAGACTATTTAGCGTCGATGGAAAGAGGTTTTTATAACACGACTGACCGTATCGACAAGTATTGGACGATCTGGAGTAGGTGGGTTCTTAAAGCTCCTTAGACGCCCAAATGCTTATTATTGTCCTTTTGTTCCTATGGTGGATCCATTACCCCTCCGAGAATCTTCTCCATTTCCCTTTCCCTTTCTCCTTTCCTCCCCCTCCCTTTTTTTTTTTTCTTCCTTTCTATATCCTACTGTCTGTTTTTTTTTTCTCTCCTAATTTTTGCTGTTAATTCGAACCTGATGTCCCTACTTAGTAACCTTGTTAGGGACTATCTGTTTTCACATTAGGACTCAACGATAGATGAGACAATGGGAACAGACATGGCCAAAGACTTTTGTGATGTCCCACAATTAATTAATTTTGATAAACTAAACTTCATTTTTGAATACAATCTAAAGGACACCACCCTATCTCTTGAGATATTTCTCTTCAACTCAGATGTAAGAATGAGAGTAACCTATTGGTTGGTAATTATTCCTATGTCAAAATTCTGTGTCAAAAAAAAAATTAAACTAAATTACGAAAAAAAACACACTCAATTAATGAAAATAAAAAAGAAATTACAAATTTTTAAACTAATTACACCTAATCTAATCCCCTAATAAAATAAAAAATACCCCCAAAATAAAAAAAAATTCCCTACCCTATACTAAATTACAAATAGCCCTTAAAAGGGCCTTTTGTGGGGCATTGCCCCAAAGTAATCAGTTATACAATACCACCCCCCAACATTAACCCACCACCCAACCCTACTCTAAAACCCACCCAAACTCCCCTTAAAAAAACCTAACACTAACCCCCTGAAGATCACCCTACCTTGAGCCGTCTTCACCAAGCCAGGCACAAGTGGTCCACCAGAGGGGCAGAAGTCTTCATCCGATTGGGGCAGAAGAGGTCCTCCAGACAGCAGAAGTCTTCATCCATGCGGCATCTTCTATCTTCGTCTATCTTCCATCTTGAAGACATCCAACACGGAGCATCCTCTTCTGTCCACGGCCGACGACTGAATGAAGGTTCCTTTAAGTGACGTCATCAAAGATGGCGTCCCTTGAATTCCGATTGGCTGATTGGAACAGCCAATAGAATGCAAGCTCAATCCTATTGGCTGATTGGATCAGCCAATCGGATTGAACTTCAATCCAATTGGCTGATTGCATAAGCCAATAGGATTTTTCCTACCTTAATTCCGATTGGCTGATAGAATCCTATCAGCCAATCGGAATACAAGGGACGCCATCTTGGATGACGTCACTTAAAGGAACCTTCATTCAGTTGTCGGCCATGGACAGAAGAGGATGCTCCGCATCAGATGTCTTCAAGATGGACCCGCTCCGCTCCGGAAGGATGAAGATAGAAGATGCCGCATGGATGATGACTTCAGCTGTCTGGAGGACCTCTTCTGCCCCGATCAGATGAAGACTTCTGCCCCTCTGGAGGACCACTTGTGCCCGGCTGGGTGAAGACGGCTCAAGGTAGGGTGATCTTCAGGGGGTTAGTGTTAGGTTTTTTTAAGGGGGGTTTGGGTGGGTTTTAGAGTAGGGTTTGGTGGTGGGTTGTAATGTTGGGGGGTGGTATTGTATTTCTTTTTTTACAGGTAAAAGAGTTGATTACTTTAGGGCAATGCCCCGCAAAGGTCCTTTTAAGGGCTATTTGTAATTTAGTATAGGGTAGGGAATTTTTTTTTATTTTGGGGGGATTTTTTATTTTATTAGGGGATTAGATTAGGTGTAATTAGTTTAAAAATGTGTAATTTCTTTTTTATTTTCAGTAATTTAGTGTTTGTGTTTTTTCGTAATTTAGTTTATTTAATTTAATTGTATTTAATTGTAGGTAGTTTAGGTAATTCATTTAATTATAGAGTAGTGTTAGGTGTAATTGTAACTTAGGTTAGGGTTTATTTTACAGGTATTTGTATTTATTTTAGCTAGGTAGTTATTAAATAGTTAATAACTATTTAATAACTATTGTACCTAGTTAAAATAAATACAAAGTTGCCTGTAAAATAAAAATAAATCCTAAAATAGCTACAATGTAAATATTAGTTATATTGTAGCTATATTAGGGTTTATTTTATAGGTAAGTATTTAGTTTTAAATAGGAATAATTTAGTTAATATTAGTAATTTAATTTAGATTTATTTAAATTTTATTTAAATTAGGGGGGTTAGGTTAAGGGTTAGTTTTAGGTTTAGGGGTTAATACATTTAATATAGTAGCGGCGACATTGTGGGTGGCAGATTAGGGGTTAATAAATGTAGGTAGGTGTCGGTGATGTTAGGGACGGCAGATTAGGGGTTAATAAAATTTAAACAGTGTTTGCGAGGCAGGAGTGCGGCAGTTTAGGGGTTAATACATTTATTAAAGTGGCGTCGATGTCAGGTAGGCAGATTAGGGGTTACATTTTTTTATTATAGTGTTTGCGATGTGGGGGGGGGGGGGCTTGGTTTAGGGGTAGTTTATGGGTGTTAGCGTACTTTTTAGCACTTTAGTTAAGAGTTTTATGTTACAGCGTTAGCCCATAAAACTCTTAACTACTGACTTTTAAATGCGGTAGGAGACTTGACAGGAGAGGGTGTACCGCTCACTTCTTCCAAGACTCGTAATACCGGCATTAGGCAAATCCCATTGAAAAGATAGGATACGCGATTGACGTAAGGGGATTTGCGGTAGCCTCGAGTCGAGGAAGAAAAGTGATCGGTACACCTGTACCTGTCAGACTCGTAATACCAGCGACGTTGGGACCTCTCAACGCTGCTTTTTAAGGCTAGCGCAGAACTCATAATCTAGCCGATAGTTTGGCTAGAGGGGTTTCATATTTGTCCCTAAGCTTGGCCGTTCTAAATATGAAATAACCTCTCATGTAGGCCTTAAAAGAGACCCATAGTGTTGCAACAGAGTTATCACCCGTGTCATTTAGTGTGAAAAAATCCATGATGACCCAAGATATCTCTGGTGATTCAATGTCCGACATGAAGGTAACGAGGAGTCGCCATGGAGGACGAGTTTCAGAGCATGTAAGAAGGGAACAAGTCACTACCACAAGGTCATGGTCAGACCAGGGGCATGGTTTAATACGTGAAGAAATACAGGCGTCCAAGGTCCAGCTGTCACAAAAGAAGTTATCAAGTCTCGAATAAGAGTTATGTGGCTTCAAGAAGTGGGTAACGTCTTTCTCAGAAGGAGATAGACATCTCCATATGTCATAGAGATTATATTGGAAGCACAGCTTCCCAAAAGCCGCCGACTGGGAGGAGGCGCTCCTATCCTGTAGGGAATTGTTCAGTTTCTTCCTATCCAGGAGGGGATCCCCTACAAGGTTGAAATCACTTCCAATGATCAGGCGACCTCTTGTCACCTTTTCAATGCGTTCAAGAGTGGAGCAAAGGAAAGGGATTTGTTTGGTGTTAGAGACATACATAGAAACCAAGGTATACAAGACCTCATTAAGATGACAGACTACTATCAGGAATCTTCCCTCCATGTCAGGCTCACAATATTCAATTTCGCATTTAACTGATCTATGTACCAGGACAGCCACACCTCTTGTCTTTTCGGTGTAGGAAGCTGTTTCACAGATTGGGAAGTAGGAAGAATTAGTAAGAAATCTGGTCCCTTCCTGCCAATGAGTTTCCTGTAAGAAGGCAATTTGGAGCTTGTGCCGGAAGAGATACCGGAGCAAGAGGCTTCGTTTTGTAGGGTAGTTGAGGCCCTGGGTGTTAAGTGTAGCGAATCTGAGGGGAGGTATCTTGTGATGGTTCTCAGCTACTATGCCCAAAAGGACAGAGTGGAGGAGGGGAGAGGTGTACTATGGCTTTGGGCAGTCAAATAAATGGAGTGGACAAGTCCAACTAGCTTAGTGAGTAGGGGTCTGGGTAATGTCCAGGGAGAAGTTGGCTCTGATTAGCGTACCGTAAATGAAAAGTCAGGGAGGGATAATGTTCTCCTTCAAGAATTATGTCTACCAATTTGGGGGTCTTCTAAGGGGAGGGACACAGGTAAGTAGGGATATGTTAGGAAAAAATTAAAGAAGGGGGAAAGTGATATTGTTTCACTTTCATTTGTGAGTGACCTATTAGTTGAACCAAGAGGTCACAGCTCAAAATGTGTGTGGGGGGGAGCTAGCATAGGAGGTCCTAGCCCAGCTAATCCCCAGGATTCAAAAAAGTGGAAGGACATCTAAAGTTGTCCCTTTGTCTGATACAAAATATCCTGGGATCACACCGGGGGGAGATATTGGGATTGTATGTGTCAAGTTCCAGGGAGTGGTCCAGAAATAGAGGTTGTGGGGGAGGCAATTCAAATTTTAGACCCAAACGTAAAGGCACTATAATAGAGGTCAGGGGTTTGGGGTGGTTAGGCCTCTATACAAGAATTAGGACAATAGGACAATAGTAAGGGAGACAATGGAACTTGTCAGCATACCAAGTATAACATAAATTAACATGTAACATTTAACATAGTCAAACAGTGTAACTATTACAGTAGAAACAAATGAGCGTATCTAAGTACTTATGATAATCCATCAATTATCAGGAGAGAAAATAATCATCCTCCTCCCTTATATAAGAGCTGGTTGGTAATTTTGTCAGTAGGGTTATCAAGTTACTTCACCTTATCCAGCCAGATGAGGGGGTGGGTGTAAGGGAGAGGGGCATCTGGAGGGGGAGTAGTAGGGTAATAGGAAGGGGAAGAAAATGAAAGAAAGGAGAAGAGGAGTGAAGGAGGAAAGAAGAAGGGAATGAGAGAGAGGCAGAGAGGGGACATAGACAGGGGGAGAGGAAAGGGAGAGAGAAAAAGGGAGGAAGAGGGAAGAGATCAGAGGAAAGGAGTAGGATAGGAAGGGGGGTGATCATGCTTGGGAGGTTAAGTCCCCAGCTAGAAATCAAACACCAACTTTAACCTCAGGCAGAAAGGAAAACATAGAGAAGAAAATAACTTTACAGTATATTTGTACAGTCATTTGGTTCTTCTCCCATATGGCGGAGGTCTCAATAGTCCCAGTAGGTGGATTTAGCATGGATGGCGGTGATTATTCAGGGTCTGTGGATTGGTAACTGAGAATGCTGCATAGGGGGTATTAGGGAGGGCCCGGGGAAGAGGGAGATAACATAAAAGGGAAGGGAAGAGGAGGTGTTAACAAAGAGAGGGGCAGGTTGGGGAAGAAGGGAAGAAGGAAAAGTTAGATTGAGAGGAGGGAATGGAGAAAGATTAGGTGGGGGGAAAAGAAGGATAAATAAGGCAGGGGGAGGGGAGAAAGAAGGGGTGGGTGGGGGTTGAAGGTTAAGGGTAGCGAGGAAAGGGAGGGTTAAGGATGGAAGATAGTGTAAGGGGAGGAGAGGGGAAGGGACAAGGGGAAAGGGAGGAGGGGAAGGTTGAAGGAGGGGAAGGTTTTCAGGGGAAGGATGAAATCCCCATTTGCAGCAAGAGAATGAGAGTAAACCATTGAATAAACATCTAAAACAAAGGAGCAATATTTAAGAAGGCACATATAAGGATACTGCGCAACATGGTTGCATAAACTTAGGATTCTCTGCTATTATAGTAGAGGCTACAGCAGTTACATCTAATAGAATCAGCAAAGGTAATGGAAAATGTTCAAGTCCTGAGAATATGGCAAGAGAAACTGCAGCCTGTTGGTAGAAGGTCGGGGTTGAGGGAAGGGGGTAAATGGGGAGGGGTGGAAGAAGGTAGTAAAGGAACGGAGAGGGTAGGGTGTGAGGAAGGTGATCAGAAAGGAGGGGGGACGTTAAGTTGCTAAGCACTAGCACTGGAGTAGATCAGTCAAAGCCACATTTATCTCCTCTGTGCAGAAGAGACTAGGTTCTCGTTGGAGGGGCGTCTCTGATTGAATGAGAGGGGTCTCTGCGGGAGAGGGTCCCACTCAGTTGATGTTGGTCTCAGTCTCTGTGGGGTAGGTACCTCACGGGAGGTTCCAAGATCATCAGGAATGAGTTACCATCTGTGTAGAAGTGATCTGGCTTGTTGTATGGAGGAGGCAATGAATTGCTGGCCATCTTTTGTGATAAATAGTCAAACAGGAAAGCCCCATCTGTATTTTATTCCTTTCTCTCTCAGGATCTTTGTGCAGAACTGGAAGTTTTGTTGCAGTTGGAGGGTATGTGGGGAGAGATCCGGGAATATCTGGAGATGGAGAAAATGTATCTGTGAGTGCACCTTCTTTTGCCGTTGCCCTCAGTAGCTTTTCTCTGAAGGTGAAGTAATGAAGGCGGATGATGACATCCCATGGTTTATCCCCATGGTTTATAACCTTCCATGCTGCAAGGCCATAGCGCTCTGTGGGCTCTATCTATCAACATCGCTGAATCACTTGAGGGACCTATCAAGGCAGTAAAGAGTTCCAAGAGATAGTTCTTCAACTCAGGTGGGCCAACCGTTTTCAGTATTCCCCTGATTCTGACAATGTTCCTCCTACTGTAGATCTGTCCTCCAGATCAGCAAGTTTGGATTCTAGATCAGAGATCTGGTTGGCAAAATTTTGGGAATAGCTTACTAAACTTGCGTGGTCCACTGTTAGATCTTCCTGTTTACGTTCCAGGGTGTCTGTTCTATCGCCAATACTCGCAATGTCCCTTTTCAGCTCTGCATGACTTTTATCAAATTGTTTAGAGAGTGATTCATGATGGTTCGCTAAGAGGGATTTGATAGAGTCCATGGTGAGAGGTTCATTATGGTGAGAAGGATCAGGTCTGGTCTTTATCGTTGGAAGATTTTGGGAATTATGAGTAACAGTGTCCTTGAGGCCCTATTCTTCAGATGAAGTGTGAGTGGACATTGTTTGATGGTGGAAATGTTCAACCACAGTGCGCTTTGGCGCAGAGGTCCCTTTTTGTTTTCTTTTAAATGCTTGTGACATTTCTACATGGGGATATGTAGTAGGGCTGAGAAATATGCACAGAGGCGATCAATACTGAATGACTGTGTTCTTCCCCTGTCTATTACATGAGTATTGAGTATTACATCCCGGGTTCAGTAGGGCCTAGACATTAAATTTTACTCCATGGTGGCCCACAGTAGGAGCATGTGAAGGAACAGGTGGGTTAAGCAAGCCAGTGGTGACTACAAGCGAGAGCTTAATCTCAACACCCACACCTCAGGGATCTAGGGGATACGGCCTGAGTGAGAACAACTACAGGGAGAGGAAAAGGTAAGTGGAAGCGACCAGCCAGGAGGACCAGGCCAGAAGGGGTGAGGCTGGGTGTAGCGACAGGGACTACTGCACAGTAGTAGTTAAGGGTTCAGGATGAGTAATTGCTCTAGGAGTCACTCCCAGTCTCTATGCTGGAGGATCTTTAGGAAGTCCAAGATAGTATGTGGCAGGTCAGGTAAGAAGGGAGCTCAGGACCTCCCAGGCCCTTTGGACAAGGTATAGGTATCAGGGTTACCACTGCTAAGATTAGTGGTCTTTATTGGAGTAACTGCAAATGTGATTAATCTATTAGAGAGCCTTCCTCACTGTGTGGGGTCTTAGGAGTTAATTCTCTTTTACTGGAGGAGTTTGTGAGCACCAACCCAAATAGTGGCCACTACAAAGAGATGGTCTGCAGTGGATGAAGGAGGTAGGATCAGAACAGGGCTAGTGAGAATGTAATCTGTGGTCCTGTTTCCTAGGCAGTGGCCCACCTGAGCTCACAAAGATTAACCTCTTGTAATTCACGTGTGGAGGAGGGGGGCTTCAATTTAAGTGTCCCACACTCTCAGACACAGTTTTCCCCAGTGAGAAAGTTCCAACAAACACTCACTACCAGTGCTTCCCAGCAGTCCACTCCTGCTAATGTTCCCAGGGGTGATAGATTAAGTCCAGAACAAAGGTATACTGCTTCAAAGTGCAAAACAAGTAGTTGAGGTAGGTGTTTAGGGTAGATTAGGGGAGCTGGGGTAAGTTATATTCCCTGTGTGTTTGTACTATCTATTGCGTACTTACTTCTGAGATAAAATGGCGTCATCCTCCCTTATGAAGTTCAGGGCTGTATCTGGAGCTGCAAACCGTGGGTCCTGATATGCAGCTATTTTTCAAGAAGTATAGTTCTGCCCGCTTCTATTGTATCCTTTCCTGAAGATTTCAGGCTCTTTGAAGTGCCAGAAAGATCAGAGGAAGGCCGAAGCCTCGGATTTTCCTGAAAAGCCTCTATTACTCCTTTCTGGGTAGATAGAAAATTAGCTCAAACTCTGCCAAATTACAGCTTAGGCTCACTTGCAGCGAGTAAATACTGCTCAAAAGGTTTTTATGGGTTGTCAGCCCCCAAATCATGCTTTATAGCTAATAATTAAATATTTTTATCAGGAGCTCTGCTAAATTGCGACTGTCTAGGCTGCTGGCTAGCTCCGCCCCCCTTTGTGGGGATTTTTAAGTGAGTAGACATGGGACAGCTCCCACCAATCCATGTAGAGGTTAGCGTAAGAGGTGGCAAATTTGGCCCCCATAGATGCCCCCTGTCTCTGTAGATAAAAATAAACTCAAAGGCAAAGTATTTATGGGACAGCAAAAAACGTATCACCTTCACAGTGATTTCAGAGAATTCCTTTGAATAATTAGAAAATCTTTGTAGAAAAAAAAGGTAATAACTACTAAACCATGTTACATATGGATGGAAGATTACAAAGCTTCTACATCTACAGTGAACCAATTATCATGTGGTTTCCATTTCATTGTGGAAACTATATTAAGAATATGTTAAGCAGCCCTAATATAGCTGGGAAGAGATAAAACCAATAGCTGAAGAAGTTTGTCTACCCATATGGAGAATGTTCAAAAAAGGAACCAATTCCCCTGACTATGGGTCTTCCTCTAACAGATTCAATGGACTTGTGCACCTTGGGTAAATGTTGAAACACCGGAAAACTGTTTTTTCAACATATAAGAATGACAAAGTGTCTTGGTAAATAAATCCAGCTTCCAAGGTCTCATCCAGTAAGTGCACAAGCTCCCTTTGATACAACTTAGTAGGATCTTTATTAAGTATTACATATTCATTGGGATTGTTTAGCTGTCTCAAAGATTCCTCAACATATTGAGTTTTATTCATTAGGACTACTGACCCTCCCTTATCAGCTTGGCGTATAACCAAGCTGTCATTATGACTGAGATCCTCTAGGGCCTTCATCTCTACTGCTGTCAAATTCTTATATGAAGGAAAAGATTGTTCATTCAGGAGATACAAATGTTTGTCTACCCTTTCATAAAAAGTCTCTATAATTGTTCCCCTACTTTGGATAGTATAGTTCTGCCCGCTTCTATTGTATCCTTTCCTGAAGATTTCAGGCTCTTTGAAGTGCCAGAAAGATCAGAGGAAGGCCGAAGCCTCGGATTTTCCTGAAAATCCTCTATTACTCCTTTCTGGGTAGATAGAAAATTAGCTCAAACTCTGCCAAATTACAGCTTAGGCTCACTTGCAGCGAGTAAATACTGCTCAAAAGGTTTTTATGGGTTGTCAGCCCCCAAATCATGCTTTATAGCTAATAATTAAATATTTTTATCAGGAGCTCTGCTAAATTGTTTGTCTACCCTTTCATAAAAAGTCTCTATAATTGTTCCCCTACTTTTGAAGTATAGTTCTGCCCGCTTCTATTGTATCCTTTCCTGAAGATTTCAGGCTCTTTGAAGTGCCAGAAAGATCAGAGGAAGGCAGAAGCCTCGGATTTTCCTGAAAAGCCTCTATTACTCCTTTCTGGGTAGATAGAAAATTAGCTCAAACTCTGCCAAATTACAGCTTAGGCTCACTTGCAGCGAGTAAATACTGCTCAAAAGGTTTTTATGGGTTGTCAGCCCCCAAATCATGCTTTATAGCTAATAATTAAATATTTTTATCAGGAGCTCTGCTAAATTGCGACTGTCTAGGCTGCTGGCTAGCTCCGCCCCCCTTTGTGGGGATTTTTAAGTGAGTAGACATGGGACAGCTCCCACCAATCCATGTAGAGGTTAGCGTAAGAGGTGGCAAATTTGGCCCCCATAGATGCCCCCTGTCTCTGTAGATAAAAATAAACTCAAAGGCAAAGTATTTATGGGACAGCAAAAAACGTATCACCTTCACAGTGATTTCAGAGAATTCCTTTGAATAATTAGAAAATCTTTGTAGAAAAAAAAGGTAATAACTACTAAACCATGTTACATATGGATGGAAGATTACAAAGCTTCTACATCTACAGTGAACCAATTATCATGTGGTTTCCATTTCATTGTGGAAACTATATTAAGAATATGTTAAGCAGCCCTAATATAGCTGGGAAGAGATAAAACCAATAGCTGAAGAAGTTTGTCTACCCATATGGAGAATGTTCAAAAAAGGAACCAATTCCCCTGACTATGGGTCTTCCTCTAACAGATTCAATGGACTTGTGCACCTTGGGTAAATGTTGAAACACCGGAAAACTGTTTTTTCAACATATAAGAATGACAAAGTGTCTTGGTAAATAAATCCAGCTTCCAAGGTCTCATCCAGTAAGTGCACAAGCTCCCTTTGATACAACTTAGTAGGATCTTTATTAAGTATTACATATTCATTGGGATTGTTTAGCTGTCTCAAAGATTCCTCAACATATTGAGTTTTATTCATTAGGACTACTGACCCTCCCTTATCAGCTTGGCGTATAACCAAGCTGTCATTATGACTGAGATCCTCTAGGGCCTTCATCTCTACTGCTGTCAAATTCTTATATGAAGGAAAAGATTGTTCATTCAGGAGATACAAATGTTTGTCTACCCTTTCATAAAAAGTCTCTATAATTGTTCCCCTACTTTGGATAGAGTAAAAGTTAGAGGAATTCTTAAAAGAATGTGACAGACTGATGACATCTGTACTAGTATTACATGGTACAGAATCATGATACAAATCATCTAGCACCTGAATGTCACAAATTGCTTGAAAAGACAAAGTGGATTCACCCCCTACTAATATATTGTAAATAGATGTAGGTAAAATGTCAGTATCCCCTGTTGTATGTGGAATATCATTCTAATGTCTATGTAGTGTAATGTTGCAAATTAATTTATTAACATTGAATATGGTTCTGAAAAGATTTAGTTTCACAGTGAGTACAAAGCCCAGACCATAGCTCAATAATATGGTCTGAGCTTGGATGGTGGTAACATCTGACAAATGTATAACTGAGTGGATATATCTGTTTTATGACTGCTAACTTTAGCCTGTATTGATTCAATTGATCGTTTAAGCTCCAATAATAAATTGGTTTTATAGTCTATAACTTATCTTATCATATGAAAAGAACAGTCACTCAAAGCCAAATTCCATAGTGCAATAAAGTTTTTGTCATTAACTTGAAATATCTGGAATTTCATTATATGTAGTACCCTAGGGATCGTATGTAATTTTATACATTTATTAAGGATCCATATGTACCATTTAAGTTTATTTTCTCTGATCGTTAGATTCTCCATTTCTTCAAACAACATGGTCAAAGAGAAATTATCATAGTCAGTAGAAAAATCTGTTCTAAATCCTGAGTGACATTGTCTCTTTCTTTATATTGTGGGATAGATTACAAGTGGCATGCTAATGAGAGCGGGACACGATAAGCAATATTGCTGGACAGCATTAACATTAACATGCAACATGATATTAGAAGTACATGGTAAATCCAATTTACAAGAGAAGGGTTAGCACGGCTGACATCCCTCTAGTGCAACCTATACTTTCAATGGATATCGTGACCTCACTAAATATCCCTCATATTACAAGTTAAAAGTTAAAGGTTGCATGTTTAGGAACAGCGATTTAGGGGTTAATAGGTTTAGTTAGTGTCAGCGATGTCAGGGAACTGCGGTTTATGGGTTAATAGGTTTAGTTAGTGTCAGCGATGTCGGGGAACTGCGGTTTAGGGGTTAATAGGTTTAGTTAATGTCGGCAATGTTTGGGAATGGCGGTTTAGGGGTTAATAGGTTTAGTTAGTGTCGGCAATGTCGGGGAACTGCGGTTTAGGGGTTAATAACTTAATTTAGTGATTTAGTTAGTGCTGACTATGTGGGTGGATTGGGGTTTAGGGGTTAATAGTTTTATTTAGTGCTGGCTATGTGGGTGGCGGCGGTTTTAAATAATTTTGTTTTGGCAATCGCCGGCATATTAGTTATGTTTAGTTAAATCATTTTTTGGGACCCTTTCGTTTTATTCGGATTCATTCTTTATTCATATGCATTATTTTATTCTAAACTTCAAAATAGAATAATGCAAATGAATAAAGAATGGATCTGAAAAAACGAACGGATCCGAAAAAAAACGATTTAACTTAACATAACTAATTTGCAGAAACAATTTTTTTTTTTAAACTTACCTAAACTAATTTGCCGAAACAAAATAATTTATTTAACTAATGAAAACAAAACTAAATACATTTTTTAGCGTTGCACATGTCTAGTTTCTACATAAAAAACATGATCATCAAGTGGCTCACTGGCTATCAGCTTCAGAGACTGCTTTAGCATATCAGCTTGATCCACACCAACAGCATACATTTATATTCCAGAGGACTGTGATCTGGCAGAGACTTAATGGACCCTGTCTTGAGGTCTGTCATCTGTGACAATGATTGCCACCATTCTCTCAATGACTCAAACTCTCCTCTTCCCACTCTCGCTGATGAGGGTGAGGCGCTGCGCCTGACGTCACTCTCCTGAGTGTTTCTGCACACAATGCAGATGACATGGAGGATATTACTATGAGGAGCAATGGATGGAACAGCCGCCTTAACAGCCGGCTTAACTCTTTGCTAACTTTTAAGCCACAGATTGCCAATGGCACTATATATATATATATATATATATATATATATGTATATAGACATTGTCAATCAATCTGCAGCGCTCACCAGGGTCAATGTTGCTGCCCATTGTGGCTTACAAGTTAGCAAAGAGTTAAGGCTGCTGTTCCATTGCTCCTCTGGCTAAGAACTGTGGCTGCTTGAGGCTGGCAGTACCAGATAGTGCTAACTCACAGGGGATACATAGGGCCCACAGGCACTTCCAAAATGTTGCACAGTTAGCACAATATTCCACCATACCACCTGCAACTCAATAGCCTTTATGCTAATCTGGCCGGCTGTGGGCCCCTCCCCAGAGTGGCAGACCTCCCAGGGCCCGGTCGCAGCCGTGCCTGTTGTGACTCTGGAAGTTCTGCCCTTGCATTTAATCTTAGCTTAGAGCTTGCAAGTGAGTGCTGGACTTTCTCTGTGTGCTTTATTAATTTGTTTTGTAATTTTCCCTATGAGCCTTGCACCCAGACCTTTATGGGGTTTACTGCCTGGGACTTTGGGTACAGTGCAGCTGCTGTGCATGTTGCAGGGTCATAGGATGTGTACCCAGTCCAGTCTGAGAGTGCAGTCCCATTCTGTGTCTTGTAAATGTCTAGGGTGATTACATAAGCCTGTGCCCAGTTTGTCTGATTGAGAGCTTGCATTCTTTGGCTGTTTTAGGCACCCAGGTTTTGGGAGAGACCTTGACGTGGTACGTGGGCTTCTCCTATTAAGCCAGATGCAGTAACTAACTTCCATTTTTGCTTTTAATCTTAGCTGAGAGCTTGCAAGTGAGTGCTGGACTTCTTCTGTGTGCTGTATTAATTTGTTTTGTAATTTTCTCTACGGGCCTTGCACCCAGACCTGTCTGGGGTTAACTGCCTGGGACTCTGGGGACAGTGCAGCTTTCTGAGAGTGCTATTGAGTACCCAGGGCTGAGCATGTTGCAGAGTCATAGGATGTGTACCAAGTCCAATCTGAGAGTGCAGTCCCCTTCTGTGTTTTGTATATCTAGTGGGTGATTACATAAGTCTGTGCACCCTTGAATTATTCCCAGTTTGTTTGATTGAGAGCTTGCATTGTTTGGCTGTTTTAGGGACTCAGGTTTTGGGAGAGAACTTGACGTGCCACCTGGGCTTGTCCCATTTGGCAAAATGCGGTAACTAACTCTTCCATTTTTGCTTTTAATCTTAGCTGAGAGCTTGCAAGTGAGTGCTGGACTTCCTCCGTGAGATATATACAATTATTAGAATGGGGAGAGGATTCATCTTTACATTTAATCCATTCAGTTTAAACAGATATTATATACATTAACTTTTTATATCATCTCAGTTATTTAGTGCAGACCCTTAAAAATAAATTTTATTTAGGAAAAAAGAGAGAATAGCGAAAAGGAAACAATCAAACTCATTGGTTTGTTTCATGTGGGGATTCACCCATACCTGAGATTTATAGAAATATTTGATAATAAATGGATATACTGCTTAAACAATTAAAGAGTGCTGTATTCCCTTACTTTAAGAAAAGGACTTGATTATTTTCTTTTCGCTATTCTCTCTTTTTTCCTAAATAAAAAAAATAATATATATATATATATATATATATATATATATATATACGCTGATAAGCCGGCCCAGAGGGCAGTCTATTTAAAAAAAAAAAATAGAAACCCCAAAGATAATGTTACAAAATATAAAAAATTTAAAATTACAGAAAAAAATAAACAAAACTTAAAAAATTAAACCTAAACTAAAATACTATAAGAATAAAAAAAATCCCTAATCTAATACTAAACTACTAATAGCCATTAAAAAGGCCTTTTGTAGGGCATTGCCCTAAGTTAAACAGCTCTTTTACTTAAAAAATTACTAATTACCCCCTAAAAGTCTAACTCTGAAATAGGTACGCACAGTTCCTGAAGTCTGGCGGTGAAGGTCTTCTTCCAGGCGACTCCATCATCTTCATCCAGAGCGAAGGTGGCACGGAGCGGAGTGGTCTTCCTTGATGCGTGGATCTGGAGCGGCGGTCCTCCTCTGGAGCGGTTTTAAGCGGCGTGGAGACTCTTCTTCATCCGATCTCCATTGTACACTAAAAATTGAATGGAAGGTACCACATTCAAATTGGGGTACCTTGCAATACTATTGGCTGAAATTTTGAAATCAACCAATAGAATTAGAGCTACCGAAATCCTATTGGCTGTTCAAATTTTACTTTTAGGGGGGGACTTAGTATTTTTTACATGTAGAAGAGCTGTTTAACTTAGGGCAATGCCCTAAAAAAGGCCCTTTTAAGGGCTATTGGTAGTTTAGTTTAGATTAGGGGGTGTTTTTATTTGGGGGGGCTTTTATATTTTCATAGGGGTATTAGATTAGGTTTATTTTTGATAATTTTGTTTATTTTTTTCTGTAATTATAGACATTTTAAATTTTTGTAATTTTAGATTAATTTATTTTAATTTAATGTTAGGTTTTATTTTTTAATTAATGTTAGGATTTTTTATTTTAATTGTAACTTAGTTTATGTAATTGGAGTTAATTTAGGGGGTGTTAGGTTAGGGGGCGTTATGGCTGGCTTGCTAATAACTTGTACATTATTTTCACAGCTCACCTTTCATAGCGCTGCTATTACAGGTTTGCAAAAAAACGGCTTGTGCGGGCAATATGGTTGCGTTGAGCTCCATACCGCACCCAAATACAAGCAGCGTATTGACGTGCTCGTGCACGATTTCCCCATAGACATCAATGGGGAGAGCCAGCTAAAAAAGCCTAACACCTGCAATCACGGAGCGTAAAGCTCTGTAACGCAGCCCCCAAAAAATGTATTTTTAAACCTAACATCCTAACATAAACCCTGAGTCTAAACACCCCTAATCTGCCACCCCTAACATCACCGACAACTACATTACACTTATTAACCCCTAATCTGCCGCCCCCGATGTCGCCAACACCTACCTACACTTATTAACCCCCAATCTGCCGCCCCCAATGTTGCCGCCATCAACATAAATTTATTAACCCCTAGTCTGCCGCCCCCAATGTCACCGCTGCTAAAGTTATTAACCCCTAAACCTCTGGCCTCCCACATCATTAACACTAAATAAATATATTAACCCCTAACGTTAGCCCTAAGTCTAACCCTAACGTGACCCTAACACTCCCTAACTTTAATATAATTAAAATAATTCTAAATAAAACTTACTATTAATAACTAAATAATTCCTATTTAAAACTAAATACTTACCTGTAAAATAAACCATAAGCTAGCTACAATATAACTAATAGTTACATTGCAGCTATCTTAGGTTTTATTTTTATTTCACAGGTAACTTTGTATTTATTTTAACTAGGTAGTTATTAAATAGTTAATAACTATTTACTAACTAGTCTACCTAGTTAAAATAAATACAAACTTAGCTGTGAAATAAAAATAAAACCTAAGCTAGCTACAATGTAACTATTAGTTATATTGTAGCTAGCTTATGGTTTATTTTACAGGTAAGTAAGTATTTAGTTTTAAATAGGAATTATTTAGTTATTAATAGTAAGTTTTATTTAGAATTATTTTAATTATATTAAAGTTAGGGGGTGTTAGGGTCACGTTAGGGTTAGACTTAGGGCTACGTTGGGGGTTAATATATTTATTTAGTGTTAATGATGTGGGAGGCCAGAGGTTTAAGGGTTAATAACTTTAGCATAGTAGCGGCGGTGATATTGGGGGCGGCAGACTAGGGGTTAATAAATTTATGTTGATGGCGGCAACGTTGGGGGCGGCAGATTGGGGGTTAATAAGTATAGGTAGGTGTTGGCGACATCGGGGGCGGCAGATTAGGGGTTAATAAGTGTAATGTAGTGAGTGTTTGCGATGCGGGTGGTGGTGGCAGTTTAGGGGTTAATAATTTTATTATAGTGGTGATGATGTTGAGGAGCGGCGGTATAGGGGTTAATAAATTTTTTTGTATCTTTTTAAAAAAAAAAAAAAAAAATCCAAATAATTTTTATTGAAAGATTTTTCATTGTCATACAAAGAACCAATATAAAGAATTGTATACATGGTGTCAATCAAAATACAGATAAGAATAAAACCTTTTTGTGTATAAATATACATGGTGTAAATCAAAATACAAATAATAAACAAACCTTTTGTATATAGATCATAAATAACCATGTAGATATTTTCTAATTACATGTGTATACAAGATAAACCTTAGATATAAACTTTGCACAACTGTTTCAAGTGGTATCAAACATATATATTATTTACTTATGGTACATCACATGGTCCCTATAATTTAGTAATATGTCCAACAAAAGAAGAAAAAACATAGTTATAGTTTGTAGTTTAATTCTGTGAAACTATGGGTTAGTAATAGGTCAAGTCTCGGATCCTCCTATAGAGGTAATAGGTAATTGGAAAGGTCTGAGCAAGATAAAGAGGGGAAAATTAGGAGTAAGAGCTGGAAAGGAGAAGAAGAAAAAAAACAAAAGGGGGGAGGGAGGTGGTGAGTGGGGAGGTTAAAATAATTCTTCTTTTTCTTTTTTAAGATTACGTTGGCCTAAAGAATTTTCAACGTTTGTGTAACCAGGTATCCCATATTAGCCAGTAGGTGTCCATCTGATCAATCAAATTAAAGAAAAATCTCTCCATGTTGGACATGTAGTCAATTACTGCGTATATTTCTACTAGACTAGGAGGTTCAAGAGATTTCCAGGCTTGTGCGATGCACAAATTAACTGCCGTAAATATATATATATTAGCAATCTCTTCAATACCTGTGGCATATCTTTTCCTAAAATGTGTAACAAAGCGTTGACGGATGAGATCTCGAGGATAAGGTTCAATGAGTTACACAGTCCCTTAATCTCTCTCCATAATGGGGCTATTTTCGGGCATTCCCACCAAATATGCAGATCTGAGTCAACTATACCACATGCATCCTCGCCAGCACAACGGTGAGGCTGTGGGATACATTTTAGCTAGTCTTGCAGGAGTCCTATGCCACTTCAATAGCACTTTGATGTAGACTTTCAACATAGTGACGCAGTGTATAGTTCTTTTCGTTAACACAATAGCACCTTCCCACTCTTGGTCAGAGAAATTAGTGCCAATTTCCCTATTCCACGCTTTATAGTGCCATGGTACCCCCAGAGAAAGATCTGATAAAAAAAGGTTATAATGAATTGTTAGAGGTTTGGGGTGTTTAGACTCACTTTTCCATCTGATCTCCCATGGAGTGGGCCTCCTAAGGGGATCCACGAGAAACCCCCATGCCCTCAGAAAACTAAGGACTCTGAGGGACTCGAACTGGAACCATGGTGGAGCTGGTTCAAATCTAGTGGGTACTAGGGACAGATAAAGTGACAAATTTTGGTCGAAGAAATCTTCAATGGTCAGGAATCCCTTCAACCCCCATTCTCCCGAATGGATATTTTGAAGATCCCAAAATAAACCTGCAATGTGGTGTACCGGCGATGGGTGGGGGGGCAATCAATAGTCTGCTTCTCAGAGATTGCCATATTGAAAGATTGTGTTGTACTATGCTATTATGGAGATAGGAGGTGAGCTTCCCTATGTTTGAGATCCAAATTAAATCTGGAAGTTCTAATCCTCCTGGTAGCCCGGACGCCTCCAAGTGATACCAACTTGGTTTATCCTCTTTGAACCCCCATACAGTGACATGTGATAACCTTGCTGCTTCATAGTAAGTGAAGATATTGGGAGCCGCTATGCCTCCACGGGGGAATGGCCGATGTAATGTATTGTGGGCTATTCTATGCGCTTTATGTTGCAATATGTAATCCATGAATAATTTATGTATGTTAAACAGAGTAGAATGCGGAACATTAAGCGGAATACAATGAAATAAATATAACACCTTCGGAATCAATTACATTTTAATTGAGGAGACTCTCCTCAACCAGGATAGTTCTTTAAAATCCCATTTCACTAATAGTTGCTTAAGATTGGAAATAAGGTAGTCATAATGGTCCCTAATTATCTGATACGGTTTGGAACTAAGGTAAATACCTAGATGTTTCAGGTGTTGGGTTGACAAGGGAAACAGAAAGGTAGACTTGAGCCGTGCTAAAGTGGATAGTTCAATCTGAATGGGGTACCCTTCCGTCTTCTTATATTTAATTTTGTAATAGCTTATAGCTCAAAAACTGCTGGGATGGAGGTAATTGGTTCCGACAATAGCAAGGTCACAAAAACGTCTGCAAAAAGAACTATTTTTTCTGAGGGACTCAAAAGAGGGACCCCAACAATCAAATTGGATTGTCTAATCCTCTGAGCAAAGGGCTCCATCGTAAGCACGAAAATGAGTGGGGACAATGGGCAACCTTGTCTGGTCCCGTTAGAAATTGGGAATTCCGAAGAACAGAATCCCATTCCCTTGACTCATGCATGTGGAACTGAATATAGAGTTTGAATTGCTATGATGAAGAGTTCAGGGAACCCAATGGATCGAAGGACCTCCCATATGTACTCCCATCTGACCTTGTCGAAGGCCACCATTGGGATAGCGACAGGGCCACCATTGGGATATTTAGACGTTGTGCTTCCGTGAATACCGAAATCAATCTTCTAGTATTATACGGACCTTGTCTTCCAAGCATGAATCCCACCTGATTGTGATGTATTATCGTTGGTAGTAAGTGAACAATCCTATTTGCTATAAGTTTGGAATATAATTTAGTGTCTAAGTTGATAATATATATGGGACGGTAATTGCCGCAATCAGTCAGATCTTTCCCTGGTTTAGGTATAGGAATGATGGTGGCCTTCAGGAACTCCCTACGCATTGTCCCTTTCTCTCGAATCTCATTAAAGAGATTCCTCAGTACTATAACTATTTGTGGTTTCAGTCTCTTGTAAAATGTCCCTGTATAGCCATCCGGCCCAGGGGCCTTGTTATTTTGAATTTGTTTCAAGACTCTCTCAACCTCTTCTAACGAAAATGGCTGTATAATTGATTCCCTACAATCCTCTGACAACTGTGGTAAGTTTAGGGATGTTAAGAAATGCTTAATATCTTGAGGTGGTATTGCCTCAGGGGATTCATGTTCCGCAATGTTGTATAGCTTTGAATAAAATTCTGCAAACATCGCCCCAATATCTGCTGGAGTATATGCTGTCTGCCCCTTGTAAGATAGAGAGGGAATTCTTAGTTTTTTCGCGAGAAGCGCATCTGCTTTATTGCTTTTTGAATACATGAGCTGTTTGAATCGTAATGCGGCCTTTTGAACTCTTTCAATTTCCCTTTCTTTACTGATGGCCTTGAGATGTAACAATTTATCTGAGAGAGCCTGTGTAGGGTTGAATTTATTTAACTTATCCATTTCCCTTAGGTCACACATCAATTTGCCTATCTTTTTTAATTTAGGCTAGTTTACTAATATAAAACCCTTGGATCTATGCTTTGAAAGCAGCCCATCTAGTTTGGTGGTAGGTAGTCCCCTCCAGATTATTCCGGAGGATGTCCATGGTCGTCTCTTGTAGAGACCCAACAAATAAGGCGTCATTAAATTTAAATTTTTATTGAGGATATAACTTACAAATTTCAAAAACTAGAGTGCCGAACAGATCAAAGTCACATACAACAATTCACATATACATTGTTATTGCATAACCAGAAGTACAGTGAAATTACAGAAGTATAAAGAAGTAAAAGGATTAGGGTATACTTTATAGTATGTTATAGGTTACATTTCTCAGTATATGGCTAGATGTGGTATCAAATAGGCACTTATTAACTATAGTATCCTCGGTTTTAATTTTAGGCGAAGAAGGTACAATAAACAAAGGTAACCCCTACTTGCGGGTGTCAAGGCTTATGAACATAAAATACTATTAAGGAAACTAATGGCCTCTCTTGGACCTTTAACAATAGTGAGTATTAATAGGGGGTTATAGTAGTGGTCACTGGTGAACTTTGAGTATACAGGGCCACTAATTATACAAACAAATTTGTGTGTATCATATAACTATAAGAGCATAATAAGGTAAGGAAAAAATAAATAAAAAAATATACTATTTAAGGAATAGGAAACTAGGCAATTGAGACTAGGCACAATTAACGGGATTGGATATAAATTGGAAAGCAAAGTATATTGAGCTAATTCCAAAAAGTTGACTGGGATCTCTAAGACCTTCAAGTACAAGTTCATAATACATATAAAGGGGGATATATCACTGGTCACTTGTGTGTGAGGTCAACAAGTTGTTTTAAGTACAATATACTGTAGGTAGTAATAGGAGTTATATTAACATTTGTTAGGAGACAACATTTATGGATTACTTCCATCTTTTCAGTATGGTAGCTGTGTATGGTATCAAATCTCAACAAAACAGTAGTGATGCGTGTAGCTTGATCCTGTCGTATGAGCATGGGCCCTATGCACCACAACAGGAGAGTAGGTGACATGGTCTAGTAAACTCCCAACTATGCTAATAGACTGTTTTATCTGATTGGGCATGAAAACTCTATATGGCATTGGATAGCATAATGTATATATGTATTATGTGAAAACATAAAGGAGCTATAGATCTACTTATACCCTAGACTTAGGGGCAGGCAGTAATTTGGGCTAAAGATGGGAAGACACAGGTACTTGCATGACTACTATAAGTTCAATAACACTTGGGAATCAGGCTTAAAATCAGGAAAGCCTATAGGGGGTAAACAGCCCTATATACTAGTCCTCTCTGCAAGGCTCTATCTGGCAGAGACTCCCACAGCAGATCAATCAGCTGGAAGTGCTGTGAGCAAGTCAGGTTTAACTCAATGATCTCAACGTAATATATGACCCCCTCTTGCCTCAATAAAAATCATTCATATATGCCCAATGGTAGTGTTGAGTCTGTGCATAAAGACATGCAGCCCCATGGTTAACCTACTTAGTTAAGCATAGACAAGCAACCTCGTAAACTGTTATTAATAGAATCAGGCTATGTAAACAGGATTATGGCAATATACAGGCAATATTTAGCAGTATAATTACCCACATTTAGTATATGTCCTGAAAACCTGGGCAGCTAAAATCAGACTATGTAAACAGGATTATGGCAATATAAAGTCAAAGTATATGTCATGAAAACATGAGCAACCTCCTTATTGAAAACAAGTAAATACTGTAGTGGGAGATCGTGATAAAAAAAGCCAAGTAGTAGAGGGTGAGCTGGGTGTAATGGAGATAGGTAGGATTATGCTCCACAATGAATAGTTTTACAATAATGGATATAGTCACCCCACTCCGGTTTTCAAATTATTGGAAAAGCTTGGATTAATGATCCAGTGCGGGGACCAGACCCTCATGCTGAGATACAGGCTGGGTATCATGGAGTGAGCCCCAGATTGCTCCCAAATCAACTGATCCGCCATCTGTGATAAGTACAGGGAGCCCACTCCAGTTCTTGATGTCTGAACAATGTGGGATAGCAAGGTGTCCCACAAAGGAAATGAGGGCAATTTCGCCAGCTCCACAAAAAAGTGATGAGGCCTGGATCGCATCTTCAGCAGTTGTTTCCCATCATAGATCCAATATGCATGTTCCCCTCCTCAAGCCACAGGGCAGCACTTTTCAGCTCTATACTCACAGATGGCGACTGCCATGTATGTGTAAGAGCCCTGGGAGAATATGTGGTGCCTCTTTTAGGAATCTCCAAGGGCTTGTGAGTCACCGCCGGTGCGCCGCTCCTCTCCCCCCCAGACAGGTAATCTGAGACTTGGCTAGAGACCGGGAGCTCTATAAGGTAGGTACTGCAGTCTACTAGTTGAGCCCCATCTGCTGTTCTTCCGGCTGCCTCTGTAGAAGTGTCCTGGGAGAGTGCTGAATCGCCAATGAGTAGCTAAGGCAATCCGGACCCACACACATCATCTTTGGGCAAGGCCTGAGCTATTGAGGAGGAATGTCGCACTGTAGCGATCACCTCCCCATTAGGCTCCATAGCATTATCGCCATGCTCCAGGGGCATAAAACCTCCTATCTGCAGGATCTGGCACAACTGCCTCTCCAAGTCCTTAAAATGGTGCTGTATCAAATTCTGCATCTCCACTCCCCATTTATCGATTGCGGCCATAGCCATCTGAGCAGTAATTATAAATATTTCCTTTCTGAATTGCTAAAATAGTAACTTTGTATGACTCTTGCAAAAGTAGAGATTGTTATCCTAATACTGGATATTGTAACCCTGGTGTACGGGGGGGGGGGGGGGGTTATTGTGCGGCAGCCCCAGACCCACACTTCATAATCCACACAGGACTCGCTTCCCTTATTCAGTGCTGCGTAGTTGCAAAATGGCTTCTAGGACTGTGAGAAAGTCTGCAGTGTAGCTGACTCAAAGAGCATAGTCAGAACACAGTCAAATCATCCGCTCTTAGAGTCTATCAAACCTCAAGAACGTAGGCCTGCTATCAAGTTTTAAATAGTATCAGTTTGCTGTAGGTAACTTGCAAAAAATCTATACAAACTCACGGAGCTTCACCAAGACGTGTCCAGCCGCTTTGAGTGTAGGCTCCGCCCTCGGTTAATACATTTTTTAAGTGGCGGCGATGACCGGAGTGGCAGATTAGGGGTTAATATTTGTATTATAGTGTTTGTGGTGCAGGAGGGCCTCGGTTTAAGGGTTAATAGGTAGTTTATGGTTGTTAGTGTACTTTTTAACACTTTAGTTATGAATTTTATGTACAGCTTTGTAACGTAAAACTCATAACTACTGACTTTAGATGGCGGTGCGAATCTTGACAGTATAGGGTGTACCGCTCACTTTTTGGCCTCCCAGGCAAAACTCGTAATACCGGCGCTATATAAGTCCCATTGAAAAAGGACTTTTTTAAAAGTGCGGTACTGACGTTGCGTGACGGCCAAAAAAGTGTGCGGTACACCTATACCTGCAAGACTCATAAAAGCAGCGGTAAGGAAAAAGCAGTGTTATGAAGCATAACGCTGCTTTTTCACTCATAACGCCAAACTCGTAATCTAGCTGTTAGTTATTTGTGTTGTGGGGGGTTGGCAGTTTAGGAGTTAATAGGTTAATAGTTAATTGGTTAAGTATGTACTGCAATGTGGGGGGTTGGCAGTTTAGGGGTTAATAGGTTAAATAGGTTTATTGTGATGTGCGGGGTTGGCAGTTTAGGAGTTAATAGGTTAATTAGGTTTATTGCGATGTGAGGGGTTGGCGGTTTAGGGGTAATTGGTTAATATTTTATTATTTTGTGATGTGGGGTTTGGCGGTTTAGGTGTTGGTTAATACTTCTTGCGGGGGCCTATTTTTTATTTTTTGTTAATACTTTGTGCAGGCGATTAGTTTTTTTGTGTGTTATACTTCGTGCGGGCGTTTTTTTTATTATTTCGTGTGGACGGTTATGTGTTTTTTTGTTATTTTGTGCGGTTGTGTATTTTTTTCTTAATACTTGGTTTGCCTACGCTGCATCCAGGTCGATTCTTTTGGCTGTGCGCACAGCCAACATTCTTTTGGCTACCTCATGCAGCCACCATTCCCTTGAGGATGCATGCGTGACTGGTGATGGCGACATAATATATATATATATATATATATATATATATATATATTTACAATATATATGTATTTATATATACACACACACATCTGTATATACAATATATATATATATATATATATATATATATATATATATATATATATCTGTATATGATATATATTATTTATATATATATATACTGTATATATATATATATACATACAGTATGTATATATACAGTACGTCTATAGTATATTCATAGAGATTTATAGGTATAGATATATATATTTCTTTTTTAAGACACGATGAGTCCACGGATCATCTTAATTACTAATGGGATATTCACCTCCTGGTCAGCAGGAGGCGGCAAAGAGCACCACAGAAAAACTGTTAAATAGCTCCTCCCTTCCCTCTCCAGTCATTCTCTTTCCCTATGTTAGTGATAGGAAGTGGTAAAGTGAGGTGTTAGATTAGATTCTTCAATCAAGAGTTTATAATTTTTAAAGTAGAACAAGATTGTGCTGCTTTGTCCTGGGGTGTAGCCGTAGGCCATATCAGTCTCTTCAGTAGAGCATTGGTGGCTTTAGAGCAATGGGAACTTGTGGGACATAATTCTCACTGCGCCTCCCATATATTACTGCTGCCCTAACCCTGAAAATCTGAAGAAAATGTATTCAGGAATTTCTTTATCTTCACAGGTTGATGTGGGGGATAGGACCCCTCAAACCTGGTGAACTGCCTTTGCTGTCAGGCAGACATATGAGGTAAGTGCTATGTTTTTTTCTCCTGGGACACACAGAGTAAAAAAAGCACTTTACTACTTTTTAATTACTCTGCATAAAGGGCTTAGGATCAGGCACTTTATTGTGGGACAATGTAAACTCTCTGTATCTGAGAGAATCAGACAGCGTTTAGCAGGCACTGGGGCTGGGAGACAAGCTTTTTAGGGCTCTGGTGGTTCTACTATCATGGCGTTATTTTTAACATGAAATATCAACCGGGAGACTGTGTTACCACTGGCCACGCCCACGATGGGCGGATCCTAGGGATTGCATGCTTTTTTAACTATGTTTCTATCTGGAGACTCAGTACAGACCGGATGTTTCACTCTGCCTAGAAATGCATGTTTTTCTTACTGATCAAGCATTTCTAGGCCTGGAGGGCAGCTGAGTCTTTCCCCTGTCGAGTCTGGATTGTTTGCCAGGAGAGAGGTCTCCGGTCTTGCAGTAAAAAAGTTGCACTTTAAATTTAAAGGGCCAGTAACGTTTTTTTGCAGTCAAACTTTTTTGTGTCTAATTAAAGTTTTTATTGTATAATTATATAATTCTGATTCATTATGGACCAAGCACACTTGCAAAGTGTTACTTGTTCTTTGTGTTTTGATGTAAATGTGGAACCACCAATCCCTTTCTGTCCCTCATGTATTGAGAGGACTTTAAGTTATAAAGATAACATTTTTTCTGAGCAAAAGTTTTCAAAAGCGGATGCTGTCCAAGAGTCTAATGACGTGGTTCAGGGAATACTGCAGCTTTCTCCCCAAGCGTCCCAAGATTTACAGCCCGCACAAGCAGTGCCCTGCACTTCTGCTCTAGCTCCTGCTGGAGTTACTTTAAAAGACATAGCTTCCCTCATGTCTTCTAAAATTTCTGATGCATTGTCTGCTTTCCCAATGTTGCAAGGCAAACGTAAGAGGGAAAATCAGGCATTCAGTAAGTTCTGATGCACTTGTTGCAATTTCGGATGTAACCTTTCCAAGGTCATGAAGAGGAGGGTACTGCTATAGCATCTGAGGGGGAAATCTCAGATTCAGAAAGGGCTTTGACGCTGACGGATTCGGAGGTTGTAACTTTTAGGTTTAAACTAGAACACCTCTGCCTATTGCTTAGGGAGGTTTTGGTTACTTTGGATGACTGTGACTCCACAATTGTGGTTATCCCTGAGAAGTCTAGTAAATTGGACAGATACTTTGAGGTTCCTTCCTACTCAGACATATTTCCAGTTCCAAAGAGAGCATCGGAGATTATTACTAAGTAATGGGAGAGACCAGGCATTCCCTTTTCTACCTCTCCTATTTTCAAGAAGATTTTTCCCATAGCTGACTCTTTTAAGGAAGCTTGGCAAACAGTTCCTAAGGTGGAAGGGGCAGTTTCCACCTTAGCCAAGAGAACTACTATTCCCATAGAGAATAGTTGTGCTTTCAAGGACCCTATGGATAAGAAGTTAGAGGGTCTACTTAAGAAGATTTATGTTCACCAGGGTCTGCAATGGCAACCAGCTATGTGCATTGCTACAGTCACTAGCGCGGTGGCCTATTGGTTTGATGCTCTGTCTGAGTCTCCCAGGACTGAGACTTCCTTGGAAGAGATTCAGGACAGGATAAAGGCTCTGAAGCTTGCCATTACCTTTATTACAGATGCTTCCCTTCAAATTATTAAACTGGGAGCTAAGATTTCAAGTTTCTCTATTCTTGCCCACAGAGCTTTATGGTTGAAACCTTGGTCTGCGGATGTTTCTTCCAAGTCTAAGCTTCTAGCTATTCCTTACAAGGGGAAGACCTTGTTTGGACCTGGCCTAAAGGATATTATCTCTGATATCACGGGAGGTAAGGGTAATCTTCTTCCTCAAGATAGGAGAAACAAACAGAAAGGACGACAGAGTAATTTTTGTTCCTTTCAAAAATTCAAAGGAAATTCTTCCTCTTCCTCCTCTAAGCAGGAACAATCTAAACCTGCATGGAGACCTAACCAGTCTTGGACTAAGGAAAAGCAGTCCAAGAAGCCTGCTGTTGAATCCAAGACAACATGAATTTGCTGCCCCCGATCCGGGACTGGATCTGGTAGGGGGCAGACTTTCCTTCTTCGCTCAGGTTTGGGTTCAGGATGTTCAGGATCCCTGGGCAATAGAGATTGTGTCCCAGGGATAAAAACTAGAGATCAAAAGTTTTCCTCCCAGAGGCAGATTTCTACTTTCAAGATTATCTGCAAACCAGATAAGGAGAGAGGCGTTCTTACATTGTGTAAGAGACCTCTCCACCCTGGCAGTGATTGTGCCTGTTCCAGTCTGTTCGTGGTTCCCAAAAAGGAGGGAACCTTCAGACCAATTTTAGACCTCAAGAGCCTAAACAAATTTCTAAGAGCTCCGTCCTTCAAGATGGAAACTATTTGTTTCATTCTTCCCTTAATCCAGGAGGGTCAATTTAAAACAGTGGATTTAAAGGAAGTGTACCTACATGTTCCTATTCACAGGGACCATCACAAGTTCCTAAGGTTTGCTTTCCAGAACAAACACTTTCAGTTTGTGGCTCTTCCTTTTGGCCTTGCCACTGCTCCCAGAATTTTCACAAAGATTCTGGGGTCTCTTTTGGTGGTACTTCGGTCATGGGGCATCGGGGTGGCGCCTTATCTAGATGACATTCTAGTCCAGGCGCCAACCTTTCAACAAGCAAGATTCCACACCGACATGGTGTTATCTTTCCTGAGAACTCACGGGTGGAAAGTAAATTTGGGAAAGAGTTCCTTAGTTCCACACATAAGGGTAACTTTCTTGGGAACCATAATAGACTCTCTGATTTTTGTGACAGAAGTCAGGAAATCAAAGATTATCGATACTTGGAGGTAATTGGAGGTAATCGGGCAAATGATAGCTGTAATGGACATCATCCCGTTTGCTCGGTTCCACCTCAGACCTCTGCAGTTAAGCATGCTCAGACAATGGAACGGAGATTATGTAGACTTGTCTCCTCGAATAACTCTGGAGCAAAAGCCAGCCTTCTGGGGTGGGGAGCAGTATGTGGCTCCCTAAAGGCTCAGGGAGTTTGGACTCAGTCAGAGTCTATTCTTCTGGCCTGGCCTCAGTTAGCCACGGTCCAGTTTATCAGGTTCCAGTTGGACAACATAACTTCAGTGGCTTACATCAATCATCAGGGAGGAACAAGGAGTTCCTTGGCGATGACAGAGGTAGCCAAGATAATTCAGTGGGCGGAGGCCCATTTTTGCTGTCTGTCGGTGATCCACATCCCAGGGGTGGACAACTGGGAGGCAGACTTACTGAGCAGGCAGACCTTTCATCCGGGGGAGTGGGAACTCCATCCAGAAGTGTTCTCCGACCTGATTCTCAAGTGGGATAAGCCAGAATTGGATTTCATGGCATCTCATCAGAATGCCAAGCTCCTAAGATACAGTTCGAGGTCCAGGGACCCCCAGGCAGCACTGATAGATGCACTGGCAGTCCCTTGGACCTTCAAGCTAGCATATCTATTTCCTCTGTTTGCTCTTCTTCCTCGGGTAATTGCTCGAATCAAACAGGAGAGAGCTTTGTGAACCTTATAGCACCGGCCTCGCAGGATTTGGTATGTGGATCTGGTGGAGATGGCATCTCTGCCACCTTGGAGACTCCCGTTGAGGAAGGACCTTCTGATTCAGGGGCCCTTCCTTCATCCAAATCTAGTTTCTCTGAAGCTGACTGCTTGAAAGTTGAACACTTCATTTTATCCAAGCGGGGGTTTTCTGAGTCGGTCATAGAGACCATGATTCATGCTCGTAAGCCTATAACTAGGAAAATTTACCATAAAGTTTGGCGTAAATATCTCTATTGGTGTGAATTCAAGGGTTACTCATGGAGTAGAGTTAGGATTCATAGAATTTTGTCCTTTCTCCAAGAGGGTTTGGAGAAAGGTTTATCGACGAGTTCCCTAAAGGGTCAGAACTCGGCTTTATCTATTTTGTTACACAAACGTCTGGTGGGTGTCCCAGATGTACAGTCCTTTTGTCAGGCCTTGATCAGGATTAGGCCTGTGTTCAAACCAGTTACTCCTCCATCGAGTCTTAATTTAGTTCTCAAAGTTCTACAAGGGGTTCTGTTTGAGCCTATGCATTCCTTACATATTAAGTTATTATCTTCAAAGGATTTATTTCTTGTTGCTATTTCTTCAGCTCATAGAGTGTCAGAGCTCTTGGCATTGCAGTACGAGTCTCCTTACCTTATTTTCCATTTAGATAAGGTAGGTTTATGCACTAGATTAGGATTTCTTCCTAAGGTTGTTTCTAATCGGAACATTAATCAGGAGATTGTTGTTCCTTCCTTGTGTCCTAATCCTTCTCAGAAGGAACATCTTCTGCACAATTTGGACGTGGTCCATGCTTTAAAGTTTTACCTGCAGGCGACGAAGGACTTTCTTCAGTCTTCTTCTTTGTTTGTGGTTTTCTCAGGAAAACGTAAGGGACAGAAAGCTACGGCTACTTCTCTTTCTGTTTGGCTGAAGAGTATCATACATTTTGCATATGAGACTGCTGGACAGCAGCCGCCAGAGAGAGTAACCGCTGTTGCTTCCTCATGGGCATTCAAGAATGAAGCTTCTGTGGAACAGATTTGCAAGGCTGCAACTTGGTCCTCTCTTCACACTTTTTCAAAGTTTTACAAATTTGACACTTTTGCCTCGGCTGAGGCCGCTTTTTGGAGAAAGGTTCTTCAAGCAGTGGTGCCTTCTGTTTAGGTTCCCTGTCTTGTCCCTCCCGTATCATCTGTGTACTCTAGCTTGGGTATTGGATCCCATTAGTAATTAAGATGATCCGTGGACTCATCGTGTCTTAAAAAAGAAAAGAAAATTTATGCTTACCTGATAACTGTATTTCTTTTTTGACACGATGAGTCCACGGCCGCCGTGTTCTTGTAGACAGGTTGTTAATTATTATAAACAGACACCTCTGCACCTTGGTTTCTCTTTTCTTTCCTTAACTTCAGTCGAATGACTGGAGTGGGAGGGAAGGGAGGAGCTATTTAACAGCTTTGCTGTCGTGCTCTTTGCTGCCTCCTGCTGACAAGGAGGTGAATATCGCATTAGTAATCAAGATGATCCGTGGACTCATTGTGTTAAAAAAGAAATACATTTATCAGGTAAGCATAAATTTTCTTTTTCAACATTATAATCATACTTGTATAGAAATATCTCTTTAAAAATAAAAAGAACATCTTCTAGTGAAGAATATGGGAATTTAAAGTTTTCCAATCGCACCTTTGGCTTTAGCATAGTTGATTTAGCACAATCTCGGGTTAGCGTGCGAGCGAGTGATAAAAAGAAAAGGCTTTCTCCAGCACATCTTATAGAAGTCTATGGGGAGAATAGTTAGTGTGGATGTAATATCTAAAATCCTAAAGCTAGAACGTGTGAGTCTTTCGCTTCCTTGCTAACTTTCAACTTGTAGCGGCGTCAGCGCTCAAGTTGAAAAAAAGAAAAAGAGCGTGCCACTTGTAATGTGGACTTGTATGGGGTAAAAATAAATAAAAAAAATTCATGATTCCAACAGATCATGCAATTTGGAAAAACTCTCCAATTTATTTCTATTATCTAATTTGCTTCATTCTGTTGGTAGCCTTTGTCGAAAGACTGAGAGCTAAAATGCACTACTGAATGCTAGATCCTGATTGAAGCTGTACATATATGCCTCCTGTCATTGGTTCATCTGATGTGCTCAGATAACCCCCAGTATTACATTGTTTCTCCCTCAAGATAATTATGCAAATTTGATATTGAAAGTAAATTGGAAAACTTTCTAAGTGGTTTGATCTGTCTAAATCATAAAATAAAACAGTTGGGTTTATGTTCCTTTAAATAGTCTGAGAGTGGAATACTTTTCTGGAATAAAAATTATATATGTGTCATAAACGGAAGTTTCAGAGTATATATATGCGTCTCCTAAGGATTCATATTTTTGCTATTCAGACAATGGGTGGAGGGTGTCTGGTTTATATCAATAAAAATTTAACATTTACAAGCTATTCCATCACCTGTGTTAGAAACCTCCCAGGTTATGACTGTGAAGTAACACAGAAGTTTACTTCTTGTGAAAGGCCATCAAAGAAAAGAACCATTTTACTCTAGAGAATAAATATTTCTTGTATGTAATCCTCTCTTTACAGATATGTTCTAGTCTGAGTTATCTCATATTATACATTTTAGTCAAATTTGTGCTAAGTTAACTGTTTGAAAAAAAAGGAAGTTTGTAATGTGTAAATACAATAAAATACTTTTTTTCTCTTAACGCTAGAATGTACTTCTACAAAACTTCATATGACAAGTGTGTCTAGTGGTGCAATTTATATGCAATTCACAAAAGGATACTTTAAGGGACAGTAAAGTAAATAATTAAACATAAATTGATTGAATAAAACATGACATTTTAATCAACTATACAATTTACATGTTTTATCAATATTGCTTACTTCTCTTGATATCCTTGTCTGCATAGGCTTGCAGTCGTGGTGTGGGAGGGTTAGGAGGAAGCTACAGGGGGAGGGAGGGGGCGAGATCGCTATGCTACAAATAATATTTTCCATAGGGGGGAATGGATTCACTATTTATAGAAAAATTATTATGAGTGAAGGGCAGGGCCTTACGAAATTCTTGCTTGGAGGGGGGGAAGGTTGGAGGGAGGGAGGGGGTGTGGCTACACTACAGAAAAAAAGTTTTTTAATGAATAAATAAATAAATTCAGATTTTACCAAAAAATTAACTATATATATATATATATATATATATATATATATAAACTGGGTACTGGCAGACAGGCACTAGTTATAGAGTGGAGGGTTAGAGAGCTGTTTGGGAGGGATTAGGGAGGTGGGAGGGTAAGGGGGATTCTACACTGCAGAAAATAAAAAAAATAATGAATTATTAAATTTTACAAACTGCCCTACAACTTCATATTAGCCGACTGTCTGCCAGTACCTAAGATGGTGGTGACCAGTGAGAGATGAGGGAGGGAAGAGAGCTGTTTAGGAGTGATCAGGGGTGGGTGGTATTAGGTGGGAGGGTTATCTCTATACTACAGCTAAACTTAACCTTACAAGTTACCGGATTAACCCCTTTGCTGTCAGGAATTTCAGAAGTGTGATGCACAGCTGCAAATAGCGGCCTTCTAATAACCAAAAAGAAATGGCAAAGCAATGCATGTCTGCTATTTCGTCTGCTATTTCTGAAAAAATGGTATCCCAGAGAAGCTTTTACAACCATTTGTGTTATGACTGCATACTCGATATGTAAATAATTTGAGTGAGAACCCCAAAATTTGTTAAATATGATTGCTTTTGAAGGGAGGAAAAATGGTGCCATTAAATATATAACAAAATGGGCCTAGCTCAATACGTTTGGCTGTCTACTAAAAAATAAATAATAAATTTTGAAAAGTAAATTTAATTAAAAAAAGGCTCAATTTCTGTTTACAAGCTTTATCTGTGAAAAACAATCACAAGACAAGGGCGCCTCCTAGTGTGATATAGTAGAGACAAGATGGAATATGCAGATACAAGTGAATACTCACAAATGGAGCAGCACCCAATTGTGCTAAGTTAAGTGGACTGGGAACTTGCAGTGACCCAGCTCACTGGCCCAGCGTGAGTACCGCTATCCCAGGTGTCCTCAATGGGTGAAATAAGCTCAGACTCTCAAGTATAATTGCAGTTCACAATTTAATACAAAACATAAAAACAGAAGTCAAATATATGACTCTGATATTTAAAAACACAGAAAGCAACGCGTTTCTCAGATCTCTGATGAAACAGAGATCTGAGAAACGCGTTGCTTTCTGTGTTTTTAAATATCAGAGAGTCTGAGCTTATTTCACCCATTGAGCTGCAAGTTCCCAATCCGCTTAACCTAGCACAATTGGGTGCTGCTCCATTTGTGAGTATTCACTTTTATCTTCATATTCCATCTTGTCTCTACTATATCACACTAGGTGACGCCCTTGTCTTGTGATTGTTTTTCACAGATAAAGCTTGTATCCAGACTGAATTTCTTGGCAAGGAGCTGACTCCCACTGGGTATGATCCAACTTGTGATATTCTATTAGCCTGAATTTGAAACTAGGATCACCACCATCAAAGGATTCACCACCTTTTGGATCCATCTATGGACTGACATTCTGAACAGCTAAGATTTATTAGGACTATTTTCCATTGATCTATTTTGTAATTAGACACAATTGAGGCTCATTTTACTGCCATTTTATTCTAAGTGTATATGTGTTTATAAATTTGTTTCTTAGATAGATTATATATCTGTGTATTTCCCTGCTCTTTTTATTATGCCCCCTAGAGTTGACACAAAGATTGTGTAGCAACAGAATAGGAGTATCTATTTTTGTTTAAATGGAGTAATAGCAAAAATGCTAACAATTCTCTGGTCTTTTGAGTAAGTTTTCTCTGTTATTCATGGTCCTTATGGGGTTAATTTTGACTTTACTGTCCCTTTAAACAGTCTTACATGGAAATAGGTTAAATAAAATAAAGTTTAAATGAACACTATTATGGAAAGTATACTTTAAAAGGCTGAAATAATTTTCACTGGTTAATATGAACAACTTGTTCAGCTGTGTTGGTAGATAATGATAAATCATCAAAGTCTACTAAGAATAGGTAGATTTATTTAGCACTGGGATGTCAAGAATTGAATACATTTAAGAAGTTCAATCTGTCACAGGAGATTCTTTTTTTCCAATTATTTTAGATTTACATAACAAAACAAAAATACATTAAAGAAAAATACACATTGCTTCAACTTTTTACATATTCCAGTATTAAGTAATCTAATACAGTTTGCATAACTACCTGTAATTTCTTAGAAGCAAAAATATAATTGAAAGTAATAAGAGAAGAAAAGTAAAGAAAGGAAAAAGAAAAGAAAAAAATCTAATAGAAGGAAAAAAGGGGTGAGTTATAATAAAAAATAAAATAAGTAAAATGCAAGTAAAGGCTTATCTGATAGGCGGATCCCCGGCAACTTTAAGTCCCTGCATAAGTTCCTATCTAAAGAAGAAAACAACCAGAATAATCAAGTCAGTGACAATTTATCTATTTTTATATGATGTCCCTAAAGGTGGGAACAACTTATGTTATGAATTATCTTCACCCAGCAGGAATCCGTTGTTGGAAAAAAAAATTGTTTCCCTAAATAAGTATAGGGAATTTGCTCCACTTGCAGCATATAGTTTACAAGATGTATCTATTCCTCTAATGAGGGCTTCTGGGACTTTTTTCAGTACCTGGGAATTAATTTCTTAACTGAGTTTACTAGTACTTTGAAAAGTGTTTGGCTAAATTTACATGGCATCTTTACATTGCCATTTAATAAATAAATTGCAGGAGATTTGGTTATTTGGAAATTAAGAAACAGTGTAATGATCCGATGAATAGTTAAAAAATGTCCCTATCAACTGGCAATCCCACCAGATACGAAGTAAAGCACCTCTCTCCCCGCAGTTTCTCCAACAGCAATCTGTGACTCTATATCTGATGTAATCTATGTTGTGTTAAATACCACAGAGTTTCTAGTTTAATATTAGTTTTTATTGTTTTATAGACAGAGCTCTTGGTGGTTTTGTGCAGTTAGAGAAATGTGGAGGTTTTCTTCCTATTTTCTGATCTAATTTGCTTCATTCTCTTGATACCCTTTGCTGAAAAGCATATCTAGATAGGCTCAGTAGCTGCTGATTGGTGGCTGCACATAGATGCCACATGTGATTGGCTCACCCATGTGCATTGCTATTTCTTCAACAATGAATATCTAAAGAATTGAGCAAATTTGATACTAGAAGTAAATTGGAATGTAGTTTAAAATTGTATTCTCTACCAGAATCATAAAATATTTTTTGGGGGTTTAGTGTCCCTTTAAGATTTTATAAACTGGAATATTGTTATGAAATGTTTAACAGCTTGTGTCAGTTTTGGCCCCTTGTAATAACAGGTTTGGGTTCTCTAATAGAGATGTAAACAGGGATGGTGTTGAAGAAATTTAGGGCCAGATTATCGAAAGTGATATTTGCGCTCAAGTTAGTAATACCAGTGCACGCAAATGTGCACTGGTAATACAAGTGAGGTGCAATGTGAACGCGGCCTCGCATTTGCATTGCATGGTAGCATTGCACTCATGAGAGCGCGCTTCCATAGGCTCCAATGGGAGCTTCTTTCTCATGTCGTGAGACATGGCATGAGAAATAGCACAGCGAAGGGGGTAAGTAAAGCAGCGATGGGCAGCAAATATAAATATATAGGAATATATACATACAGTATATATTTATGTGTTAACATACATAAATATATATGTATATAAGAAAAACACACAGAAAAAGTCTAGCACTCACTTGCAAGCTCTCAGCTAAGATTAAAAGCAAAAATAGAAGGGTTAGTTACCGCATCTGACAAGCCCAAGTACCATGTCATGGTCCCTTCCAAAACCTGGCTCACTAAACTAGCTAAACAATACAAGCTCTCAATCAAACTGGGAACAAGTGAAGGATGATATTCAGTCTAATATGTGTATATGTGAACCAAGCGCTAGAAACTAAGCATTAAACTCACTACCAAGAAGTCCCCTATAAGACTTCAGAGAGCACATATAAACATATAGGGGAGGGAGCGCTAAAAAGGCTAATCAGCCAATAGAATGCGAGCTCAATCCTATTGGCTGATTGCATCAGCCAATAGGATTTTTTCTATCTTAATTCCGATTGGCTGATAGAATTCTATCAGCCAATCGGAATTGAAGGGACGCCCTCTTGGATGACGTCACTTAAAGGTACCGTCATTTAGTCGTCGGATCAAGACAGAAGAGGAATAGGAATAATTTATTTAATTGTAGTACCGTCATTTAGTCGTCGGATCAAGACAGAAGAGGAATAGGAATAATTTATTTAATTGTAGTAATTTTATTTAGATTTATTTAAATTATATTTGTTAGGGGGGGTTAGGGTTCAACTTAGATTTAGCGGTTAAAACATTTAATATAGTGGCGGTGACATTGGGGAGTCGTGGAAAAAAAATGAGAGATACACCTGTACCGGCAAAACTCGTAATAACAGCGGGCGTTAAAAAGCAGCGTTGGGACATCTCAATGCTGCTTTTTAACCCTAACGCAAAACTTGTAATCTAGGTGACTGGCATTTAGGTAAAAGTGACCTGGTTATTGGTAAAAAATTAAACCATCAACCCAATGTTATTTTCAGGAAAGCAAAAAATCTAAAAAAATATTTTACCACCAATTGAGTACAAATCTGATAACACTGCTTTGGATAAAGACTTAAAAGGTGAAAAAATTGAAGGCTACTTTCCTGTCATGATTGTAAATCATGTAAACACAGTAACAAATCAAAAATGATAATATCTACAACTAATGCAGTACATAAGATTAAAGAAATCATTGGATGCACTGACCACAATGTTATTTATTTGCTACAATGTTCATGTAAATTACAATATTTAGGCCAAACGGGTAGAAAGTTAAAGGATAGAATAAGGGAACATATACGATGTATAGAACAAAAGAGAGAAGACACTAGACTGTATAAACACTTTGTGGAAAAACATAAAGGCAACCACAAAGATATGACATATTGGGGCATTAAGAAAATTAAAGAAGATGGGAGGGGAGAAAATATGGAGAAAAGATTACTTCATCAAGAACCAGAACTCATTTATAGATTAGGCACCCTATATCCCATGGGGTTAAACAGCGAATTAGATCTAAATTCTATTATATATTAATTAGAATCTATCTAATGCATGTTACTACTGCATATACTAGTAACAAGCATTTATTGTTCTCTCCCCATATATGTTTTTTCCAATAAGGATACACATACACGTTGCTTCCAGTGACGTCATTTCTGGTCGGAATTTGGGCAGTGAAGAGCACAGATCATCCCCCTCAGTCTCCACAGGTAAGAAGGGAGTACCATTGGGGGGACACCCTCTCAAGGGGGAAGTAAGGTCCGGTCAAGGACTCCGATAGTTGAGGCTGAGGTTTTAATTGGGGCAAGTGTGTCTCAGGGCTTGGGGCCTAGCGGGAACAAAGGAGGTACTACAGGTTGGTTGCAAGTCCATACAAGGGCTTCCACCATGGCTGACAATAAGGGAGGGGAAGCCGTTAGGGCCCCCTCCTAGCGCTCAAGGCATAATGCAAGTACTAGCAAAGCCAAGGTGGCCCCTTTGCGTGCTGCGCCAAAAAAATAATGAAAAGGCTCCTGCGGCTCGCGCAGGGCCTAAAGGGGCACAATCGGCTGCGACCTTGAGTGGTGGCACCGCTTGTCTACAGGAATTAAATGCTGCAGTTCTGTAGGGTACATTAACAACCAGCAGAAAAGATGTGGCAGTGCAAGGGCAAGTGGTGACAAGGGGTTCAGTAAAAAGAGGTCATGCTAAAATCAGCACTAGTCAGTGCGAGGGGTTAGCTGGCAGTGATTGTGGGAATGCAGGAACATCAGGAATGGGTTGCGCAAAAGGGTGTAGCAGGGCAGTTGGGTTTGTGGATGAGTTTGAGTGTACGCCGGCAGCTAGCACGGATGAGGAACCTAATATGCAGTTTGGTGTGAGTGACAGTGATCGCAAGTGTGGTCAGGAGTACAAGGCTGTTGGGGGTAGGGAGGAGATGGCTGGCTCTTACTGTGGTACTTCCCTCTTGTCCTCTGTATAGTGATACAGCCCCTCGGAGGTCCCGGGCTCTTGTTCCCAGGGTGGCTATAGTGGGATCAGATGACCCCAGTACATCGGGATCAGACAGTTGGCACTTACTTCCGGTGAGTTTCAACTTGATTCTATCTGGGGTGGGTATGAGTCCTCTACCTCTAGTGGGTCAGGGTCGGGGTCTGAGAGTGATAGGTCACTGGGCTTGCATACAAAAGGGCATCAGAGGATGTATAGGATGCTAAGAAAAATGAGCAAAGCGAATTCTGGGGGTGGTAGTGTGGTATATTCTGCTCAGGTTTCTCGACCCTCAGGGGTACAGGTAGGCTCACCACAGGCTGCGGACAGAAAGGTAGCATTGCAAGGTAATACATACTCGTGCAAGGTACATAGTCTGCACGCCAACCTGAAGTCTAAAACGGTGAAAAGAATACAAGATAGTAAGTACGTCAATAGATTTGCATGATCTACTAAGGCGTTTATACTCAAGGAAATGGCTGAGAACGGGACAGGCCCGGAAAAATTTAAACGGCCCGATACGTTTGATGAATGGCATTGTTGCTTCAGAGTGTACGCTACGTGTTATCTAGAAAAGTACACCGATCCAGGTACGGCTCTGTTTAAATATGTGGATACAATTTATGCCATCCAGAGGAAATACACAGATGGAGCCTGGAGGGATTATGACGTGATCTACAGAAAAAAGAAGGTGGGTAACCCTTGGCTTGATTTTGGCACCTTGGATCTTCACCTTTGGGCTCATCTTGACCCTGAAAGGGTGTCACAAGCAGCTCCAGGGGCTGTCACTCATGGGCCACGGCAGCCCCCACAATTTCAATGGTGGCCAGCAGGGGTGTGCTGGCGCTTTCAAGAGAAATTATGTGACAGAGGTGCGTCTTGCATGTTCAAGCACGTGTGCAAGTTCTGTAGTAATCAACACCCCGGCGTTGACTACTCTTAAAAACGAGAGCACCAAGCTGAACGGTTTGGGTCTAAAGGAAATGCTTCAGGTAAGGGCGGACACACTTCTTAAGGTCCTCACTATTGGTAAGTGGTTGAGCAGGTACCCAAACAGGGCAGCGGCTGTTTTGTTGGATTCCAGCCTGCATTATGGCTTCACTATTCCAGTAGTGGGCCTGGTGCTGGGGTCTAGGGTTAAGAGGAACCTGAAGTCGGCTTCTCAGTTTCCGGAGGCAGTGCAGGAGAAATTAGGTAAGGAGGTAGCTTTGGGCAGGGTTGTGGGCCCCTTTCCAGACTTGCCTATTCCAGATTTGGTGTTATCCACATTGGGGGTTGTTCCCAAAAAGGAGACGAGTAAGTTTATATTGATACAGCACCTATCCTATCCTGAAGGACACTCAGTGAATGATGCTATCCCGGAATTGAGTTCAGTGCACTACCAGTCGTTTGACAATGCGTTGGATATAGTGTGGGGAGTTGGGCCTGGTGCTTTAATGGCAAAATCAGACATTGAGTCCACATTTTATCTACTCCCCATTCACCCATCTTTCTTCAGGTTGATGGGGTGCTGGTTTTGAGGATGCCTATTATATGGACCGCTGTCTACCCATGGGTTGCTCCATATGTTGTGCCTACTTCGAGGCATTCAGCTCTTTTTTACACTGGGCAGTAGCTTCAGCCTCGGGAAAAAGAAGGATCGCCCATTACTTGGATGATTTCCTGTTGGTAGGAGTCCCCAGTATGAAGGAGTGTGCCTCTTTGATGTACGTCATGAGGTTTCTGATGACCAGGTTTGGGGTCCCTTTAGCAGAGGACAAGACGGAAGGTCCGTGCACGTGCCTGACATTCCTGGGTATTGAGATAGACTCGGTAGCTATGGAATGCAGGTTACCCAAGGATAAGGTCAGTAAAATGTTGGCAACTGTTAGGACTATTGCCTCTGTGCCTACGTGCTCACTGAAGGAGTTGCAATCCCTCTTGGGTCTTCTAAACTTTGCGGGGAGAGTTATCCTGTGGGGTAGGATTTTCCAGAAAAGATTGGAGAGACAGCTATGGGGGGGGGGTAAGAAAGCAACATCATGCATCAGAGTCACAAGGGATCTGGTGGCAGACCTACAGGTATGGGACTTTAATGGTATATGCTTGTGGAGAGGTGATCCGGTGTCAAATCGGGCATTGCACCTTTTCACAGATGGGTCTGGAGCATCTGGGGCATATTTTTATGGTGCTTGGAGCGTGGAGCGGTGGCCGCCTGAGACCGGACTCACACGTAACCTGTGCTTCCTGGAATTATTTCCAATTTTTGTGGCTGTGGAACTATGCAGTCACGTTTTTCACGATCGGGCTGTGATCTTCTGGATGGACAATCTCAGTGTGGTTTTTGCCATTAATAGACTTTCAGCCTCTTCGCCTGTGGTGGTGCATTACCTGAGGTACTTGGTGTTGAGATGTCTGCAATTAAATATTGACTTCAGGGCTCGCCATGTACATGGGGTACAGAATATAGTAGCAGATGTATTGGCTCACTTTCAGTGGGAGGCTTTCAGAGCCGCGGCTCCGGCCGCGGCTTCTAATGGACTTCCTTGCCCCTCCTTTCTGTGGCAGATTGTAAAGGAGTGCAGCGGCTGTTTCCGCCTATCCATGCATCCCTAGCACCGGCCATTTGGACAGCTTATGTGAGGTACTGGAGCGAATGGGTGAGTTTTTGCGACCACTGTGGATTTCCTTCATGCGAAGATGAGCAACGCTTCCTACTGCAGTGGATCACTGAGCTGAGAGGTAAGCAGGTGACAAAGGGGGCATTGGTGTCCAGGCTTTTGGCAGGGCTTTCTTTTGCAGACTGTACACTTTCCAGGATGCGTTGTGTACCTTCCTCGTCAGGCAGATAGTGCCAGGCTGGGAGCGTTTGGAGGTCCCGCGCAGAGACAGCAGTGAATCAATTATGGCAGATCGGCTAGAAAAGTTACTGGAAGTATTGCCAGCAATTTGTTCCTCTCCCTTCGATGTCAAGCTTTTTGGGGCAGCCTTCGGTTTGGCATTCCATGGGGCTTTGAGAGTGGGTGAGTTACGCCGTCTAAAGCTGCTGTAAAAGGGGGCATTATGCATAATCATATTAGAGTGATGGACGATTCAGTTCTTTTGTTCATCTTGAGGTCTAAGATGGACCAAGAAGGATGAGGGGCCTGGCTTTCCCTTCCAGGACAACCAGGGGTGGCCTGCTGTCCGTTGCAGTTGGTATTCTCCTACATTGAATTACCACCAGAAGGATCTTCCAGGTTTCTGATTCAGATGCGGGATCCATTGACGCGGTATCAATTTAGAAAAATATTGTGGAGAGTGGCCCAATGGACTGATCTCGACTCCTCATGCATTGCTCCACATTCATTCAGGGTAGGGGCGGCCACAACAGCAGCAGAATTAGGTTGGTCCTCGGACCCAATTCGTTCATTGGAGGCGCTGGAGATCACAGCAGTATAGATCTTACATCAGGCCGTTGCAATCATTGTGGTTAAAGGTGGCAAGCAATGATTGGGTAACCCATGTGGTATGTTGTTTGGTGGATGAGGGCAAGGGGTCTGGCTATGTAAGGTTGATGTCAGGACCATTATGGCCGAACTTTAATTGTTGTTTTCTTTTACAGGTACACTTCTAGGTCCTGTTCGGGTGTGGATTGTAGGCCATTCCTATGTGCACTGGGCTTCCATTCGAGCTGCAACTATGCCAGGACAACAGCTAGGATTTCCTTCATCCACGGCTGTGATACATTGGTTAGGGCACAGGAGTTTCACCTGGGCAGATCTGCCGGCATTGCTACAAGACGCTGCTAGGAGGTGGGAAAAACCCCACATCCTTATCTTACATGCAGGCGGCAATGATGTAGGGGCAAGCTCTACGTTAGATTTGATCAGGGCAATGTTGGCCGATCTGCGGTAGTTTAAGCTCTGGTTTCCAGGTGTTCAAATTGCGTGGTCGAATGTGATCCCTAGGTTAAGGTGGAGACACATGCTGTGTCATAAGGCAGTTTTTCAAGTCCGGAAAAAGATCAATCAAGGGTTTTGTAATTGAGCATGGGAACATTTCAGCAGCTCATAAAGGTTTATACAGGCAGAAGTTTACCTATTCCTTCAGAATATCAGGAAGGCGTTTTTCCTAAGATTGTAGTGTGGTGATGGCAAGAGTCTGGACCGTTTAATTTGCAGGTCTGTCTCTTGTTGCGGGTGGTCAGGATCATGGCTGCAGGCTGTAAGGAGGTTGAGTGATTGCCATTGCAGTCAGGGTGATGTTCCCAGGCTCGGTAGCTTGGGGGTGCTCTGACTGGTTGGCGAAAGGCCAAGAACTCCCTAAGATATAAAGTTGCATCGAGCTATCTCCGCCTTTGGTCTGCAGCGATTGTCCCTTTCCATTTTCTAGAAGGGGTTATATAGTTAGTTATCAAGGCCCGATTACCGCCACCCGTGTTTGCCTGTCGTTATCAGTTCCCATTGCTGGGCAGCTAATAAATACAACCCACGGGACTTTCACTCACCTACTGTGTTGAGTCTTTTTTGACCAAAAGTTATTTATGTTTAGCTGTTAAGCTAAGTTATTGAGTTATTTACTTATTTAAATGTTATCTTAGCCACTCAAGAAAAATAGGGCATTTAATCCCTTAAGAAAGTGCAGTGCGACTAGCCTGGAGCTAAGGGTTAAGGCCTGGTTGAGTGAGTGCTGATGCTGTGTGTGTATTGTTACAATGTTGCATTGTGTTGGGAGGGGTTTACTTACCCTTTATATGGGATGTGCAGGGAGTCCTCTTTCTCTTTGTTCCTGTGGATCCCTGGAAATTCTTTCCCCACCCTCCCTTCCCTGTTATACCTTCCCTGTTATACAATGTTATGTTTATTGTATAGGCGGCAAGCAATCCATTTAGTGCCTCTTTATGGGACTCAGTAGCTGTCTGAGGTAGGAAGAGGGTTACTTGAACTACTTCCTTCAGTCCAAGGACGGTAACTTGAGCTCCCCAGTTATTGACATGCTGTTCGCCTAGTTGATGCTGGACCTACTGGTTTAGAGTTTCCATTGATGGCACCCTAGTCGGGCAGGTGGTCAGGATCACGGCCACAGGCTATAAGGAGGTTGAGTGACGGCCATTGCAGTCAGGGTGATGTTCCCAGGCTCGGTAGCTTGGGGGTGCTCTGACTGGTTGGGGACGGGCCGAGAACTCCCTAAGATATAAAGGGGCTCTGCTCGTGGCCCCTTTACATTTTCTAGAAGGGGTTATATAATTAGTTATCTAGGCCCCGATTACCGCCACCCATGTTTGCCTGCCGTTATCAGTTCCCATTGTTGGGCAATTAAGTACGACCCACGGGTCTTTCACCCACCTACTGTGTTGAGTCTTTATTGACCAAAAGTTATTTATGTTTAGCTGTTTATCTAAGTTACTGAGTTACTTACTTATTTATATGTTAAGTCAGCCACTCAAGAAAAGTAGGGCATTTAATCCCTTATGGCAGGTTATTTATTGTGCGCCCATAAACGGATGAATGTCTTAACAATAAGGGCATTTTTTTTGTATATTTTTCTTTCACATTGACTTCCGAAATTAGATATTGATATTATTGCTGAATCAGTTTTACAAAGCTGTAATTGAATCCGTTCTATGCACCTCACTAATTCTCTGGCTACCAAATCTGTTTAGAAGATTACAGAAAACAGTCCGGGCTGCTGAGAGGATTATTGGTGTTCTGCTGCCCTCCCTACTCTTCCAAAAAGAGAAAGAGAACTAGCAAAATCATTAGTGACTCCTCTCACCCTGGCCATAACATCTATTAATTGTTGCCTTCTGGAAGGCATCTGAAAGCACCGAGCAACGTAACATCTAGGCACAGGAGCAGCTTTTTTCCACAGGTCATTTACCTTATGAACAATTAGTTTACCGTTATGGTTCTTCTCAGTGAAATCCTGATAAATCCTTATTGTTAAGTAGGGATGGGTGAATGTGTTTATATTCAAATTCGAATATTACATTTAAAAAACACAGTAGTAGACTAGAAATACTATTTCAAATTCAAATGTTACATTCAAATTCGAATGTAGCATTCAAATTCAATATTACATTTATAAAACACAGTTGTAGACTAAAAATACTATTTTAAATTTGAATGTTACATTGGAATTCGAATGTCACATTCAAATTCGAATATTACATTTTGAAATTGAATGAATACATAGCTAAACATTCTATTATTCGAACAAATATTTTCAATTTTTTTTGAAAAATTAAAAAACAAAAATTTGAAAATAGAATGTTATGATGTTATATAAACATTTAAAATTCGATTTGAACGAACAAATGTATCAAAATTTGTTTTAAATTTTGAATTTTTAGAAACATTCGCCCACCCCTACTTTTAAGGCAATTCTCTATGGTAATACAGTCTCTTCTATATATTGCATTTTTTGCACATAAGTTTACTAGCTCCCAGAAAATGTCATTCAGTCTTAGTAATTGTAAAATATATTGTACATTGTATTTTTTTTTTTTTTTTGCTTATGTATAACTCTGATTTAAAGGGACATTAAACTGCTGAGTAAAACTACAGTAGCATAATAAAGTCCTACACAACTCCCAAATAATCACCTACAGCTCCCCAGATGATCTTGAGCAGTTTTGCAAGAACTTAAAAATCCCTGTCCCGGGGGGCGGAGCCTGGCTGTTAAAGTGAATGGCTGCACACTGATAGTGCTCTGATACCCTAATACTCTCAGCACTAGGATAAACACGGCAAACAGCACTAAAACCTGACATATTTGGACACAGCTGGCCCTAGCATATGGCCATAAAGGGTCTGAGGCGAAATATAACACAGGGACTGATCGACAGGGGCAGCATAAGGTGAGGCCTACAAACTGCTGGATCGGAACTGCGCCTTGTTGGTTCCTGCGCCCTTCTACCTGAACAGGCAAAGCAGAGACTAGCCACAGCCAGTGCGCTGACTGATCGGTGTGCTGGGCTGTTGCCTGGGGGACATTCTTTACACCCGAAGCAGCGGTAACGAAGTCACGCTTACCGGGACACGGCTCACGCGGGAGAAGCTGCGGCTCACATAGGCCCGTGAAGTGGCAGTTAGGCCGCGGCGTATCCCGGCAGCTGGAGATCCTGAGGGAAGGAGAAAAAAATTAAAAGACAGCAGCGCAGCTGACGGTGGCCTGCCTACGGACCGAGAGGACAATCTGTGGAGTGGTGAGTAGCGTCGCTTGACGCTTGATATCCTTAAGAGCAGGACACGTTGAGCATAAAGAAGGGCAAACATATACCATTGACAAAGAACTTGCCCAAATATATTTATAAAGGACTGAAACACGAAAGCATATGAAAATTTTCATGCATAGTGGTTTTGCTGTTTAGGGGCACGGGGCTGCTGGGACATATGAGTATAGCACAGTTGGGAAATAATAGATGCTACTAGGCTGCCATTCATACAACGCCACGTGTGAGCTATATGCCTTTACATTAGCTAATTAAAGGCTGAGCAGAAAAGTCTATCTTTTGAGGCATATGCAGTTCACTCTATAAGAATGTCAAATAAGAGAGGTACTAAACCTAATAAGGCCACACATTCATCCAACATGGACAGCTACCTTATACCAGCAGATCTAAGTCAGGGATCACATAAGGACACCCCTGAATCTGTTAACATGCAGGAAACAGCAGCTGCCCACAACACTGACCCTAAACACAGTGGCTATATCACAAAAGATGACATAAGGCATCTATCATCTAAAAATGACATAAAGGAAGCTATCATGGAGATGAGAAAAATGTTCGGTGAGCTTAAGAAAGAAATTGCCAATATAGACCACAGAGTCACGTTAGTGGAAGAATCACAGGAGGCGCTGCGCTCTGATGTACAGCACAATGCTAGTTGCATACAGACACAGGACACAACTATTCTGACCTTGAATGAAAGAATTGAAGATCTAGAAAATAGGAGCCGACGAAAGAACCTGAGAATAAGGGGTGTTCCTGAGGCGGTGGCACCGGCAGAAATTAACGAATATATTCAAAAGCTTTTTAAAGGCATTAAAAACAACCCAGAGGAGGCAGATGTTCATGTGGAAAGAGCTCATAGGGCCTTAAGGCCTAAACCACCTGCCAGAGCTCCACCTAGAGACATTATTGTCAAGCTCCTGTCATACAGAGATAGAGAAGATATACTCCGACATGCCAGAAACAGGCAGCCACTAACACACGAGGGAGTGGAGATCCAGGTCTACACAGATCTGTGCCCTGCAACGCTACAAAAGCGGCGAGAAATGCGCTTTCTTACTTTAAACCTCAAAGAACACAGGATCCCATACAGGTGGGGCTTTCCAACCTGCCTGATAGCGTCCAAGGATGGAGTTACAGCCACATATCGCACAGCGGCTGACCTGCCAGCCTTTAACCAAGCCCTTGGATTACAAATTAGGCCTATTGAACCCCTGGCTGAACAAGCACAAAGAGGAGAAAATCACAGAGCAGAAAGAATCCAGCAGGGCAGGGGGCCTCCCTGAACCACACGCCTCACCATGGTATAGACATGGCATGGGCTTGTGGGTAGAACTACGAAGCTGGCCATATACCAAATATGGCGGACACCATATATATAGGACTTAGACCGACACATCTGGCAGCTAAGTATAATGTTTGTTGTGCTCCTTATATTTACACCCTGATATTTATAAAGTAGACTCCTACTGTTGTACACAATAGACTCTCTCAATTGGGGGAGACATTAGACACCTGGACCTGGCCACAGACATGATGTCATTATAGCAAGTAGTTATTATTCTGTCCTGACCATTGTCTAATATGTATTGCTCCTGGATGTCGAAAGGTGCAGTTAAGTTTGTAGATTGTAAAGTCTGCGGTTTCTTACAGATGCTCCATACGATGTAACATCATGCCTGACACGTTACCCTGGCCGTGGACGATAATAGCTGACATATATAAGTTGACCATGGAGCGATGCTGCTTATCTGTAAATGATGGGCTGGCATGGCTGTAGGGTCATCGCAATCTCTGTTTTGAGAAATGTAACATCTTAATGTTTAATGTCACTGTTTAAGCCAAGTTCATATCTGTTTATTGTAGTTAATATAACATGTTTTCAATTAAGGTTTGTAGGAATATACTCTGATTTTGGACACAATGGTACTTTTCTGTAGCTCAGTGCTCTGGCCTGGGGTTGGGTCTACCTTACTGTGCGGGCCCCGCCGTGGGCGCTAGGGTACCTTGGCTCTTACCTGCCTTATTCCCGCGCGCTGCATGACACTTTTAGCTGCGTATTCCATATAGCAACAGGGATGCCGAAATATAAATATAAACTAGATAATGTTTCAATCCCCTAAAGCACCAGGCGATAAGCCCTTAGCGCTCGCCCCCAGCTAGGGAAATAACATATGACACCGACTAGTCAACACCGAACACTAAATTAAAATGCAGCACTGGTGAACCCAGACTGGCCGGTGCCATTTAGTTCATGGGATGGGGATACCTTTGGGGATATTGCAGCGCTGGATACCGTTATAGACACTGCAGATAGTTTATGGGCAGCTACTCGCAGAATGTACCATGCCCCGGTGAAATGCTCCATAGAGTGGCCGGAGAAGCCAAACACTTCATTTGTCTGGCGCTTGGACGAATCATTATTAGATGATAACATATTAAAACAAAAATTAGAGGGCTCCATTGAAGAATACTTTCGCAATAACATGAGAGAGGAAATAGCTGATACCACTGTGTGGGAGGCGCATAAGTGCGTCCTAAGGGGCGTTTTGATCAGACATGTGTCGGCTTTATGCCTGGAGCAATGGTCCCATTACGCCGCTCTCCTTGAGAAAGTGGCACAAGCGGAAACCGCCCATAAGGCGCGACCGACAGATAGCGCACTACAGACGGGTCTAGCGGGGGCGAGATCAGCTCTTCTGAGCTACATACAGGCAGAACAACAAGCAAAAGCTCTCAAGCTTAGACAACATTACTTCGAGCATGGAAATAAGGCGGGGAAGCTGCTCGCCCGAGGGCTGACACGCCAGAGACTCCAAACCTATGTTTATGAGGTTACTGACCATTTTGGTATGGACCAGCAAGAAGGCCCTGCAATTGCTGGTACCTTCGGACATTATTATGAAACCTTATATAACTTACACCCTAGAGGCTCAGGGAGCCAAGAGGGGGCACTTGAAGAAACCCGAGAGAAAGCTATCTTAGACTATCTGGGTGGAGTAGAGATGCCTGGATTAACGCAGGCAGAGGCTGAGCAACTTGAGGCCCCATTCATGGTAGAGGAGATTCAGGTGGCGATCAAATTACTCCCAGGGGGTAAAAGTCCGGGCCCAGACGGGTTCGGAATGCGTTATTATAAAGTATTTCAAGATAAACTGATACCTCATCTATTAAAGATGTTTAATCAGCTACAAGAGGGGGCTGCCCTGCCAGGATCTATGCTCGAGGCACATATTTCAGTCATACATAAACCAGGGAAACCTGAAAAGCAGCCTAGTAGCTACAGGCCGATATCACTCTTAAACTCGGATCTAAAAATCCTAGCAAAACTCATAGCGAATCGCCTTGCTAAGCTCCTACTGCAGCTCATTTCCACAGACCAAGTAGGGTTTGTCCCGGGTAGAGAGGCTCGGGATAATATCCTCAAAGTAACCCAATTGATATCTTATGCGCATAATAATTCAGCACCGTTGGCACTTGTGTCCACGGATGCTGAAAAAGCTTTTGACCGAATCAGCTGGTCATTTATGCGACACACATTGGTCAAGCTGGGATTCGGTGATGGCATCATCCGTACGATCTTCTCATTATACTCCATACCTAGTGCTAGGGTCCGGGTAAATGGTATGCTCTCAAAACCTTTTTCAATCACTAACGGGACGAGACAGGGGTGTCCCCTGTCACCCTTACTATTTGCGCTGGAAATGGAAACTCTGGCTTGTAAGATTCGTAATAATCCTAACATTTCGGGAGTGGTGGTCGGCTACAGGGAGCACAAGCTGGCAATGTATGCGGATGACGTCCTCGTGACACTGTCCGACACATCTGTATCACTATCGGCCTTATTGGCTGAGTTTGAGGAATTTGGAAGGGTCTCTGACTTTTTACTGAATTTTTCTATGTCTGAGATTATGAATGTGTCTGTACCGACTGATGCCTTTCGTGAGACATGCGACAAATGTCCTCTTAGTATAGCGAAACACCACCTAAAATATCTGGGGGTTTATCTGACTCCAGTTCTATCCGAAATTGTTGAGATGAACTACAAGCTGATTAGAGATGCAGTGACTGAAGATATGACCAAATGGAAAAATAAATCCATTTCATGGATGGGCCGTATCCATGCGGTCAAAATGAATGTGCTGCCAAGGGTCCTGTACGTCATGCAGGCACTTCCCCTTCTATCGGCTGTGCCCCTCATTCACCAGATTCAATCAGAAATGGAGGCATATATATGGAATGGTTTAAGACCAAGAATTAGAAAGAACACAATGTATCTGCCTAGGTACAGGGGAGGTGCAGGAGTCCCCTTATTGAAAACGTATTTTAAAGCAATAAATGCCCAACGCCTAGTTCATTGGTGCCACAATAATGCAGACAAAGCATGGGTTCATCTGGACCGAGACATCTTACAAAGGGGTAATGTAGGTGCGCTTGCGTGGATATCAGTTGAGAATCGGACCCCTCTGATACACCAATACCGCCTTCTAAATGATGTCCTCCATGAGTGGGACTCATGGGTCAAAAAAGACATGTCCATTTCCTCTAAACCATCACCGGTAACACCGGCCTTTGAAAACCCAGACAACGCTCTGGCAAATGAAGCCCGATCCCCGAGAAATACTTACACTCTAGCAGAGGCCGCCATATCTAATGCCTTCGATGAAGGCAAGCTTCAAACTCAGGAAAATCTTATGAAATGGAATCGGTGGCTTTTCTCATCCTGGTTCAGGGTGGCACAGCTTCACCACTATATCAAGGTACATAAAGATGTGACCCCTCTCACGAGAGAGAAGACTGCCTTTGAAAATATTTGCACATTGGCTCAAACACCTAGTCATTTAATCTACCGCTTGTATAAGCTACTACTGACAGGTAATGATGAGACGCTGCCCTCTTACACAGAGGCCTGGCGGGCGGAACTTGACTTAAACATCCCCCACAAAGAGTGGCTGCAGATCTTTAATAAGGCAAAGACGGCATCAGTATCTATGAGGTTGCAAGAAATGCATTTTAAATTCCTGAGCTGATGGTACCTGACCCCACAAAGACTGCATAAGATCTATCCGCAGGCAAGTGATGAATGTTGGAGGGGGTGCGGGGAGATGGGCTCCACTTTGCACGTCTGGTGGACTTGCCCGAGAATTCGTGAATTCTGGGAGAGAGTTCTTGCAGAGAGTAGTCGGCTTCTTGGGGTGATTATACCCCCGAACCCTCAATACTTGCTATACCATAGTCTCCCTAAGATTGTGGTAGAGGCAAAGCATAGACTTTTCCTACTGATGCTGAACTGCGCAAAGGGGTTAATTCCAAAACACTGGAAATCGGTGTTTGTGCCAAACTTTAATGAATGGAAAAATGGGGTAAAAGATCTGCTCGGTCTGGAGAGGTTTCACTACCTTAAAATAGGGAAACTTGACTTACACGAACATATGAACTTAATCTGGGAAGGGAAAAATATTTGAAAAATATTTGAATTTCAAAAGAAAAGAGCTAACCTTACTGGAGTGGGAGTGTGGACCTGGAGGTGCACATACTTAAAAGAGTCATGGATCAATGTGAGATATAGGGAACACTGAGATCAGAATCCTAAAATAAGCTTTTCAAAATAGTTAGCATGGGCAGAACGCTGAGAGCAGGAACTTTCCCCCCCCCCCCTCTCCTTCCCTGCCCCCCCCCCCTCCCTTTTTTTTTTTTTTCTTTCCCTCCCCCTGCTTGTCTTTCTATATTTTCATCCTTCCCCCCTTCTTCTTTTCTTTCTATCTTCTCACCCTTCTAATTGGGTATGACTAAATACCCGAGCTAGTTTACTATCCTAACAATTGGATACAACTTTGAAAAACTCTGTTGCTTAAAAGACACGCTGACAACTGTGAACAATGTACCAGCAGCATGCACTGGGAGTTCTGTTAAAGAAAGACTTTTACTTTTTAACTGACACTGTTGCTTTCTTTCTAGAGATATGCATAATATGTGATCTGTAACTCCTGTTTGTTTATCAATGATTGTAAGACTTCTACTTCTGGACATTTAATAAAGCTTTATATTATCAATGTAAAAAAAAAAAAAAAAATCCCTGTCCCAACCATCCTCTCTTCAAAACTTGCTCCAACACCAAAAGACCCATCTGCACCTCAGGTGCCTAAACAACAGAGACCTCCTTGGATGAGAGTCTCGAGAAAATCAAACATAGACCCTCGACAGATGGTTCCCACAGAAGAAGAATTGACCTGATATGGATTTCCTAAAAGTCTAACCTCTTGGAAATCAGTTGCTGAGCAGGACTTGCCCCTTTGATCATGCTCGGCCCCGGTTAACCACACAGTAAATTTTCCCTTTGGGGACCCAGTTGTGTTTATTCCCTAAAGATAATTAACAGCACAGTCCCTTACCTACCCACCTTAGTCCTAAGCTTAAACGTTTAGCTATTCAACACATGGAGGTTGCTCCATCATAGTAATTCCTTTTTATTTCTATGTCCTACCCCCCCATATGACATACTATTTTAGGTATGATTATTTGTTATGTATGCATTGTACTTGTTTTTGGATGTTCAACGGTTTTTACTTTTTCCTTTTTTTCTTTTGCAGTTCCTGCAAATTTCTACTTAAGACTATTCTGTTCCTTCCCCTACCTTTCCTCTCCCTCCTCCCTTCCCATCGAGACCAGAGACCCTGCTGTGAAGACACAGACAACCATTCTGGCTTTCAGGTATGTTACCCCTCGTTCTGCACCACACAACAAATTTCCACATACTACATGAGATGCATTCACAGCGATGAAGATGCCCCCCTACACGAAACTATGCTTGATGGCTCCCATAAACTATAGTCAGTCCAACATTAATTCACCCCCTTGTAACGCATATGGCGATTCCTGAACTTTTACTAATATCTCAAAATGTAAAGAGTCTTAACTCCCAACCAAGAAATCAATAGCCCTCAACTGGTTCCATAAACACAAAGGGGAAATCATCTTTCTACAGGAAACCCATTTTTGCAAGCACGCAGAACCCAAGTGTGCCTCTAGGCATTTCCCAATAGGCTTTTTTAACTCAGCATCCACTAAAAGAAATGGCGTGGGCATTAATAGGGTCCCTTTCCAGCTTACCCAAAAATATGCAGACAGTGAGGGCCGGTACTTGATACTACTAGGCACACTTTATAACCAACAGGTCACACTAGTGAATATCTATGCCCCAAACACAGGACAGGCTCGCTTCTTTAAAAAGGTGACTAGGGCCTTACTGGGAGTAGCACAAGGAACGGTGATCCTTGCAGGAGATAGTAACACAGCTATGGAACCGACTTTAGACTGTTCCAACACTAAAAGTTCAGTGCCCAGAAGCTCATTAGGAGCTATCACTAAGTCCTTACGGGAGGCAACATTATTAGATGTCTGGAGAATCCAACACCCTCTACAGAAATCGTATACCTTCTATTCCAATCCCCAAAAATCCTACTCCAGAATAGACCACATATTTGTCGACCAGCAGAGTCTGCCCCTAGTGAGGTCCTCAGAAATTCTACCAACCCCGTGGTCAGATCACTCGATGGTGACTTTATCATTAATCTTTCCAGACAGACCACTGACAGAGCCTATCTGGCGACTTGATGAAACACTTCTCTTACAACCAGCTATTCGGGATAAAATCCTATACACACTTAAGGATTACTTTACACACAACACCACAGCCCATTCCTCCCCTACTCTGTTATGGGAAGCACACAAAGCGGTCATTAGAGGTGAATTTATGAAACAGAAAGCGATACTTAGGAAAAACTACAATGAAAAGTATAACAAATTACTGCACCAACTGAGGCATTTAGAAAATTTGCACATGCACGCGCCCAGCAACTCTCAATACGCATTACAATTAACCACTACCAGGCGCAAATTAAATGACTTACTTAATAATGAAGCGCAGAGGAAGGCGATTTACCTAAAAAAGCTTTACTTCGTGGAGGGCAACAGAGCGGGACCCCTCTTAGCAAGAGCATTAAAGGCTCGAACAAATAGCAACTTTATCTGCAAACTAACACACCCCACCGCCCAGGGAAGATTCACATATGATAGCAAGTCAATAGCAAATATATTTAGTGAATACTACAAGAAACTTTATAATATCCCAGAGACACCCCATTCCTTGGACTGCAAGGCTATAGATTCATATATACAAGACTCCAATATCCCTTCCCTACCCGAACAAATCTCTAGGCAAATGGAGAACCTTATCACAACACATGAGGTCATAACAGCCATAAAGGATACACCCATACACAAAAGCCCAGGCCCTGACGGTTTCTCGACCCTTTATTATAAACAATTTCAAGATATCCTGGTCCCACACCTCACCAAACTCTTTAATTCTTTAGACAACGAAGGCCAATTATCCCCTAACCTACTAGAGGCACACATCTCTGTCCTCCCAAAGCCAGGCAAGCTCCCCACAGAACCAGGTAACTATCGCCCAATTTCCCACTTAAATGGGGACATAAAAATTTATGCTAAAATCCTCGCGAACCGAATCAATAAGGAACTTTCTACACTTATTCATGTTGATCAGGCTGGCTTTGTTCCGCTAAGGGAGGCCAGGGATAATACGATACGTACACTCCACCTGTTGGAATATGTGAAAAAACAAAAAATCCCTACTGTCCTGGTCTCCACTGATGCGGAAAAGGCCTTCGATAGACTAAATTGGCCCTTCCTGCACGGCGCCCTAAAACAATTTGGCTTTGGAGAATTGATGATCAAACGCATTTTCCATCTATATAATGGTCCCTCAGCTAGGGTACGCACTAATGGGGTCCTCTCACAGAGGTTTAACATTTGCAATGGGACAAGGCAGGGTTGCCCCCTTTCCCCCATCCTTTTTGTCCTCACGATGGAGGTTTTAGCCTGCCATATCAGACAGAACCTAAATATCCACGGAGTAACCATTGGCCCTAACACACATAAACTCGCTATGTTCACAGATGACATCTTGCTTACCCTCTCTGAGCCTGCTTCTTCCTTGCCCGTCCTGACTGCAGAATTTTATAGATTCAGTAGGTTTTCACACTTCCTCATCAATTGCTCCAAATCTGAACTCCTAAACATCTCGATGACATCCACCAGTTTTACAAACTTCACTAAATCATGCCCATTCAAAATACAACATTCACATCTCAAATACTTGGGGATAATGCTTTCTCCTAACCCAGCAAAGTGGTTCACCCTCAACTATCAACCCCTCCTTCACTCTACCCAACATTCGCTATCTTCATGGAAAGACAAGCCACTATTGCAGTGGGGTAGGGTACAATATATCAAAATGACAATATTGCCCAGAATTCTTTATACACTTCAGGCACTACCGATAGCCCTTCCTAAATCCTATATACAACAATTACAAAAGGCTGTGAATGTCTTTGTGTGGGGCAGACTCCATCCAAGAATATCAAGAGAAACTATGTATCGACCCCTACAGAGTGGTGGACTGGGACTGCCAAACATAAATGTTTACCACCAAGCAGTCTCACTGCAGAGAATTATAGACTGGCATTACAGACAAGAATCCAAAGCATGGGTGACAGTTGACTCCCAGCTACTTAGATCCCCTAATCCAGGACCTCTTTGCTGGCTTCCTAGAACCAAGCGTACCCCCGCATGCTCGTCCTCTATACTATACAAACACATATTCAATACATGGGACTACCTACTCAAGACGACCCCGACATTATCCACACCCACTTCGCCACTTACCCCAATTTTCGCTAATATAGAACTCATGGGAGGGTATGGCACCCCAAAACATGACACAGTAGTTAATGAACTCCAGGATTCCATCCCTATAGCACAACTACTCTCTAAGGGTAGGCTCAAGGCCCGAGCGGAACTATCGCAGACTTTGCAGGGAGCATTTGCCCCATGGCTAAAGTATGCGCAATTGCAACACTTCCTCCAGACGGCACATTACAAACGAGACTTACTGAGACCGCCAACCCCGCTTGAGCAAATCTGCCTGACTGGCAGGATCGCTAGAGGATCACTATCACTGGCGAAAACCATACTCCAAAATGCTCAGACACCTGCACTCCCCAATTACACAGATAGATGGCACCAGGATTTGAATACGACTCTGGATACTAAACAATGCTTACAAATCTTTCAGAATACGCGCACTTCATCCACTTCTCCTAAAATCATAGAGCTTAACTACAAAGTCCTTCTACGCTGGTATTTAACTCCAAACAGACTAAACAATATCTATCCCACCTCTTCATCCTTCTGTTGGAGGGGGTGCGATGGGCAGGGCACCATGTTACATATGTGGTGGTCTTGCCCAAAATTGGGCCCCTTCTGGCATAGCATTGAGTCCACTTTGAAGAAGCTGACTGATCCAGATTTTACATTAAATCCGCAAGTAGTACTCTTAAATGAGACCCCCCCTTTACAATGTAAAATTAGACGGACATTAATACGTATACAGGGAGTGCAGAATTATTAGGCAAATGAGTATTTTGACCACATCATCCTCTTTATGCATGTTGTCTTACTCCAAGCTGTATAGGCTCGAAAGCCTACTACCAATTAAGCATATTAGGTGATGTGCATCTCTGTAATGAGAAGGGGTGTGGTCTAATGACATCAACACCCTATATCAGGTGTGCATAATTATTAGGCAACTTCCTTTCCTTTGGCAAAATGGGTCAAAAGAAGGACTTGACAGGCTCAGAAAAGTAAAAAATAGTGAGATATCTTGCAGAGGGATGCAGCACTCTTAAAATTGCAAAGCTTCTGAAGCGTGATCATCGAACAATCAAGCGTTTCATTCAAAATAGTCAACAGGGTCGCAAAAAGCGTGTGGAAAAACCAAGGCGCAAAATAACTGCCCATGAACTGAGAAAAGTCAAGCGTGCAGCTGCCAAGATGCCACTTGCCACCAGTTTGGCCATATTTCAGAGCTGCAACATCACTGGAGTGCCCAAAAGCACAAGGTGTGCAATACTCAGAGACATGGCCAAGGTAAGAAAGGCTGAAAGACGACCACCACTGAACAAGACACACAAGCTGAAACGTCAAGACTGGGACAAGAAATATCTCAAGACTGATTTTTCTAAGGTTTTATAGACTGATGAAATGAGAGTGAGTCTTGATGGGCCAGATGGATGGGCCCGTGGCTGGATTGATAAAGGGCAGACAGCTCCAGTCCGACTTAGACGCCAGCAAGGTGGAGTACTGGTTTGGGCTGGTATCATCAAAGATGAGCTTGTGGGGCCTTTTCGGGTTGAGGATGGAGTCAAGTTCAACTCCCAGTCCTACTGCCAGTTTCTGGAAGACACCTTCTTCAAGCAGTGGTACAGGAAGAAGTCTGCATCCTTCAAGAAAAACAGGATTTTCATGCAGGACAATGCTCCATCACACGCGTCCAAGTACTCCACAGCGTGGCTGGCAAGAAAGGGTATAAAAGAAGAAAATCTAATGACATGGCCTCCTTGTTCACCTGATCTGAACCCCATTGAGAACCTGTGGTCCATCATCAAATGTGAGATTTACAAGGAGGGAAAACAGTACACCTCTCTGAACAGTGTCTGGGAGGCTGTGGTTGCTGCTGCACGCAATGTTGAAAATAAATAATAATCACTGGTAAAAATAAATAATTGAAATGGGTATATATTTGTTTTTTGTTAAGTTGCCTACTAATTATGCACAGTAATAGTCACCTGCACACACAGATATCCCCCTAAATTATCTATAACTAAAAACAAACTAAAAACTACTTCCAAAACTATTCAGCTTTGATATTAATGAGTTTTTTGGGTTCATTGAGAACATGGTTGTTGTTCAATAATAAAATTAATCCTCAAAAATACAACTTGCCTAATAATTCTGCACTCCCTGTAGGTCTAAACTGTGCAAAAGCCCTTGTTGCCCTTCATTGGAAATCCCCCATCATCCCGTCTCTAGAACACTGGCTAAAAAAGACAGATGAGATGCTTTCCTGTGAGGAATATGGCTACTTTAAGAGAAATAAGTCTACATTTTATGCAGAGCTGAGATTCTACTGGGACACCATTACACATCCACATACATAGTAAAGCTACTGTCATATAAAGGAATAAACAAACTGACACTGAGAGCGATATATCATTTGCACCCAGCTAAGGCTTAAAAAGGTCTCTCCCTTGTCTCTCCCCCCTCTTCCCCCTTTTTCCTCTTCTCCACTATTCTCTTCTTCTTAGTTCTATTTTCTTTTGAGTTTAGGTTTAATACTGTTTACTTGAATTTGTATTTGCTTGATAACGACATTGTTATAACCAGAACTTCTATATCATTTACTATGATCCATGAAGAGGCACAGCTACAGCAATCCCCCGGGGTAAGCTAAGATAAACCTAGGTCTGCTCCAAGTTTATGGCCCCCCTAAGGGTTACGAACTCTTACAATGCAGCATATTATTATATATTTTTTTTAAACTCAAAATTTTTATGTTAGATGCATTATTTAAGATGTGGTCGCCTCACACATAATATTATATTATTACTATATTTGTATTTGTAGCCTGTAAAGGCATGCTCCATTTGTTTATGTTGTGTTGTCACTAATTTTCTCACAAACTACAGTAGCATGGTTACTATTCACTGTGCTAGTGTTTTTTCTGTATCTAATACTGTCTTCGATTCCATGGGCAAATTCACCCGTTTTCAGGAATGTGATAATAACCAGCCATTACATGTGGCTGCTTATTGCTACCGCGGGTTTGTGGTAGCAATTAGCACTCAAAAAATTACCTGGGGGTCAAATCTCTGGTTAATTTTTTTAAATGTCCCCCAATAGCCCCAGAAATAACATGTGAGGTCCTTTTTTAAAATGTAGATTTTTTTTTTTATTATTATTTTTTTTTAAAACTGCACTAGGCAATTTTGGGGTCCCTAAAGCTGGAGGGTGTGAGATGTTAGGGAAAAACAGCACTGAAAAGTGCCTTTACATATAGCAGTCTATGGGAACTGTGTGTTCCCAGTAAATATATATGTATATGCTTAGCTTATACAGGGAGTGCAGAATTATTAGGCAAATGAGTATTTTGACCACATCATCCTCTTTATTCATGTTGTCTTACTCCAAGCTGTATAGGCTCGAAAGCCTACTACCAATTAAGCATATTAGGTGATGTGCATCTCTGTAATGAGAAGGGGTGTGGTCTAATGACATCAACACCCTATATCAGGTATGCATAATTATTAGGCAACTTCCTTTTCTTTGGCAAAATGGGTCAAAAGAAGGACTTGACAGGCTCAGAAAAGTCAAAAATAGTGAGGTATCTTGCAGAGGGATGCAGCACTCTTAAAATTGCAAAGCTTCTGAAGCGTGATCATCGAACAATCAAGCGTTTCATTCAAAATAGTCAACAGGGTCGCAAGAAGCGTGTGGAAAAACCAAGGCGCAAAATAACTGCCCATGAACTGAGAAAAGTCAAGCGTGCAGCTGCAACATCACTGGAGTGCCCAAAAGCACAAGGTGTGCAATACTCAGAGACATGGCCAAGGTAAGAAAGGCTGAAAGACGACCACCACTGAACAAGACACACAAGCTGAAACGTCAAGACTGGGACAAGAAATATCTCAAGACTGATTTTTCTAAGGTTTTATGGACTGATGAAATGAGAGTGAGTCTTGATGGGCCAGATGGATGGGCCCGTGGCTGGATTGGTAAAGGGCAGAGAGCTCCAGTCCGACTTAGACGCCAGCAAGGTGGAGGTGGAGTACTGGTTTGGGCTGGTATCATCAAAGATGAGCTTGTGGGGCCTTTTCGGGTTGAGGATGGAGTCAAGCTCAACTCCCAGTCCTACTGCCAGTTTCTGGAAGACACCTTCTTCAAGCAGTGGTACAGGAAGAAGTCTGCATCCTTTAAGAAAAACATGATTTTCATGCAGGACAATGCTCCATCACACGCGTCCAAGTACTCCACAGCGTGGCTGGCAAGAAAGGGTATAAAAGAAGAAAATCTAATGACATGGCCTCCTTGTTCACCTGATCTGAACCCCATTGAGAACCTGTGGTCCATCATCAAATGTGAGATTTACAAGGAGGGAAAACAGTAAACCTCTCTGAACAGTGTCTGGGAGGCTGTGGTTGCTGCTGCACGCAATGTTGATGGTGAACAGATCAAAACACTGACAGAATCCATGAATGGCAGGCTTTTGAGTGTCCTTGCAAAGAAAGGTGGCTATATTGGTCACTGATTTGTTTTTGTTTTGTTTTTGAATGTCAGAAATGTATATTTGTGAATGTTGAGATGTTATATTGGTTTCACTGGTAAAAATAAATAATTGAAATGGGTATATATTTGTTTTTTGTTAAGTTGCCTAATAATTATGCACAGTAATAGTCACCTGCACACACAGATATCCCCCTAAAATAGCTAAAACTAAAAACAAACTAAAAACTACTTCCAAAAATATTCAGCTTTGATATTAATGAGTTTTTTGGGTTCATTGAGAACATGGTTGTTGTTCAATAATAAAATTAATCCTCAAAAATACAACTTGCCTAATAATTCTGCACTCCCTGTATACATATATATACTTATATACATATATATTTATGTGTTAATATGAGTATATACACATATTAACACATAAATATATATGTATACATTCATATACATATATATTTATATTGCTGCACATCGCTGCATGACTTACCCCCTTTGCTGTGCTAGTTCTCATGCCGTGTCTAACGGCTTGGTAACGAGGATCCCGTTGTAGCCTATGCAAGCTCGCTCTCGTGGGCGCAATGTTTATGTGCAATGCAAACTCGAGATCGCTTTCGCATAGCACCTCACTTGTAATACCAGTGCACATTAGCGTGCACTGGTATTAATTAGTTTAACACAAATACTGCTTTAGCGTAAGCAATATTTAGAGGTCAACTAGTAATGTAGCCCAAATTATTTAATTATGCCCAGTAAATAACAAAAAACTTTAAAATGTTCTTTCATAAATTTTTCTCACATTTCATATAATTCTTAAAATTGTGTTGTTTTCCATTGTCTCCTTGATATATCCCCATAACTAGACTGCAAAACAATACAGATTTTGCTAACATAATCAGGGTCGAATTTCTCATCAGGCACAGTAGGCATGTGCCTACAGGTGCCTTGCAGTGAGGGGTGCCTGCCTGTCAGAGTCGAGAGTTTCATTGAGAATATGTTACAGCAGTTCAGGGAGCCATGAAGGAGAGAGGGGCAAAGATTAAAACTAAACCCCTCCCATTTTTGCCAGGCATGTTTAGTTTCACTTATTTTATGTACTTCTGTTGCCTCACACAGCCAAGCTCCATGCTGATGTGTAGCAGACACTTTTTTTTTGAAGGAATGAAGGCTTTAGAACAACAGGTTAGGACTGTACAGGGCTTCTAATGCTGCCTAGAATGACAACATAACAAGCAGAGCATTTAAACCCCTTGTCTACCAGAGAGGATTGCAGTGTATTCACTTTTTATGTGTTGAAGTGCCAGGGGGTTAAACTCTGCTTCAGGATGTATGTTTTTGTTCTATAAAGGCCTTGGAGGTGAGGAGGTTATGTGGGACTAGCTGCTCTGCTCTTTATTACAAGCTGACAATTGTGATTTACAGCCTTTAGGGCACTTTGACAACAATGTTTGTAGACTGTAAGGCTGTTGCTATAAATGAAAAGCTTGATTACTAAAGGTTAACTAGCAAAATAAAAATCTGTATGTGTGTAAACCACTCACATGGCATATTTGTTTATATTAACTGTATTTTTTTGTGTATATATATATATATATATATATATATATATACACACACACACACAGTATATACATACACATCACATTAAAAATTGTTAATCTGTTCTTTTATCAAGTAAGTGTGTTATGTTTGTGTTTTGTGGTAAATTGAATTTCTAATTTCTAATTTTAAACACGTGTTGACCCCAGATTACATATAATCTACAACATTCCATGTTTTCATTTGAGAGCAACATCATATTATATTTATATTTCAGAACAATATAAATGTAAAATCTGTGTGTATTTGTACCAAAAAGTTCACAAGATTTTTTTCATGTAGTGGATAAAAGACCTACATTTTATATTTTCTTCCACTGGCTGCAAAGGTTGTTTATGAGCTTGCATGCTGCTAGTTTTAATATTGCTATTGTTTACACAAAACTGTGTTTAACTCAAACAAAATGTTAAGCACATAGACAAAGTCATCTCCAGAAAAGTAATACACTAATGGCTTGTCAGTAAAGATGTCCTATGAGCCCATCTGGGTCTGCACAGATGTGTATTGCTGTCTCAGAACTGACATTGACTATGTGTTTAACTATTTTGCAAGAGGCCAACACACTTCTGTGCAAGCACTAGTGCAATAATAAAATGCCCTAGGAAACTGTCACATTTTATGTCCCTTTAAATAGGGTTCTCTTTAGAATATTTTGCATTAAAAGTTTAACATGATTTGTTTATGTTATACATAATAGATATTGTATGGCCATTTGAGTCAAGAGAATATTGATTTTTGGTGTAGCTTCCATTACAACAAATATTGCAATTGGTGTGTGTATTTGTGTATCTCCATAAAAGGGAAAATGTAATTTTACAACTAATATTTATTTTTAGTTGGCTTAAATAATAATAAAAAAAAGTCCTCATTTTTTTCCACTTTTTTTTTTTTGGGGGGGGGGGGGGCGCTTCAGGTTTTTGTGCCTACAGGCACCTGAGATGTAAATCCGGCCCTGAACATAATGACCATTTTAAATGTTTTTTAAAGAAGTAATTTTATGTAGATATTTTGCAATGCAGTAAATAGCTGCAGATATACTATGTATATATTCAAAAAAATTATTTTCCCTTTAACCCCTTAACGACCAAGGACGTACGCCATACATCCTCAAAAAAAATACAGTTAATGACAGAGGACGTGTGGCGTACGTCCTTGGTCTGGAAACCAGCTGGAAGCGATCCTGCTCGCTTCCAGCTGCTTTCGGGTTATTGCAGTGATGCCTCGATATCGAGGCATCCTGCAATAACCCCCCTTGGCCATCCGATGCAGAGAAAGCCACTCTGTGGCCCTCTCTGCACCGGACATCGGTGGCCGGTATCAGTGGTGGGTGGGAGCCAGTCTGGGAGGCGGGTGGGCAGCCATCAATGGACCGACTGGAGTGGAGGGGGCGGGATCGGGGGCAGGATAGATGGGGGCGGTGGGCGGTTGCGTGCACGGGCGGGAGCGGGAGGGAACTGCTACACTGCAGAAAAACAAAGCTGCTAAAAGTAAAAAAAAAATTATTTACAAATTGCATCTAAGCATCTAAGGGATCTGGAAGGGGTGAGGAGTTGGTCTTGGTGTGGGGGGGGGAACCTACACTACAGAAAAGGGCAACTAAAAAAAAAAAAACATACTTTTTCTATTGTAAGGTGTATCCAGTCCACGGATTCATCCTTTACTTGTGGGATATTCTCCTTCCCAAAAGGAAGTGGCAAAGAGAGCACACAGCAGAGCTGTCCATATAGCTCCCCCTCTAGCTCCACCCCCCAGTCATTCTCTTTGCCGGCTCTAAGCAATCGGAAGGGTAAAGTGAATGTGGTGTTAGAAATGTAGTTTTTATTTTCTACAAGCAAAAGTTTGTTATTTTAAATGGTACCGGTGTGTACTATTTACTCTCTAGCAGAAAGGAATGAAGAGTTCTGCAGGTAGGAAGATGATTTTAGCATGTTGTAACTAAAATCCACTGCTGTTCCCACATAGGACTGAGGAGTGCAAGAAAACTTCAGTTGGGGGGAACGGTTTGCAGGTTAGGCTGCAATAAGGTATGTTCAGTCATTTATTTCTAGACAAGACTGTGACAATGCTAGAAGAGACTGATAGTATCCCCATGAGGGAAGGGTAAGCTGTATTCAGAGACTTTGGCCTAGATTTAGAGTTTGGCGGTAGCCATCAAAACCAGCGTTAGAGGCTCCTAACGCTGGTTTTTACCGCCCGCTGGTATTTAGAGTCAGTCAGGAAAGGGTCTAACACTCACTTTGCAGCCGCGACTTTTCCATACCGCAGATCCCCCTACGCCATTTGCGTATCCTATCTTTTCAATGGGATCTTTCTAACGCTGGTATTTAGAGTCGTGGCTGAAGTGAGCGTTAGAAATCTAACGAAAAAACTCCAGCCGCAGAAAAAAGTCAGGAGTTAAGAGCTTTCTGGGCTAACGCCGGTTTATAAAGCTCTTAACTACTGTGCTCTAAAGTACACTAACACCCATAAACTACGTATGTACCCCTAAACCGGGCCCCCCCCAATCCCCCGCAACTCTATTAAAAAAAATTTAACCCCTAATCTGCTGCTCCGTACACCGCCGCCACCTATGTTATCCCTATGTACCCCTAATCTGCTGCCCCTAATACCGCCCCGCTATCGCTGACCCCTGCATATTATTATTAACCCCTAATCTGCCGCTCCGTACACCGCCGCAACCTTCGTTATCCCTATGTACCCCTAATCTGCTGCCCCTAACACTGCCGACCCATATATTATATTTATTAACCCCTAATCTGCCGCCCCCGCTATCGCTGACACCTGCATATTTTTTTTAACTCCTAATCTGTCGCTCCGTACACCGCCGCAACCTACATTATACCTATGTACCCCTAATCTGCTGCCCCTAACACAGCCGACCCCTATATTATATTTATTAACCCCTAATCTGCTGCCCCCAACGTCGCTTCCACCTACCTACAATAATTAACCCCTAATCTGCTGACCGGACCACACCGCTACTATATTAAATGTATTAACCCCTAAAGCTAAGTCTAACCCTAACACTAACACCCCCCTAAGTTAAATATAATTTAAATCTAACGAAATAAATTAACTCTTATTAAATATATTATTCCTATTTTAAGCTAAATATTTACCTGTAAAATAAACCCTAATATAGCTACAATATAAATTATAATTATATTGTAGCTATTTTAGGATTAATATTTATTTTACAGGCAACTTTGTAATTATTTTAGTTAATAACTATTTAATAGTTACCTAGTTAAAATAATTACAAAATTACCTGTAAAATAAATCCTAACCTAAGTTACAATTAAACCTAACACTACACTATCATTAAATAAATTAAATAAACTACCTACAATTATCTACAATTAAACCTAACACTACACTATCAATAAATTAATTAAATAAAATACCTACAATTATCTTCAATTAAACCTAACACTACACTATCAATAAATTAATTAAATACAATACCTACAAATAAATACAATGAAATAAACTAACTAAAGTACAAAAAGTAAAAAAGAACTAAGTTACAAAAAATAAAAAAATATTTACAAACATTAGAAAAATATTACAACAATTTTAAACTAATTACACCTACTCTAAGCCCCCTAATAAAATAACAAAGACCCCCAAAATAATGCCCTACCCTATTCTAAAATTAAAATAGAAAAGCTCTTTTACTTTACCAGCCCTGAAAAGGGCCCTTTGCGGGGCATGCCCCAAAGAATTCAGCTCTTTTGCCTGTAAAAAAAAACCATACAAAACATACAATACCCCCCCAACATTACACTAACACTAAGCCCCTGAAGATCTCCCTACCTTGTCTTCACCTCACCGGGTTCACCGATTGCTCCAGAAGAGTCTTCATCCAAGCCCAAGCGGGGGCTGAAGATGTCCATGATCCGGCTGAAGTCTTGATCCAAGCGGTGGCTGAAGAATTCCATCATCGGGCTGAAATCTTGATCCAAGCGGGCGCTGAAGAGGTCCATCATCGAGATGAAGTCTTCTATTAAGCGGCATCTTCAATCTTCTTTCTTCCGGAGCCATCTTCTTCCGGCCGACGCGGATCCATCCTCTTCTACCGACGCCTACTCTCCGAATGACGGTTCCTTTAAATGACGTCAACCAAGATGGCGTCCGTCGAATTCCGATTGGCTGATAGGATTCTATCAGCCAATCGGAATTAAGGTAGGAAAATTCTGATTGGCTGATGGAATCAGCCAATCAGATTCAAGTTCAATCCGATTGGCTGATCCAATCAGCCAATCAGATTGAGCTCGCATTCTATTGGAACCGTCATTCGTCGGGAAGTCGTCGGTGAAGATGGATGTTCCGCGTCGGCGGGATGAACTACATGGATCCGGAAGAAAGAAGATGCCGCTTGATAGAAGACTTCAGTCGGATCATGGACCTCTTCAGCTCCCGCTTGGATGAAGACTTCAGCCGGATCATGGACATCTTCAGCCCCCGCTTGGGCCAAGACTTCAACCAGATCATGGACATCTTCAGCCCCCCGCTTGGGCTTGGATCAAGACATCGGAGCCTGGACGGATCGCTGATACCCGGTGTGGTGAAGATAAGGTAGGGAGATCTTCAGGGGCTTAGTGTTAGCTTTATTTAAATGGGGTTTGGGTTAGAATAGGGGTATGTCGGTGGTGGGTTGTAATGTTGGGGGGGTATTGTATGGGTTTTTTTTACAGGCAAAAGAGCTGAATTCTTTGGGGCATGCCCCGCAAAGGGCCATTTTCAGGGCTGGTAAGGTAAAAGAGCTTTTCTATTTTAATTTTAGAATAGAGTAGGGCATTTTTTTTATTTTGGGGGTCTTTGTTATTTTATTAGGGGGCTTAGAGTAGGTGTAATTAGTTTAAAATTGTTGTAATATTTTTCTAATGTTTGTAAATATTTTTTTATTTTTTGTAACTTAGTTCTTTTTTATTTTTTGTACTTTAGTTAGTTTATTTCATTGTATTTATTTGTAGGTATTGTATTTAATTAATTTATTGATAGTGTAGTGTTAGGTTTAATTGTAGATAATTGTAGGTATTTTATGTAATTAATTTATTGATAGTGTAGTGTTAGGTTTAATTGTAACTTAGGTTAGGATTTATTCTACAGGTCATTTTGTAATTATTTTAACTAGGTAGCTATTAAATAGTTATTAACTATTTAATAGCTATTGTACCTGGTTAAAATAATTACAAAGTTGCCTGTAAAATAAATATAAATCCTAAAATAGCTACAATATAATTATAATTTATATTGTAGCTATATTAGGGTTTATTTTACAGGTAAGTATTTAGCTTTAAATAGGAATAATTTATTTAATAAGAGTTAATTTATTTTGTTAGATGTAAATTATATTTAACTTAGGGGGGTGTTAGTGTTAGGGTTAGACTTAGCTTTAGGGGTTAATACATTTATTAGAGTAGCGGTGAGATCTGGTTGGCAGATTAGGGGTTAATTATTGTAGGTAGGTGGAGGTGACGTTGGGGGCGGCAGATTAGGGGTTAATACATATAATATAGGGGTCAGCGGTGTTAGGGGCAGCAGATTAGGGGTACATAGGGATAACGTAGGTTGCGGCGGTGTACAGAGCGGCAGATTAGGGGTTAATAATAATATGCAGGGGTCAGCGATAGTGGGGGCGGCAGATTAGGGGTTAATAAATATAATATAGGGGTCAGCAGTGTTAGGGGCAGCAGATTAGGGGTACATAGGGATAACGTAGGTTGCGGCGGTGTACGGAGCGGCAGATTAGGGGTTAATAATAATATGCAGGGTCAGCGATAGCGGGGGCGGCAGATTAGGGGTTAATAAGTGTAAGGTTAGGGGTGTTTAGACTTGGGGTACATGTTAGGGTGTTAGGTGCAGACTTAGGAAGTGTTTCCCCATAGGAAACAATGGGGCTGAGTTAGGAGCTGAACGCTGCTTTTTTGCAGGTGTTAGGTTTTTTTTCAACTCAAACTGCCCCATTGTTTTCTATGGGGGAATCGTGCACGAGCACGTTTTTGAAGCTGGCCGCGTCCGTAAGCAACACTGGTATTTAGAGTTGCAGTGGCGGTAAATATGCTCTACGCTCCCTTTTTTGGAGCCTAACGCAGCCATTCTGTGAACTCTAAATACCAGCGGTATTTAAAAGGTGCGGGGGAAAAAAAGCACGCGTAGCTAGCGCACCCCTTTGGCCGCAGAACTCTAAATCTAGCCGTAAGTATGGAATTGCAAGCTTACATAACAGGGCTAGTTTATGCTGGTTGACACTATTTAATGGCAAACGGTTTTTATTGAAAAATTTCGGGTTTTTTTAGACACTTTGAAGGTTCCTTTGGGTTTCTTTCAGGTGTTATTACCCACATGGCTATTACTAAAACACTTGGGAGTGTTTCTTTAGGCCTCACAAGCACCGGAGTGAGATGGGAGCAGGCCTAATTTCGCATGGAGGGTCCTGCTGCAGTTTGAGGGCCTATAAGAAGCTTTTTCCCCACAAATCTGATCCTAAGGGTGCGGGTAGGGCCACAGCAGAGCTGTTGCAAGGTGCTGAAGTTTATTTAACCGTTTTTTTTTTACTACTATCGATCCGGTTTGGGCATTAAGGGGTTAATCGTTTATATTGCTAGTGGTGCAATCTTACTAATGCTTTAGGTACATACTGTAAAAAATTTGAAAAGTTTGCTGCATTTTTTCACTGTTTTTGCAAGATTGTGTGCCTTTTTTATTTCTTAAAGGCACAGTACCGTTTTTTTCGAAGTGTGTTTTTACTTGATTAAAGTGATTTCAAAGCCTGTTTATATTACTACTAGTCTGTTAAACATGTCTGACACAAAGGAAAGTCCTTTTTCAATGTGTTTAGAAGCCATGGTGGAACCCCCTCTCAGAATGTATCCCACTTGTACTGATATGTCTATATACTTTAAAGAACATATTGTTGCACTTAAAAAAGTGGCCCAAGATGATTCTCAGACAGAAGGTAACGAGGTTAGCCCGTCAACCTCTCCCCAAGTGTCACAACCAGTTACGCCCGCTCAAGCGACGCCTAGCACCTCTAGTGCGTCTAACTCTTTTACCTTGCAAGACTTGGCGGCAGTTATGGATAATACCCTCTCAGTGTTCTTATCTAAACTGCCCGTGTTACCTGCAAAGCGTGATAGCTCTGTTTTAAGAACAGATAATGAGCATTCTGACGCTTTAGTAGCCGTATCCGATATACCCTCACAACACTCTGAAGTGGGGGCGAGGGATGTGCTGTCTGAGGGAGAAATTTCCGATTCAGGAAAGGTTTCTCCTCAGACAGATTCAGATACGTTGGCTTTTAAATTTAAACTAGAACACCTCTGCTTATTGCTCAGGGAGGTATTAGTTACTCTGGATGACTGCGACCCTATGGTGGTTCCAGAGAAATTGTGTAAAATGGACAAGTACCTAGAAGTTCCTGTTTACACTGATGTGTTCCCGGTCCCTAAGAGGATTGCGGATATCGTTACTAGGGAGTGGGATAAACCAGGTATTCCCTTCGTTCCCCCTCCTGTTTTTAAGAAAATGTTCCCCATATCTAACCCCATACGGGACTCGTGGCAGACGGTCCCTAAGGTGGAGGGGGCTGTTTCTTCACTTGCTAAACGCACAACCATACCAATTGAGGACAGTTGTGCTTTTAAAGACCCTATGGATAAAAAATTAGAGGGTTTACTTAAGAAAATTTTTGTTCAACAAGGTTTTCTTCTCCACCCTATTGCGTGCATTGTTCCTGTAACCACTGCAGCTGCTTTCTGGTTTGAGGCTCTGGAAGATGCGCTCCAGACGGAGACCTCAAATGAGGACATTATGGACAGAATTAAGGCTTTTAAGCTGGCTAATTATTTTATCACAGATGCCACTTTCCAACTAGCTAAATTAGCGGCCAAAAATTCAGGTTTCGCCATTTTGGCGCGCAGGGCGCTATGGCTAAAGGCCTGGTCGGCCGATGTGTCGTCAAAATCCAAACTATTGAACATCCCTTTCAAAGGAAAGACCTTCTTCGGGCCTGAATTGAAAGAGATTATTTCAGAAATCACTGGGGGAAAAGGCCATGCTCTCCCCCAGGACAAGTCCTTCAAGACAAAGAATAAACAAAATAATTTTCATTCCTTTCGGAATTTCAGGAGCAGTCTCACTTCATCCTCCCCTGCTGCAAAGCAAGAGGGTAACACTTCACAACCCAGGGCAGCCTGGAAACCTTACCAGGGCTGGAACAAGGGTAAACAGGCCAAGAAGCCTGCAGCTGCCTCCAGGACAGCATGATGGGGTAGCCCCACATCCGGGACCGGATCTAGTAGGGGGCAGACTCTCTCTCTTCGCTCAGGCCTGGGCAAGAGACGTACACGATCCCTGGGCCTTAGATATTGTATCCCAGGGATATCTTCTAGAATTCAAGGACTCCCCTCCAAGGGGAAGGTTCCACATTTCTCATTTGTCTACAGACCAGACAAAGAAAGAGGCGTTCTTACACTGTGTAGAAGACCTACATACAATGGGAGTGATGCACCCAGTTCCATTTGCGGAACAAGGGCTGGGTTTTTACTCAAACCTGTTTGTGGTTCCCAAGAAAGAAGGAACTTTCAGACCAATCCTGGATCTCAAAATTCTAAACAAATTCCTCAGAGTCCCATCATTCAAGATGGAGACCATTCGGACAATCTTACCAATGATCCAGGAGTGTCAATATATGACTACCGTGGATCTAAAGGATGCGTATCTGCACATTCCTATCCACAAAGATCATCACCAGTTTCTCAGGTTCGCCTTTCTGGACAAGCATTATCAGTTTGTGGCTCTTCCTTTCGGGTTGGCCACTGCTCCCAGAATTTTCACAAAGGTGCTAGGGTCCCTCTTGGCAGTACTAAGACCGCGGGGCATAGCAGTGGCGCCTTATCTAGACGACATCTTAATTCAGGCGTCGACTTTCCAAAGAGCCAAGTCTCATACGGAAATTGTAGTGGCCTTTCTGAGTTCTCACGGGTGGAAGGTGAACATCAAAAAGAGTTCTCTCTCCCCCCTCACAAGAGTTCCCTTCCTAGGAACCCTAATAGACTCGGTAGAAATGAAAATATTTCTGGCGGAGGTCAGAAAGTTAAAACTTTTAACTACTTGCTGAGCTCTTCATTCCATTCCTCGGCCATCTGTAGCTCAGTGCATGGAGACAATCGAACTAATAGTAGCGGCAATGGACATAGTCCCTTTTGCATGGATACACATCAGACCACTGCAACTATGCATGCTCAAACAGTGGAATGGGGATTATGCAGATTTGTCTCCTCAAATACAATTGGACCAGGGGACCAGAGATTCTCTTCTCTGGTGGTTGTCTCAGGATCACTTGTCTCAGGGAATGTGTTTCCGCAGACCAGAGTGGATCATCGTAACGACCGACGCCAGTCTGTTGGGCTGGGGTGCAGTCTGGGACTCCCTGAAAGCTCAGGGCTTATGGTCTCGGGAAGAAGCTCTTCTCCCGATAAACATTCTGGAACTGAGGGCGACATTCAACGTGCTTCAGGCATGGCCTCAGCTAGCTGCGGCCAAATTCATCAGATTTCAGTTGGACAACATCACGACTGTAGCTTACGTCAATCATCAAGGCAGGACAAGGAGTTCCCTAGCAATGATGGAAGTAATCAATTCACATCCCAGGAGTAGACAACTGGGAGGCGGATTTTCTAAGTCGTCAGACTTTTCACCCGGGGGAGTGGGAACTCCACCCGGAGGTATTTGCCCAGCTGACTCAGCTATGGGGCACTCCAGAATTGGATCTGATGGTGTCCCGTCAGAACACCAAACTTCCTCTTTATGGGTCCAGGTCCCGGGATCCCCAGGCGGTGCTGATAGATGCTCTAGCAGCACCTTGGTCCTTCAATCTGGCCTATGTTTTTCCACCGTTTCCTCTCCTCCCTCGTCGGGTTGCCAGAATAAAGCAGGAGAGGGCTTCGGTGATTCTAATAGGGCCTGCGTGGCCACGCAGGACTTGGTATGCAGACCTAGTGGACATGTCATCTGTGCCACCATGGACACTGCCAATGAGGCAGGACCTTCTAATACAGGTTCCTTTCAAAAATCCAAATCTAATTTCTCTGCGTCTGACTGCTTGGAGATTGAACGCCTAATTCTATCAAAGCGTGGTTTCTCTGAGTCGGTTATTGATACCCTGATTCAGGCTAGAAAGCCTGTCACCAGGAAAATCTACCATAAGATTTGGCGAAAATATCTTTTTGGGTGCTAATCCAAGGGTTACTCATGGAGTAAGGTTAGGATTCCCATGATTTTGTCCTTTCTCCAAGAAGTATTGGAGAAAGGATTATCAGCTAGTTCCTTAAAGGGACAGATATCTGCTTTGTCTATTCTTTTACACAAACGTCTGGCAGAGGTACCAGACGTTCAAGCGTTTAGTCAGGCTTTAGTCAGAATCAAGCCTGTTTATAGGCCTGTGGCTTCACCATGGAGTCTGAATTTAGTTCTTTCAGTTCTTCAAGGGGTTCCATTTGAACCTTTACATTCCATAGATATTAAACTGTTATCTTGGAAAGTTTTGTTTTTGGTAGCTATCTCTTCTGCTCGAAGAGTTTCGGAGTTATCTGCTTTACAGTGTGATTCACCTTACCTGGTGTTCCATGCAGATAAGGTAGTTTTGCGTATCAAACCCGGTTTTCTTCCTAAGGTTGTGTCTAATAGGAATATTAACCAGGAAATTGTTGTTCCTTCTCTGTGTCCTAATCCTTCGTTGAAGAAGGAACGTCTGTTACACACTCTTGATGTGGTTCGTGCTTTAAAGTTCTATTTACAAGCAACTAAGGATTTCATAAACAACTTCTTTGTTTGTTATCTATTCTGGTAAGAGGAGAGGTCAGAAGGTGACCGCTACCTCTCTTTCCTTTTGGCTGAAAAGCATCATCCGTTTGGCCTATGAGACTGCTGGCCAGCAGCCTCCTGAAACAATTACTGCTCATTCTACCAGAGCAGTGGCTTCCACATGGGCTTTTAAAAATGAGGCTTCTGTTGAACAGATTTGTAAGTTAGCGACTTGGTCTTCGCTGCATACTTTTTCCAAATTTTCCAAATTCGATACTTTTGCTTCTTCGGGGGCTATTTTTGGGAGAAAGGTTTTACAAGCAGTGGTGCCTTCCATTTAAGGTACCTGTCTTGTTCCCTCCCTTCATCCGTGTCCTAAAGCTTTGGTATTGGTATCCCACAAGTAAAGGATGAATCCGTGGACTGGATACACCTTACAAGAGAAAACAGAATTTATGCTTACCTGATAAATTACTTTCTCTTGTGGTGTATCCAGTCCATGGCCCGCCCTGTCATTTTAAGACAGGTGTTTTTTTATTTTTAAACTACAGTCACCACTGCACCCTATGGTTTCTCCTTTTTCTTCCTAACCTTCGGTCGAATGACTGGGGGGTGGAGCTAGAGGGGGAGCTATATGGACAGCTCTGCTGTGTGCTCTCTTTGCCACTTCCTGTTGGGAAGGAGAATATCCCACAAGTAAAGGATGAATCCATGGACTGGATACACCACAAGAGAAAGTAATTTATCAGGTAAGCATAAATTCTGTTTTTTTTACTAAACTGGGTACTGGCAGACAGCTGCCAGTACCCAAGATGGCGCCCATTAAGGCAGAGGGGGAGGGTTAGAGAGCTGTTTGGTGGGGGATCATTGAGGTTGGGGGCTAAGGGGGGATCCTACACAGCAGCATATGTAAATATGCTAAAAACAAAAAACAAATATAGCTTTTATTTTAGTACTGGCAGAGTTTCTGCCGGTACTTAAGATTGCAAGGACAATTGTGGGGTGGGGGAGGGAAGAGAGCTGTTTGGGAGGGATCAGGGGGTCTGATGTTTCAGGTTGGAGGCTGAGCTCTATACTAAAGCTAAAATTAACCCTGCAAGCTCCCTACAAGCTACATAATTAACCCCTTCACTGCTAGCCATAATACACGTGTGATGCGCAGCAGCATTTGGCGGCCTTCTAATTACCAAAAAGCAACACCAAAGTCATATATGTCTGCTATTTCTGAACAAAGGGGATCCCAGAGAAGCATTTACAACCATTTGTGCCATAATTGCACAAGCTGTTTGTAAATAATTTCAGTGAGAAACCTAAAGTTTGTGAAAAAGTTTGTGAAATAGGGAACGTTTTTTTTTTATTTGATCGCATTTGGCGGTGAAATGGTGACATGAAATATACCAAAATGGGCCTAGATCAATACTTTGGGTTGTCTACTACACTACACTAAAGCTAAAATTAACCCTACAAGCTCCCTACAAGCTACATAATTAACCCCTTCACTGCTGGGCATAATACACGTGTGGTGCACAGTGGCATTTAGCGGCCTTCTAATTACCAAAAAGCAATGCCAAAGCCATATATGTCTGCTATTTCTAAACAAAGGGGATCCCAGAGAAGCATTTACAACCATTTGTGCCATAATTGCAAAAGCTGTTTGTAAATGATTTCAGTGAGAAACCTAAAATTGTGAAAAATGTAACGTTTTTTTTTTAATGTCATCGCATTTGGCGGTGAAATGGTGGCATGAAATATACCAAAATTGGCCTAGATCAATACTTGAGGTTGTCTACTACACTACACTAAAGCTAAAATTACCCCTAAAAGCTCCCTACATGCTCCTTAATTAACCCCTTCACTGCTGGGCATAATACACGTGTAGTGTGCAGTGGCATTTAGCAGCCTTCTAATTACTAAAAAGCAACGCCAAAGCCATATATGTCTGCTATTTCTGAACAAAGGGGATCCCAGAGAAGAATTTACAACCATTTAAGCCATAATTGCACAAGCTGTTTGTAAATAATTTCAGTGAGAAACCAAAAGTTTGTGAAAAAGTTAGTGAAAAAGTGAACGATTTTTTGTATTTAATCACATTTGGCGGTGAAATTGTGGCATGAAATATACCAAAATGGGCCTAGATGAATACTTTGGGATGTCTACTAAAAAAAATATATATATACATGTCAATGGATATTCAGAGATTCCTGAAAGATATTTGTGTTCTAATGTAACTAGCGCTAATTTTGAAAAATAATGGCTTGGAAATAGCAAAGTGCTACTTGTATTTATGGCCCTATAACTTACAAAAAAAAGCAAAGAAGATGTAAACATTGGGTATTTCTAAACTCCAGACAAAATTTAGAAACTATTTAGCATGGGTGTTTTTTGGTGGTTGTAGATGTGTAACAGATTTTGGGGTCAAATTTAGAAAAAGTTTTTTTTTTTTCATTTTTTCCTCATATTTTATAAAAATTTTTATAGTAAATTATAAGATATGATGAAAATAATGGTATCTTTAGAAAGTCCATTTAATGGCGAGAAAATCGGTATATAATATGTGTGGGTACAGTAAATGAGTAAGAGGAAAATTACAGCTAAACACAAACACCGCAGAAATGTAAAAATAGCCTTGGTCCCAAAAGGACAGAAAATGGAAAAGTGCTGTGGTCATTAAGGGGTTAAGCTTAAGGCATTATAAATAAAAAAAAGAATCAAACATATTTTAATCATAGCTATTGTATGCAATCAAATGCATATTCAAGTCATCAAAACAAAGGTTGGAATAGGCACAAACTAAAGTTTCCGTAAATTGGCAAAATTACTTTTATATGCAGTTTATTTAACTGTTCCTTAAGTTTGATAACACCCTCTCACATTTTAACATTGCAAATTGTATTTGGAAATCTCATTTCAATTGAGTTGCTATATTTTTCCAGTGATTGCTTTCTTTACTTGTTTGTTTCAGTTAAGGTCTCATTCAATAAACTTCGATCAGTTTTCTACTAATTTTAAGTTATTTTTTTTTCACCTGACAAAGCTAAAGTGAATTTAGCTGTGGAGAAAATACATGAAGTAAATAGTTACATGATGATTGCTTGAAGGAAACTGAAGGCTTAAAAGTTTTAGTTGTTTTTATAAAACAAATGAAAAAGTGTATTTTAATATTTACAAAAGTTTTCCTTTTATAATTAATTAATTTATATTTTTTGAATAGATGTTGTGCTTATGTATATATAGGCCTAGATTGCAAGTGGAGTGCAAAAATATTAGCGCTATTAAGTTAACACTGTTTAAGTTAAAGGGACATTCCGATCAAAATTTTAATGCACATAGATGAGTTATTATCAGATGGTACAAGCACCTTGGGCTCTCTGAGCAAGTGCTGTGTTTAAAATGCTGGTGCACGGTGCATACTTAAATACACTTTTGAAACAGCTATAGCTGTTATTAGAAGCATATTTGCTAATACATGTACATTAGAAAAATGCTTCTATTAAAAACTGAAATGCATCCACATGGATTCCAATTTTGGCTAGAATGTCCCTTTAAATTAATAGCACTTGGGGGGCAGAGCTAGCCTGAGAAGCGAGGGGATAGAACTTTGCAGAGCTCCTGTATACTTTTCTGCTTAAAAAGGCTTAATAGACATTTTCTTACCTTTATTTTTATATTCTACTGAGCCACTAAACCTAAGAAGGATTGTGCAGACCTGTCCTAACGATAACTTGAGGACTTAACAAAAATATTCCCTGCTGGAGGTCTCAATGTAAGAGTGGCGGTGGCTGAGAGCTTTAGCAACTTGGCTCAGAGATCCTTCTGGGCTGTCTGCCCGGGCGACTGCGGGACTTCAGATAGGTGAGCGGCAAGCAGCGGGGAGACAGTGAGAGCTGAGGAAACTCCCTGGGCATCTACAGACTGCAACCCGGTGTAAAGTCGGAAAGGCGCGAAAACCCGCCATTGCAAATTGACATCATCAGACATCCGCAGTGAAAAAGGCGCCCTCTGATCCTGGTAGGAGTAATGAGATACGATACTGAGAGGGAAAGGTAGAAATACTCCCAATACATTAACACCCTGCCAGGTCAGTTGAGCGAGCCTATATTATAAAGGCACCCAGACGGCTGTATAAGCACAGTATAAAAACACACCGCACTACATACTCTGTTCTGGAGGGTTGGGGCTCTGCTCCGGAACAGCATAGCTACTGCTCACAAGGTGGGAGGCTGGCCCATGACCAACATCTCAACGGAGCAGCTTAACAAAAAAAAAAACACTGTCTTACAAGCCAGATTTGTCCAGTCTGTATAACCCACATTGAATAAACAGTTCCGGCACCCAGGATTAATACACAGTTTGAGGGAGCTTGGGGCTCAGACCGACTTACTAAGACATCTGCAGCGTCAAGACATACCTGACTCACAGCTCCTTACTGTGTATATGAAGTCTCCATTGCAGATCAGTTTTAAAATATATATGCTGCTTACTGTGGAGATCTGCAGGTTGTGGTTTGAAGCTGCAGTGTTGTTTCTCTCAACAGCTCTTATTGGTCTGGGCCTGAATCTTACCACCTGCTGCTAAAACTGCTTCATTGAAAGGAATAGCCATCCTCCATATATCTTCTGAGTCACCTGGATTGCTATATATAGATATTTGCAATATATATCACAGATAAAAGTTCTGAGCATTGATAGATTGTTCTCTAGCCCCTCCATTTCCTGCTGATTAGGATCAGCAGGTCATATCCCACCATCCCTCCCCAACTTCGTCCAGTGAGGACACCTGCCCCCGGGTGAAGAGGCAATCTCAGAGAAACAACACAGTAAACGGGGGGCTTGCAGGAGATGTTCCTGCCTGCCCAGAACAAAGAGAGATAGTGAATTAAAGTGTGCTATGGCTACTTGAAGGAGCCTGTTGAGGTGGTCTGACAGAAAACAATATGATATAATCAGCAAGGGACTTTTGTTTTATTTTTGCAGTTAAGCCCTTGCCCTTCATAAGACGCTTAATTAAAGGTATCTGTATGCATCATCATGGTGTAATCAACTCTATGTGCATATCAAGTCAAATAATTGAGATTGAAGGAGCCATTAACTGTTTCCTGCTCCAGTTAAGGGAAGGAGGAAGCTGAATATATACCCTAAAGTAATGCAACAAACAATTCTATTCTCATATAGAGCCGTATAGATGCCTACTATCCCCTTTCCTTTGGACTGGATAATTTGAGAGATTATTACTATTTTTCTTTCTGGCTCAGCTAAGGGGCTAATCTACAATACAGTGTATCTTTCTCATCTCTGGCACCCATCATGTCTACTAGAAAAGGCCCCAGGAATGATAAAGGGGTGAAATCCACGTTGATGGATACCTTCTTCAAATTATCTAAACCAGCCAAGTCTCAGGATAATCTCCTGACTGAGATGGAGGAAGATTTGGAGTCTGAAACTGAAGCGGGCCCTGAAGATATGATACCTGTGACTAGGGCTGATCTTCGATCTCTGGTCTCTAAGCAGAACATAGCTGCTAATTTCGATAAATTGTGGGAGAAAATGGATAATTTTCAGGTGCAAATCACCAACAGTCTTAATGATATTAAGAATGAGATTTCGGAGCTGGGAAATCGAGTAGACTCTCTGGAGACGGCCACGGATGAAATGGGCAAAGAAATAAATACAGTGTCTGAGTCTTTGGCCTCTCAACAACAAGTAATACTGGAGTTGGAGGAGAAGATAGAAGATATGGAAAATAGAAGCAGAAGGTCTAATATCAGACTTAAAGGAATCCCTGAGACTATAACAGCTGAGGAGCTTCAAATTTACCTGCAGCAGTTGTTCCATGCGATCATGGGAACACCGAATGAATCAGAATACCCAATAGAAAGAGCTCATAGAGCTCTCAGACCCAAGCCCAAACAGGATCAACCTCCAAGAGATGTCATTATTACATTTCTATGGTTCCCTGATAAAGAAAAAATACTTCTAGCAGCCAGGCAAAATCCCACCTTCAAGTTTCAGGGAAATATAATATAATTTTTTCAAGATCTCTGCGTTAAAACTCTACAAAAGAGAAATACACTGCGACCCCTTACTCTCCTCTTGAGGAAGAATCATATCCCATACAGATGGGGTTTCCCTTTCGCGTTACATGTGATGCGAAATGGGAAAGCAACTAGTATCAAGACAACAGAGGAGATACCAGATCTCTGTAAACTTCTAGACCTGGAGCCTCCAGATACCACAAGTGGAGCAACACCAGCACACCCACCTGACGCATCCCAACCCCGCCCAAAACCTCAAAGGCTAAAATGGAAGAAAGTTACAAAGAAAAAAGCTAAAACCTGAAATAGCCTAAAGAGAAAACCAAAAAACTTTCAAGCTGGATGAGGGTATCCGTGCTCTCTTTTGACAGCAGAGGGACTCACTTGAACTTATTAACTTCCTAGTTTAAAGGGAGGTTAACCAGATGAAGAATCCTTATGAAGGGAAAAAAATAGGGGACTAGTATGGTCCCAACACTTATTAAGAAGTATGTTTGCTTACGGTTTCTGGTAAGACCACATGTTTGATACAAATTGGATTTGTTTTGATGTATAGTTACTCTAAAAGTTTTTATCATTATCAGTTAATGTTGATATTAGTATTGTTTACACTACTATTCCATAGAGTTGTAAGACACAGCACATTATTTTTATGCTCATCAATGGATATCGATCTGTGTGGATGTTGGAGAAGGGTAGAGAACTATAGACCCTTGAGGAAGGGGAAGAGAGGAGATAGTAACACCTACCATTTTTGCAACATGCAGTTGTCACACCTTATACTATTACTGACTGCTGGTGGTAAGAGCTTAGTTTTCACACACATAGAGGATAATGGCACTACCTAAGATTGTTCTGATCTCACATAATGCAAGAGGCCTTAATACAGATGTATAAAGGAGGACAGCTATGACTAACTATAGATAGCTGAGAGCCACTGTAATTTACCTTCAGGAAACTCACTTCCTTAAAAACACTATCCCAAAATACTGGGCAAAAGACTATCCGTTGCAATTTCACTCTGCCTTAGATTCCAAAAAAAAGAGGAGTTTCTATACTGATACATTAATCTATACCGTTCACACACAAAGAAACCATTGCAGATGCATAAGGCAGATATTTATTAGTGTCTGGACGGATAGGGGAAGTAGATGTGTTGATGTGTAATGTGTACGCTCCTAATGAGCAAAAAGACAATTTTTTTGCCAAAATCTCAAATTTGCTGACTGGTTGGTCCAGAATACGAATACTCCTAGCGGGAGACCTTAATATTGATATAATGAATCCATTAAAGTCACTGCCCTTTGTATACCAGGCTATACAATTGTTTTCCCAAATCTCTGGTTATAAAGTTAATGCGGGAAAATGTAGGGCACTCCCCTTGTCTATCCCTAAGCACACGATTAAGCTGATTGAGGCAAATTTCGATTTTAAATGGGTGCCAGAGGGGCTAAAATACCTAGGGATCAAACTTACAACACACTCTTCGAAGCTCTACGCGACAAACTATACTCCCTTGTTCAAAACAATTCAATCAGATTGTCAGGTTAGGAAATATCCAGAAGTAGACCCAAATGCAAGGGCAAATTTAAACAACACCCTTGCACTCTGAGTTTAATCCAGGACGTGACCCCACGACAACCTCCAAAAAACAAAGTACTCTCGATATGGAGCAGGGTTAGCCTGTGCCAAAGTAATTCATGATATCAGCCAGATAGATTTCTGAATAAGGAGCTGGTTTCAGGAAATGCCTTCCACAGAATCAGGAGAGCAGGGAAAGTCACTTATACTCAGACAGAAGAAGGGTAAAACAGGAAACAGTTAATAATGCAGGAGTAGGTCATTTGTTATCAGGCAGTCTGAAGGTTAACACTGTGTAGACAGTCTTTGCAGAGTATGCAACAGGTAATCAGGCAGTTTGAGGGTTAACACTGAGTAGACAGTCTTTGCAGAGTATGCAACAGGTAATCAGGCAGTTTGAGAGTTAACACTGTGTAGACAGTCTTTGCAGAGTATGCAACAGGTAATCAGGCAGTTTGAGGGTAAACACTGTGTAGTCAGAACTTGTAGAATTAACAACATGTAATCAGGTAGTTTAAAGGTTAAAACTGTGTTGTCAGAACTTGCAGTGATAGCAACAGGTAAGCTGGTAGTTTGAAGGTTAACACAGATCAATCAGTACTTGTGGAGACTGGCAACAGGATATCAAGCAGTTTGAAGGTTTACACTGAATAATTGTATTTGCAGAGTTTGGAAACAGGTAAACATGCAGATTGAAGGATTCACAGCAATAACAGTATTTGAATAGTTTGCACTACACAGAGTAGTCTGAATATGCAGGGTTTGCAGCAGGTAAACAGGAAGTTTGAAAGTTTCACAAAACAAACAGTACTTGCATTGTTTGGAGACAGGTATTCAGGAGGTTGAAGGTTAATCCAGCATAGTAAATCCTTGAAGAGATTGGCAACAGAAAAGCAGCAGTTAGAGAGATTCCTCAGCGAAATCCTAACAGACGCCTCAAAGTTAACAAACAAACGGACACTGGAGAAACAGGAAGCCAGAATAAAAAGCCTGGTTGTGACATCATCAGGAAGGGGTGGCTCAGACACCTGTCAATCAAGCACACAGAGAGGACTGCAGAGCTTCCCAGCAGCTGAGCGTGACAGTGCCCCCTCCTCAAGGACCCCTTCGGGGGACCCGACCGGGCCTAGCAGGGTATTTCTTGTGAAAAGACTTGACAAGAGCCGGAGCATGAACATGAGAGGCCCGTTCCCAAGATCGTTCAGAGATAGGATAACCCTTCCAATGGACCAGGTAGTACAGCCGATTGCCCCGTAGCTTGGAATCAAGAATCTGGCTGACTTCAAACTCAGAAGTTCCCTCTACGGAAAGTGGAGGAGGTGGTTTACTCTTGATAGAGTACCGATTGTAGATGACTGGCTTGAGTAGGGAGACATGAAACACTGGATGGATCATGAGAGTCTTGGGTAAGGCCAGGCGGTATGCAGAAGAACAAACTCTGGAAACAATTTGAAAAGGTCCAATGTACTTAGGACCCAACTTGGTACAAGGTTGTTTTAGACGTATGAATCTGGTGGATAAAAATACTCTGTCTCCAGTACGAAGTAAAGGAGCCTTGCACCTTCTGCAATCAGCATATTTCTTATGTATTAAGGAAGAAGAGAGTAGATTTTGACGAATGAGTTGCCAGTGATTACTGAGATTTTTCACTATACGATCTGCTCCAGGGACTTCAGTAGAACTGGTAATCATAGGAAAGGTTCTAGGTTCAAATCCATAAGCTCCCTTAAAGGGAGAAGTCTGTAATGAGGCGTTATAACGTGAGTTGTGAGCTAATTCCGCCAAAGGCAATAACTGAGACCAGTTGGAGTGGTGATGGTGTACATAATGTCTTAGAAAAGATTCCAAGGCTTGATTTACACTCTCAGTCTGTCCGTTGGATTGAGGATGGTGTGCAGTAGAAAGTGATATGTTGATTCTGAAGTGTTTACAAAAAGACCTCCAAAATTTGGAAACAAATTGGACTCCACGATCTGAGACTATGTCAGTGGGAAAACCATGTAAACGAGATATATGTAGAACAAAGAGTTCAGAAAGTCTTTGAGCTGTAGGCAAGCCTGGAAGAGGTATGAAGTGAGCAGACTTGGAGAACCAATCCACCACTACCCAAATGGTCGTATTTCCAGCAGAAACAGGAAGATCTGTAACAAAGTCGATGGATAATTGAGACCAAGGGTAATGAGGAATAGGAAGAGGGTGTAATAGACCAAACGGTCGATGAGAAGATTGTTTGTTCGAAGCACAAGAACTACAAGCAGCAATATAATCCTTAACATCCCTCCTCATAGTGGACCACCAAACATGCTGCTTCAGTTTCCACAATGTATTGGTTATTCCCGGATGACCTGCTGAAAGGTTGTCATGAGCCCAACGTAGAAGCTGAAGACATAATCCTTTGGGTACATACAGGATACCAGAAGGTAGTTTGCAAGAAGATGGTACCCGGACTTGAGCAGCATGTAAAGCCTGTACTGGAAAAGAGGATACTTGAGCCAAAACTTTGACTGGACGTAGTATAGGTTCTGAATCCAATGTAGAAGGTTCAGAAGATTGGAACTGCCTAGATAAAGCATCTGCCTTGGAATTTTTTGAACCAGGAACATAGGAAAGTACAAAATTAAACCTGGAGAAGAACAAGGCCCACCGAGCCTGACGAGGATTGAGACGTGTAGCTGTTTGGAGGTATAAAAGATTCTTGTGATCTGTCAGAATGAAAAAAGGTTGACTGGTACCCTCTAACCAATGCCTCCATTCATCCAAAGCTAATTTTATAGCCAAAAGCTCCTTATTGCCCACATCATAATTTAACTCGGCAGGATTGAATTTTTTCGAAAAGAACGCCACAGGATGTATCTTGCTGGTAGTCGGATCACGTTGGGAGAGAACAGCTCCAGCTGCTATAGAGGAAGCATCAACCTCCAAAATAAACTGGAAATCAGGAATTGGATGACTGAGAAGAGGTGCAGAAGAAAATGCTGATTTTAGCGTTTCAAAAGCCTGTACTGCCGAAGAGGACCAGTTCTTACAATTTTGCCCTTTCTTAGTAAGAGAAGTGAGTGGAGACGTGATGTCAGCAAAGTTCTTTATAAACTTTCTATAGTAATTGGCAAAGCCAAGAAACCTCTGCAGGGATTTGAGAGTAGTTGGTCTGGGCCAGTCCTTGATAGCCGACAGTTTAGCAGGATCCATCTCAAAACCTGATTCAGAAATGATATACCCCAAAAAGGGGATGGAACTCTGATGAAAAGAGTATTTCTCCAATTTAGCGAACAGGGAATTGTCTCGTAACCTCTGAAGAACCAGTCTTACATGATGTACATGTTCCTGTAATGTTTTTGAATAGATTAGAATGTCATCAAGGTAAATGATAACAAATTGATTTAGATAATCTCTGAAGATTTCGCTAACAAAGTGCTGAAATACTGCTGGTGCATTGCACAATCCAAATGGCATTACTAGATACTCATAGTGACCAAATCTAGTGTTAAATGCCGTCTTCCATTCGTCTCCTTTACGGATTCTGACCAGATTGTAGGCCCCACGGAGATCTAACTTGGAAAAAATAGAAGCACCTTGAAGACGATCGAATAACTCAGAAATGAGCGGCAAAGGATAGCTGTTTTTGACAGTAATCTGATTCAAGGCTCGATAATCAATACAGGGACGAAGACCTCCATCTTTTTTCCCAATGAAGAAAAAACCTGCACCCACAGGTGAAGAGGAAGGACAAATGAATCCTCTGGCTAAGTTGTCCTTTATGTATTCCTCAAGAGAGACATTTTCTTGACGAGAGAGGGGATAGGTCCTTCCCATAGGTAGAGGAGCCCCTGAATACAATTCGATAGGACAGTCAAATATCCGGTGTGGAGGTAACGTCTTAGCCTCTTTTTTAGAAAACACATCACTAAAGGCATGATAGTAATTGGGCAAAGATTCAGGAACTTCCACCATAGCTACGACAGGACAGGATGGTTTAGAGGGATTTTGCAGGCAATGTTTGAAACAGGTAGTTCCCCAGGAAATAAGTTCTTCTTTAGACCATGAGAAAACTGGATCCTGAAGCTGCAACCAAGGTAACCCCAGAATCAATGGTATGTGGGGAGAAGAGATGACATCAAAACGAATAATTTCAGAATGAAGTATGCCCACAGTCAAAAGAAGAGGAATGGTAGAATGTTTTATGATACCAGTACCTAGAGGCTGTCCACTGACAGTAGTTATCTTAATTAACTGTTTCTTGGCTTGAAGAGGAATCCTGAGAGAGTCAGCAAAGTTTGAATCAATGAATACTCCAGCAGCTCCAGAATCGATGAGAGCTTGAGCTCGAAACTTGGTGTTTCCAAAAGAGATAGTTACAGGAACAAAAAGTTTAGAATTGAGGGAAGACATGTGATTCTGGCTTAACTCTGTCCCTCTATCAAAAGTTAAGCCTTGGCTTTTACTGGCCGGATAGGACAGTCCTTCAGTAAATGTCCTTTGGTACCACAATACAGACATAACCCAAGAGTACGCCTTCTATGGCGTTCAGCTTCTGACAATTTAATAGCTCCTACTTCCATGGGTTCCACAGACTCAGGAGATTGGGAATTATTATTAGAAAGACTTGAGGTTCGAATAGGAGGACAAAATGAAGATTTAACAAAGGATCTCCTATCTCTCTCCTGAAGACGTTCAGAATGCCGGGCGTCAAGAGTAATACATAAATTGATAAGACCCTCCAATGAATCGGGGAGTTCCCGAAATACTAGTTCATCCTTAAGGCGTTCGCAAAGTCCTTTGCGAAAGGCTGCCCGTAAGGCTCCATGGTTCCAATCAGTTTCTGCGGCTAAAGTCCTGAATTCAATAGCATATTGAGCTACCGAAAGGGATCCCTGTCTCAAATCCAACAATCCTGCCTCAGCAGCTGCAGACCTCCCAGGCTTGTCAAAAACAGAAGAAAAAATGGACACAAATAATTCCACATCCTGTAGTAACGGATCATTCTTCTCTAAAAGAGGGGAAACCCAGGCTAGAGCCTTACCCTTCAAGAGAGAAATAATAAAGGTGATTTTGGAAGTAGAATTGGAAAAAACTTGAGGATTGTTTCTGAAGTGTAAACGACACTGATTAAGGAATCCACGGCATTCTTCAGGATTACCATTATATTTATCTGGAAGTGGGATTCGTGGTATATTCTGTCCAACAGTTTGAGGTGCATTAAAGACAGCATTGGTGCTAGTAGCAGTGGCAGCAGGAGTCACCGTCGCTTGAGAAGGAGCGGAGAGGTTATGTAGCAGAGCAGTAATCTGGTCAAGCTTGGAATCCAAAGATTGCAAATGAGCAGAATGATTTCCTAGAAGTTGCCCTTGTATAGCCACAGCCCTGGATAACTCGTCAGGGTCCATATTATGGTCCGTTTGTACTGTCAGATTAGGAAATATCCAGAAGTAGACCCAAATGCAAGGGCGAACTTAAACAACACCCTTGCACTCTGAGTTTAATCCAGGACGTGACCCCTCGACAACCTCCAAAAAACAAAGTACTCACGATATGGAGCAGGGTTAGCCTGTGCCAAAGTAATTCATGATATCAGCCAGATAGACTTCTGAATAAGGAACTGGTTTCAGGAAATGCCTTCCACAGAATCAGGAGAGCAGGGAAAGTCACTTATACTCAGATAGAAGAAGGGTAAAACAGGAAACAGTTAATAATGCAGGAGTAGGTCATTTGTTATCAGGCAGTCTGAAGGTTAACACTGTGTAGACAGTCTTTGCAGAGTATGCAACAGGTAATCAGGCAGTTTGAGGGTTAACACTGAGTAGACAGTCTTTGCAGAGTATGCAACAGGTAATCAGGCAGTTTGAGAGTTAACACTGTGTTGAAAAGTCTTTGCAGAGTATGCAACAGGTAATCAGGCAGTTTGAGGGTAAACACTGTGTAGTCAGAACTTGCAGAATTAACAACATGTAATCAGGTAGTTTGAAGGTTAACACTGTGTTGTCAGAACTTGCAGTGATAGCAACAGGTAAGCTGGTAGTTTGAAGGTTAACACAGATTAATCAGTACTTGTGGAGACTGGCAACAGGATATCAAGCAGTTTGAAAATTTACACTGAATAATTGTATTTGCAGAGTTTGGAAACAGGTAAACATGCAGATTGAAGGATTCACAGCAATAACAGTATTTGAATAGTTTGCACTACACAGAGTAGTCTGAATATGCAGGGTTTGCAGCAGGTAAACAGGAAGTTTGAAAGTTTCACAAAACAAACAGTACTTGCATTGTTTGGAGACAGGTATTCAGGAGGTTGAAGGTTAATCCAGCATAGTAAATCCTTGAAGAGATTGGCAACAGAAAAGCAGCAGTTAGAGAGATTCCTCAGCGAAATCCTAGCAGAAGCCTCAAAGTTAACAAACAAACGGACACTGGAGAAACAGGAAGCCAGAATAAAAAGCCTGGTTGTGACATCATCAGGAAGGGGTGGCTCAGACACCTGTCAATCAAGCACACAGAGAGGACTGCAGAGCTTCCCAGCAGCTGAGCGTGACACAGATCTAGGGAAATGGAGGAAGATGGGTTTTTCCTGGTATGGCAGATTGTCTGCGGTAAAAATGACAATTCTGCCAAGAATTTTGTATCTCTTTAGAGTACTCCCTATTAAGCTGAATATCCCAGACCTTGACAATCTTCAGAGAGATATAAACAGTTATCTGAGAGATAGTAAGCATCCAAGGATCTCACACCACATTATGAACAGACACAGACAATTGGGAGGGGTGGGAGCTCCTAATTTACATTACTATTACACAGCAGCTCGATTAGCCCAAAACTCAACATTGGGAAGACTGACATTCTATGGCCTGCTCTGAAGGCGGAAATGTTGAAACAAGAGATGCCAGATGGCATTCTCTGGAACAAGGATTTTTGTGAATCCCATTCTATATACCAGAACAAAATTACATTGACTGCAAGGCAGCAATGGACTGCTCTTTGTCGGGCAGGCAAGGTAATTCTTATACACTCATCGATAGTGCCTCTTGCATATATTATAAATGCCGAACACAGACACCAGGTAAAAAAGTGGGAAAACAAGGGGTTGTATAGGGTGGCAGACTTGCAACTGCATGGTAAACTATTGACATTTACCCAACTCCAACAGAAACTTGAGCCTATTCCATTACAGCGGTTCCTATATCTCCAAGTAATGTCGGCCATACAAGCATACTTAGAGTCAACTAGAACACAAAGTCGACTGACCACTCTAGAACACTTATGTGCATCCCTTTATAGACCTAAAAAAGCAATTTCTAGACTATATGTTGCAATTCAGGAGACCAGAGCACAGACTAAAACCACGGTACTGTCAAGGTAGGAAACAGATTTAGGCAAAGAGATTGAGACAGGAAAATTGAACGAAATAGTTCAGCAGGCCAGTAGGGGTCTCCTTAGTGCTGATCTCAGAGAGAATATATTAAAAACAACTTTCAGATGGTACTTGACTCCAATGAAAACAGCACATATGGTCAAAGGGAGCTCTGCTTATTGCTATAGAGGCTTCGAGGTGGCAGGTTCTTATCTCCACATGTGGTGGGAATGTAATAAAGTAAGCAAAATATGGCAAGAACTGTCTCAACTGCTGAGTAAGGTATTAAATGAACAGATATGCCTCACCCCAGCCCAGGCATTATTACATGAAAACATCTCTAGATTTAATGCAGACATAAATACGTTTATTAGAATCCTTTGTACTGTAACTAGAACAACCATCGCCAGATATTGGAAGACGGAGATACCATCTTGGGCAGAGGTTTTAGCTAGAATTCAGACGACATACTTGATGTATGAGTCAGCAGCAAATGTGCAAAACACGGAGCCTTTGTTCCAAAGGGTCTGGTTTTATTGGATAATGGGAAACAGTAAACAGTAAAACGGTATACTTTGCAAAAGGGAACTAGAGAATTGGAAACGACTGGCAACGATTGCTGGAGAAAGGCTGAAAGAAGGGAACTAAGTGGATAGTAAGGTAAACCAGGTCCGCATAGATGGATGTTTGGATGAGCTAGCAACTTTTAGATACTCCAATGATAATTTGTGCTGTGTCAAGATATAAACTTGTAGATGTTCTTGTTTGTCTGTTTTGTTGGTTCAATTTGTTATGTTGACTTTTAAGGTTGGAAATGTACTAAGATATTATCCACCACAACTTATTTGTCAAGGACAAGGAGTAAAAACGAGGGAAAATTCAATGGAAAAAGGTTACTCCTCAATTCATTAGGGAGAAGACATCAACCCATAATATAAGCTGACGGGAGAAAGATAAACTCCAGTGTTGAAGTCTTCATGTCACAAACTAAGGGATAACACATATAGACTGGTAAAATCTCAACCAAAAAAGGACTTTACTGACTCAGGCATGTCTATTTAGGTAAAAATAATCTAAAACTATACAAATATGTCAGATGTTAAACAACACAATGTACAGGGTGACTAGAATAGAGTACAATACTCCCCTCTTAAATGACCGCTGCTCTCTAACAGTCTCTCCCAACCGGACTGTGAGTAGAAAGTGAATCGAATATATAGAGGCGCTGATCTTGAATCTCGTGTATATGGACGTACACACTGAAGAAAGAAAAACTTGGCTTGTGATTTGCAGAAGTTAACAACAAATTAATGTGCAGTATACTCACTCCGAAAAATTCAGAGTTCAGCTTCTTTGAAATGTTTTTCTGTCTCAACTTTCCCAATTTCCACACAGTGTTTGTGTCTGTGGATAATGAAAATTGCACTGCAGGTAATTGAATCTTTTGCTTGATAAAAAGTGCAATATACTCACTCCGATAAATTTCGGAATCCGGCTCCTCAGAACGTATTGTGTAGTTTGAAATTACTTCCAAAAAGGCAGCAAAAATACTTGTTGTGGTAAAAAACAAATATTTATTAAAACATAATAAAATGCTCTTATTTATCTTGGCTCTACGCGTTTCAACGACAGTGTCGTCTTTTTCAAGAGCAGTAAAAACAATTGGAAGTGCTGCCTTTGGAGTGTTAACAGGTGTATTTATACAGGTAATCATTGTTCCTGTTCCGGTGGTAAACACCGGAATAGGACTCACAAATAAAACATTTTAATTTTGTATTTATTCCAATCCAATTGTGTTTTGAGAATGATATTTATTTATTTTGTATTTAAGCTTTTGGCGCTTAAACTCTCAATAATTTTTCAAATTGGATTGGTATAAATGAAAAAAAGCCTTTTGGCCAATCAGAGGGGAGAAAAATAAAGTTCCCTTTCAAGTCCTGGTTTTAAGCAGTTTCTTTTCAGGTCCGCCAGATGATGCGTGGTCATATGTTCTCATCAATCAGGTAAAGAGCGTTGTTTTCAATGCTTCGTATGTAAAGGCCTAAGCTCCGGTTTGTCCAATGAGTTCCGTGTCACATGTCTCGGATTGACCAATCTCTCTGTGAGCGACATTTTACTATGTTCCATTGATAGCCAGTGTTTTGGATTCTCTAGGGAGTATGTAATGAAAAGTGCAAGTCACTTTGAATCATATATATTACAGACATAGACAACTTCGTGACAATATTTCACAAAAATCTTGGGTTACAACCTTTTCAATTTCTTTTGAATATTAATTAGTGCAACATGCACTCGAATATCGATGTTGCCATCAAATGTATAAACTTTGCCATCAAATATGAATTTTAAATATAAATTTCGCCATCAAGTATAAATTTTGCCATCAAATATAAATTTTGCCATCAAATATAAATTTATCTTCACATATAATTTCTGAACAGAATCACAGTAATATTGTATATGTAATTGGGATAAATATTAGACTATTTGAAATATAATGAAACCTAAACAGAATAAAATAATTTATTAAATATATTAAATATAAAATAAAATAAAATAAAATGAAAATAAAATAAATTATATGAACGCTGCCACTCTAATATCTTTATTTAAACCATAATGTCCATATGTTTTTAATGTGTGTATCCACCATAATTCTCTTCTATTGAGTTCTTTTTCTATCTCTCCCCCTCTCCAGTGTAATGAAACCTTCTCTATACCTATCCATGATAGATGTTTTTTATCGTATAGAGGACAATTATTATAGTGTAAAGGGACACCATGATCTTCTTTTTCTTTTTCAATTTTATTAAGGTGTTCTAATATACGAGTTTTAGCAAATCTTGAAGTTTGTCCTAAATATTGAATCTGACAATTACACTGAAGTAAATATATTATATTTTTGGTTTTGCAAGTGATGAAATCTTTTATTGTGTATGATTTATTTGTTACTGAAGAAGTGAATGTCTTATGTGTCTTTTTAGTATAATTGCATGCTTTACAATGTCCACATGTATAAAATCCTGTTAAATTGGCAATTTGGATAGGTTTAGGTGGCTTCATCCCCTTGATAAGGGAAGGTGCCAATTTTTGTTTGAAGTTTGTTCCCTTCCTGAAAGTTATCAAAGGTTTGTTTGGAATGATATTATTTAAGTATTCATCTGGATTATTGGATTATTGGTACTTTTTTTGTCAGTGTTCAGTATTAAAGAATCTCGATTCCTGTTTCCCACTTCAACTCTATCTTGTTCTAATGGGTATAATACTAACACCTGAATTCAATAAAACTCACATTAATTTTCTAGACTTAACAATTTTTGTTGAAGCAGGAAATATACACACTAGGACCTTTTTCAAAAGCTGTGACATGAACACTTATATAAGGAGAGACAGTGAACACCATCCAACCTGGCTAAAAGCAATCCCTAAAGGACAATTTCTCCGTATACGAAGAAATTGTGATACCACAGATGATTTCAATACCCAATCTAAGATAATTAAAGAAAGATTTGAGCAAAAAGGCTATGACAGCAACACATTAGAACAAGATAGAGTTGAAGTGGGAAACAGGAATCGAGATTCTTTAATACTGAACACTGACAAAAAAAGTACCAATAATCCAAATTTTCCAAGATTCATTACCACATACAATAGTGGACACAAACAGATCAAACATATTATAAATCAACATTGGAATGTTCTAAAAAATGATGAATACTTAAATAATATCATTCCAAACAAACCTTTGATAACTTTCAGGAAGGGAACAAACTTCAAACAAAAATTGGCACCTTCCCTTATCAAGGGGATGAAGCCACCTAAACCTATCCAAATTGCCAATTTAACAGGATTTTATACATGTGGACATTGTAAAGCATGCAATTATACTAAAAAGACACATAAGACATTCACTTCTTCAGTAACAAATAAATCATACACAATAAAAGATTTCATCACTTGCAAAACCAAAAATATAATATATTTACTTCAGTGTAATTGTCAGATTCAATATTTAGGACAAACTTCAAGATTTGCTAAAACTCGTATATTAGAACACCTTAATAAAATTGAAAAAGAAAAAGAAGATCATGGTGTCCCTTTACACTATAATAATTGTCCTCTATACGATAAAAAACATCTATCATGGATAGGTATAGAGAAGGTTTCATTACACTGGAGAGGGGGAGAGATAGAAAAAGAACTCAATAGAAGAGAATTATGGTGGATACACACATTAAAAACATATGGACATTATGGTTTAAATAAAGATATTAGAGTGGCAGCGTTCATATAATTTATTTTATTTTCATTTTATTTTATTTTATTTTATATTTAATATATTTAATAAATTATTTTATTCTGTTTAGGTTTCATTATATTTCAAATAGTCTAATATTTATCCCAATTACATATACAATATTACTGTGATTCTGTTCAGAAATTATATGTGAAGATAAATTTATATTTGATGGCAAAATTTATATTTGATGGCAAAATTTATACTTGATGGCGAAATTTATATTTAAAATTCATATTTGATGGCAAAGTTTATACATTTGATGGCAACATCGATATTCGAGTGCATGTTGCACTAATTAATATTCAAAAGAAATTGAAAAGGTTGTAACCCAAGATTTTTGTGAAATATTGTCACGAAGTTGTCTATGTCTGTAATATATATGATTCAAAGTGACTTGCACTTTTCATTACATACTCCCTAGAGAATCCAAAACACTGGCTATCAATGGAACATAGTAAAATGTCGCTCACAGAGAGATTGGTCAATCCGAGACATGTGACACGGAACTCATTGGACAAACCGGAGCTTAGGCCTTTACATACGAAGCATTGAAAACAACGCTCTTTACCTGATTGATGAGAACATATGACCACGCATCATCTGGCGGACCTGAAAAGAAACTGCTTAAAACCAGGACTTGAAAGGGAACTTTATTTTTCTCCCCTCTGATTGGCCAAAAGGCTTTTTTTCATTTATACCAATCCAATTTGAAAAATTATTGAGAGTTTAAGCGCCAAAAGCTTAAATACAAAATAAATAAATATCATTCTCAAAACACAATTGGATTGGAATAAATACAAAATTAAAATGTTTTATTTGTGAGTCCTATTCCGGTGTTTACCACCGGAACAGGAACAATGATTACCTGTATAAATACACCTGTTAACACTCCAAAGGCAGCACTTCCAATTGTTTTTACTGCTCTTGAAAAAGACGACACTGTCGTTGAAACGCGTAGAGCCAAGATAAATAAGAGCATTTTATTATGTTTTAATAAATATTTGTTTTTTACCACAACAAGTATTTTTGCTGCCTTTTTGGAAGTAATTTCAAACTACACAATACGTTCTGAGGAGCCGGATTCCGAAATTTATCGGAGTGAGTATATTGCACTTTTTATCAAGCAAAAGATTCAATTACCTGCAGTGCAATTTTCATTATCCACAGACACAAACACTGTGTGGAAATTGGGAAAGTTGAGACAGAAAAACATTTCGAAGAAGCTGAACTCTGAATTTTTCGGAGTGAGTATACTGCACATTAATTTGTTGTTAACTTCTGCAAATCACAAGCCAAGTTTTTCTTTCTTCAGTGTGTACGTCCATATACACGAGATTCAAGATCAGCGCCTCTATATATTCGATTCAATGTCTATTTAGGTAGACTTCTATGTTGAGATATATTTTGTATCCAAAATGTGAAATGTATGTGTATTTCCTGTTATTTTTGAAGGAGGAGAGGAGCTAATAAAAAACTATTTCAACTAAATTAATAGCACTCTTATTTTTGCACTCATATTACAAACGGAAAGTAAAAAAATATCGCTTGAAAGAAAGCTTCAGGCATTCTAACATCTAGAGGCTAGATTGCCCCTCTCTCCATAGACTTCTGTGGGGCGTGCTACAAAACCTTATTATGGCTTTCACTCGAGCACTAATCAGAAGGTCACTGAGCTAAAGTGCGCTAAAACCGAAGGTGCATTTAGAAACATTTAAAATAGTATTGCTGTTTACTAGAAGTACATTTTATTTTTATTATATATATATATATCATGGTGCACCTTGGATCAGTATTTATTTATTGATTTATTATATAAAATATCATCTTATGTGATGAAATAATAAAAAAAAGCTTATTTCCATAAGTATTTCAAGCTCATAAATCCCCTATATAGAGGCAAAATAAACATAAAATGTAATTAATGTAAACAAGTAAAGGTTTTAATTTTTTAGATAGAAAAATTTGAATTCCATTAATTTTATAAGAATCTATAGCAGCACAATGGGTAATTTAAAGTTTTCAACAAGAAAAACAATAGCTTGTCTGAGATGTATTAAAAAAAAAAAATTACTCTGTGAAATTCTAAACTTCAATTACAAAATATCAAATTATAATGATTTAGAACACAGCAAAGTCCCATTCTTAATTCATCAGAAGAGCTGTGCAAACACATTATATGCATGCTGAAATCATTTTTGTTTTATAGCCATTCATTCAATTTGAACATTCACCCAAGTACCATGCACAGTATTTATTTAGATGATGCTCATTTTTTTTTAATCTCTTACAAAAAATGTCCTTATGTGCAAAAATGTGTGCGTTAATGAAATTTTCACAGGACATGCAGCAACCTTGAAGAAACTTTTATAGGGTTTTCACAGAACGTTTAAGGGACAGTATATTTTAGAAATGTTTCTCCTTCATTTGAATTTATTTAGATAACATAGAAACATAGATTTTGGGCGAGATTACAGTGGTGCACTACTTAGTGCTCCCAATGGAGCTTATACTTCGTTAGAAGTATTTGTTTTGCACACTTCAGGTTCATTGTGTATTGAAAGTTAAAAGTAAAAGGTTTACAACCTCATTAACTTCTTCTCTCTGTAGAAGTCTATGGAGAGCGCAGAAGAAAAAAAACTAGCACCTATCTCTCGCACACTAACCTAACAGGAATTATGAATATTTCACATTCCAGTGTTCTTCACTTACAGAACAATGTAATTCTTATTGTAAATATATATATATAGTGTGACAGGAACACTTTTAACCACGGTCTTCTAGGGCACAAATGCAGCACAGGACAATCCACTGTAGTTTAAAAGGCTTTATTTTTCACAGCAATAACAAACAGGCAGTTCATTTTCAAAAGAGGGAAATCCTTCCTCTGCAGCAAAGTTAAGTACTTTTAAATGTGTCCCAGCACTTCACAGCATTCCACAAGTGCTTTGTAAAAATAATGTCCTTTTACAGTTCACAGGAACAAAAGTCTTTTACACAGTGTAACAGACACACACACCAGCTTCTGTAGCTGTATAACTCTCTCTCAAGGCCTAAGTGAGGCTGCTATTTAAACCCTCACAACTTCTAATTGGCCACACCTGTGATTAGCTGCTGGACAGCTTCACAGCTGTCTGGGATAATCAAATACACACTCTTTCTCCCTGGGTTTTTAACTGAAAGGAGAAATAGCATGTGCAATGCTTGGTCTTAAATATCTTCCATTTATAATCAGGCCTTGCTTTCTGTCACAATATATATATACACAGTATATATATATGTATTTATCTTTACCTGTGTATCTATTCCTATAAATATATAGGTATAGAAATATTTTTTACAATAACATTATATATATATATATATATATATATATATATATATATATATATATATATATATATATAAAATAAATATTGAAAACTTTTCTATGTGAAGAACATAGGAAGGTAAAATATGCATAATGGACATCAGGGTTCATGCTTTAGGTCTAACGCGGTGTCGGGTTAGCGCACATGAATAATTACTTACATTGTGTTGTTTTTATATTTTATATTTAATATTTAAATCTGTAAAATAGATATGTATATATTATATCATATATTATATAATATAATGCAGGTTGAGGGCACTCACGGGTGCTTAAAATAATCTTCTTTTATTGCAGTGTCTTTAAAAACATACCTTTTATGTTTTATTTACAGCAATCGTTGTATTCATGCAATACCGCTCTTTATAACATCAACGATTAAATCAGTGCAGACTTTCTTCTATATACCATCACGGCTACGGAGAAGTTTTTCAAAAATTTTTATGTCACACAACATTGTATGATTAATTGTATTTATTTATGATATATGCATGTTTCAATTTATTAAAAGAGATATTTTTCTTTTCAACATATTCTTAGTTTTATACATTTATTTACAACCATATACTATACATTTAGGTGCAGCGACAGCGCAGGAGCATTTGCTCTAGTATTTTTATACTTAGAATATATTATGTTCAGATTTCACTTTTATAAAGGTATTGGGCAATCCCTTATTTTAATGCAACTGCTTTAGATAGTTTGTTCACTGTGACGTATAGTTTTGTAAACAAAGCTGTGTGCTATCCCACATATCCTTGTTTGTATTAGTCTGTTTCATTGACTGTTTTAAGCTTAACCCTTTGGCTGCTAAGCCATTTCCCACCTGGGTGCTAATATTTTTTTTTATTATTATTATTTTTAACATTTTTGAAAACTTCTTTTTAAACTTTTTTTTTTTTTTTTACAGACCCCCAAGACTTACACTGTTGGAAAGGTTAGGCAATTACCTTTCCGACATTGGGTCTGTAGCTGCTTAGATGCCTGAGATACAGGCTTCTAAGCACCATGCCCCCTCCTCCTATACTTAACATTGTTAAGTATAAATAAAGTTGCGCGGTGACGTCATCACGTAATTGCGCGTGACGTCACCGCACATCACGTGAAGCCCTGGCGATGCCTGTCACTCTACAGGCACAATCGCCGTCGTAGGAGCAGTAAGGAGCCCCCAGATGTCCCTCAAGGTGGGAGAGTGCTCATCATGGCTCTGAGCCGTCATTAGCACCAGAGTGAGAAACTCTGTGACGGCTCAGAGCCGTCATTAGCACTCAAAGGTTTAAAACTTAAGCTTAGATATGGCGGCATCCATTACTTTATAAAAACTCAGTGGAATTTAAAAAAAAACAACCATTTTCATAGTTATATTACAGGAAAAGGGGGGACAAAATAAATAATGAAAGTATATTACAAAGTTTTTCTAACTACACATAATTAACATTTTTGAGAAATTATCTTATTTAAGGTAAACATACTCACTCCTATCAAAATCATGAACTGTAAATTCAACTACAGTCAGTGAAACACATAAAACAACTATCACCAAGGAACGGGATACAGGCCTTAAAGGGACATAAAACCCTTTTTTTTTTTCTTACATGATTTAGATAGAACATAGAATTTTAAACAACTTTCTAATTTACTTCTATTATCATATTTTCTTTGTTTTCTTGTTATCCTTATTTGAAAAGCAGAAATGTAAGCTCAAGAGTGTGCACGTGTCGGCAGCCCTATATGGCAGCAGTTTTGCAACAATGTTATACATTAGCAGGAGCACTAGATGACAGCACTATTTCCTGTCATGTAGGGCTTCAGGCATGTGCCCGCTACCTACCTAGGTATCTCTTCAACAAAGAATAACATGAGAATGAAATACATTTGATAATAGAAGTAAATTGGAAACTTTTTAAAAATTGTGTTCTCATATTTGCTCAATGATTATATTGACACTTTTATACATTTTAAACCAAGAACACTTCGGGTTTCTATTAGAATGTAGTGGCTGAAACTTATATCTTAAAATGGGATTTTAACAGTTCTCACAATATAAACAGTAAATCCACTCCAATGCAATAATATAGCTGCAAAATTGTCCGAACAAGATCAGGCCTTTGTGAACTTTGCTGCAAATACTGGAAACTATATTGTTAAAAATCTTTTTTGTCTTTGTGCTCACGAAGAATCAGTCCTGTTTGAAATTCTTTTTATGAAGACACAATTCTGTTTGATAGCCCGTTAATAAAGATTCCTGTACTGAAAGTGACCATAACGACAATGCAAGTCTGTACTAGAAACAAACTTTTACAGAAAGTGATTGCTTCACACTATTTTTAGATGTTGGGTCCTTATCTCACTTATCCTGAAAATCTAGACAATGTATACAAATGTACCTATAAAATGTTGTCTGTGGCCATTGCAGGGTATCTGGCACGTGTGCATTGTGAAATGTAATGGAATTGTTCCAAATTGTCTTGGAATACTTGAAAATATGTCAAAAAGGCCAGTTCTAAGCTTTATCAATGCAATTGGGTGCCAATAACAATAAGAGTAAAATGGTCTTGAAAAACTGTTGAAAAGTATAGAGAAAAGGGATTGCAATTGCCAAGAAAATTTCAGCTCCATGTTTAAATAGGGCTTTTTTTCAGCTGCAAAACGTGTTTGTGGTTCCAAGAAACAGCTGGAAACCTGCTATTGTGATTGCATAAAAACAAAAAGGTCATCTTGCTGGCCAAAAAAGTATTACCTTCTTTGTAACAATACAGACATCCTCCACTACCTTTGTATAACACCAAAGAGTCTATAGCAGGAAATCCACAGCCTTAGATCTATATATAACAAAGCAAACCACTATAATGCAAAGATACCAAAAAAGGAAGCCTCAAATCCCTCTGTATAAGAATACAAGCCACTGTATATTAAGAAATCTTTACTATCATATTTCTTTATAGCGCCACCAGTTACTCTTTCATAGGAAATCACCAAGCAATCTTACATTTTTTAAACCTGTATAACACTAGTTACTTTGTAGTAGAAAATCAAAAGGCAGCCCTTAATCACTCTTTATAGTAACACCAGACACTATAGACAGGTAAATAAGTCAGCGAGTATTGTAGGCAGGTATCAGGGCAGCAAGTAAAATAGCCAGGTAACAGGAAAGGACAGGAAGCATGGTGGAATGCTACCGTAAGTAGCAGTAACCAGCACCCAAATGAACATATAATACGTTGTGTAAAGTATAATGTACAAGAACAACTTTTAGAGGAAATGCATGCTCAGGAATTTAAACATTGTGCTGGTACAGTGTCCTATGGGAACAAGAGTCTTGATGAAGATCTCTCTATAAAGCATTAACTATTGGCATGTTAAAGGCTTAAATGGATAGATACAAATGTTTATTTTATGTCATTAACTAAAGCAGAGGAACAAAAAGTAAAGTGTCAAAAAAAAAAATTAATCAAGGAGATAAGAATGAATGAGCTGAACTATAGGGAAACAGACCAAAAGTAACATATCTATTCTAAGAGAGACAATGTGAAAAGTGTTGATTATTCTGTTTGTCCATTTTTTCAAAGGGAGCAAATGTTCTCAGGTGTTTACTGTAAACAATACTTGCTTTGACCTTTTGGAATGAAGAGATTTATAGTAGGTAATATTCTCAGAGTAAGTAGATATCAGGGTGAGGATTAAAAGAAGACAGTTTTGCTTACAGTTTGGTATTCTAAAAACTTCAGAGAAAGTGGTCATGAATCAGATAAACTTTTTGTAATATAATGGTTTTAATTCATCACATGCTGAATAGGTTAATGTTGTGTTGTTTCAGTAGCAGAAAGAGGAAACAAAACAGGTTTATTTGAGACTCCAAAGTTAAAAGCAGATCTAGAGGATGGGGCCTATTTAACAAGGTGCGGAAGGACATGATCCAATATTGTGGATCATGTCCACCACACATCGATAAATGCTGACAGCGTACTCTGTCAGCATTTATCATTGCACCAGCAGTTTTTGTGAACTGCTGGTGCAATGCCGCCCGCAGCAGGTTCAAAGCCAATCGGCCGCTAGCAGGGGTTGTCAATCAACCCAATCGTATTGGATCGGTTAATTTCTTGCGGGTTCTGTCCGCCTCCTCAGAGCAGACGGACAGGTTATGGAGCAGCAGACTTTAGACTATCTATCAGAACTATCAGCTATATATTTAGTATCCCACACCCCTCACATTTTTGTAAATATTTTATTATATCTTTTCATGTGACACTGAAGAAATGACACTTTGCTACAATGTAAAGTAGTGAGTGTACAGCCTGTATGACAGTGTAAATTTGCTGTCCCCTCAACACACAGCCATTAATGTCTAAACCGTTTACTTTAAGGCTTCAGTCAGTCAGGTCTAATTACTAACAAAATTCTCTAATTTAGTTCTCAACCAAGCATGTATCTTGAATCATTGAACAAATTGCTTACAACATAAAAAAAAACTATGCAAGGATACATGAGTCTTGCAACCACTCTAGGAGATGAAAGTCCAATTCAGTTGTTTAATAGTATGGTAACTATTTGTAGTTTGATAAATGTAGATTGATTTGTTTCATCTAGAAAAAAGGCTGCAGACCAGAGAAAATCGTTATTTCAGGAACAGTTAACATAAAATTATTTTGGCAGTTGAACTCAGCACCAAAAGTTAAGAATGCTTTTTTAATGTGTAATTGTATAAGCCCCCTCTCTCCAATTGTTCTAATAAGGTCAACTGCTGAAAATATTCACCAACATTCACATTTCTACAATCTACATGTGACCTTTTTGATGACTTGCTTGTAATTTCAACAATGGAATTCCTGTAGGCCAATCACAGATAGCTATGAAAGTGCTAAAGAATCCAAGAAATATGTTAGAATATAAACCCAAAATCAATAAATACCCTCCTTGCATATCCACATAACAGTAATTTGTTTTCTTCATGTTTAACAAACAGTCTGTTCTCTTATCACAACACCTGCTACAACAGTCATTATTGGGTTACACTGGTTACAACAGCACAATGCCTCTTTTGAAAAGGCTGAAGTCTTACTCCCGTATAGATCTTATGACTGTTCTATTTGACTTCATTCCAGGAACATAATTTTCTAAGGAGATGACAAGTCTCATGTTACAGCCTGAACAGAAATCACTAAAAGAAAACATCTTCCTCACCTGTCGGGGTCAGTTTCATTTTTGTCAAAAAGAAGAACAGTGAACTGTGGCCTTTTATTGATTATGGAGGTTTAAAACAGAAAACAATCAATAACTCCTTTCCCCTTCCCTTAATTCTAGAGCTATTTAATTATCTTAGGGGAGCAACTATCTTCAACAAGCTGGATCTCTGAGAGGCATGCAACCTGATTCGATTTAAAGAGGGTGATGAATAAAAAATGGCTTTTAATACCTGATATGGCCACTATGAATATTAGGTAATGCCATTTGGCCTCTGTAATCCAGTAATTGTTTCAGCATATCACGGATAAAATATATTAAGAATTTTAAAATGTACTTGTTATTATGTGTTTTATGATATCCCTATCTACTCTAAATCTGTTTCAGGACATTAAACACATAAACTTTTCCTCCAATGCTTCTTTCAGAAGCCACATTTCATTTTTCTTGGGATAAATCATTAGTCAAAAAGGTTTTATAATGGATCCACAGAAAGTGGTTGCCTCAACAAACACTCTTAAATGGCTCCAAAGTTTCTTACATATTTTGCCAATTGCTACAAGCATTTTATCAAAGTATTTGTCACAATTGCTTTTCAACTTATGTCTAATAATGTAACTAACTGTAAAATGTGGTCTCCCAAAGCCAAACATGCCCTTCAGCACCTTTTTTTATTGTTCCAAACTCTGTCCTTTATTGTATGGGGCCAGTATCATATTGTCTCTATCTTCCTTCTTCTTTCAAGATTCATTCTGTATTCCATGTGTCCTTTCTCAAATAGCCATCTTCAGCAGATACTCCAAAAAGTATACCTTCTACTTCTACTGCTAGTTGATGGTCAACATGGAAATAAAATCTCCAAAATTCTTAGCTCCAAATGTCAGGGCCATGGTCTCAAATATATGGTCTATTAGAAGTGTTACCCAATAACTTTTTAATCTTAAGTATAAAGAAAAGTATACTTCCCTTCTAATTAGGACATTCCATATCAAATTCCCAGATAAGTCCCTTCAGGCCCCTGCAGGGGTCTGTAAAATGGATGGGCTCTGTCACCCTGGAAGATGTACCTCGGAGTCTGCAAGTTGCTGGGCTGCCATATTTCCTTTTAACCACTGGAGAACTTGGGCTGCAAGTTTGGCACCACCTAGCTGCAGATGTGGTTCATTTTACAATTTAAATACAACATTTTTCTGTATTCCCTGCCTATTTATTTATAGGTCTAACTTCCTGGATGTTTTGAGACCCTTTTGCTTCACTGCTTGATTTTGCTTTGCCTGACCTGTCTGCCCTTAGTGATTCATACTCCCCAACTGTCCCGATTTTTGTGGGACAGTCCCAATTTTCAGGGTATGTCCCGCTGTCCCGGGAAGACTGATGTCTGTCCCGCATTGCCATCATCCTCAGTTTCATGTTTCATTTTTTTTTCAAACTCAATTTTTTTTTTTTTTAAATCTCATTAGGCCCAGGGCTATCACGTGACCGCACACATAGTCAAGGCACAACGAGTCTGAGTGATGTGACTGCACATGCTGCTGTGTGCTACAATGAGTGTTGAGTTCTGCAGAGTACAGTGTCAGGCTTTGTGAACTCCGTCTTAGGCATACATCGCATCGTTTTCAAGGTCCGGAGGGGGAGACTACCAGGGTACAGTCAGTAAGTAGTCACTGACATCTGTTTGGAATTGGGGGAGGGGGTTTGCACTGAGTTACATGGTTGCACCTGCTTTGTTACTTGGATCAGACTTTGTCCCAGAATTCCAATTATTTTTCCAACAAGACAGAAATAAGCACCTACATAATATGAGCTTCGTGGTATTTTTATGATACTGAAACATAAGGCCTAATACCTAGCTATGCAGTGTTTATCAAGCACTACACACAGCTCTCCTTATTTTTCATTTAGTTAGTTCCCACGTAGAATGCACAGCTTTTATTCACAGTGTGTCTGCAATAGGTCATTGTATCATATCCAGGAATCCATCCATTAGATCTTTCTGTGACTGACTCACTTTTAATGGAAAACAAAAAGATTCAGCTAGAAACAGCTGTACCACCTATTTTACTACTCATAGAAGCCTTGCACATAGTATACAACACCCACTATCTGTATTATAGAGGGCATCTTGTTGCATACAGCATACCCCCAACTGTCCCGATTTTCATGGGACAGTCCCGATTTTAGGGGTCTGTCCCGGGTTGCTAGCCATCTGTCCCGCATTGCCCCATGCATTATTTTTTTTTATTATTCTATTGGGCACATATTCAGAAGCAGCTGGCTTTTCTCTCCCAGGGTTATATACCTATTAGATTCTTTGTGGAAAGTTAATGGTGTGTGGGTTAAGTAGGATGGGTTTAAACCTCAACTGGACAGTCAGTGCTTTCTCAGTCTGCAGGGAAAGCAGAACTGATGAGGTGAGGGCTTAGAGAGTGTTCTGGACCTGGCACTTTGTAGGTGTTAGTGGAGGATGTGCAAATATCTCATTAGCACAGAGATTAGCAACATGCTGTTTGCTCAAATATATAGCATTGCCAAGTAGCTCAATACATATAGTTTTTTTCCCACAGAGTGAACTGCATTTATCTCAGTTTTTATTTGTTCCATTTGTAGGCAATTTATTGTGCCATGGTGAACATGCTATAAAGTGCAAGTGGCACTAATCTTTTCTAAGATCATTGCTCATCAGACATACAATCCACACGTTCCTTCTTATAGGCTTTATAAAGTGAATGCTACAAATTAAATGCAATGGGCCAGTTTTATAGACATATACATTATTTGTGGATGTCTAACTTCCTAGTATCTCCTGCTAATGCCTATACTGTGTACTAACAATAATCTGATACTCACCCTATGCTCTCATAGTATTATACAGTCCCTATAGTGTGTTAGGTTTACTAACTAATACTGATTTTCACTGTTATTTTACCCATTAGTGCTTACAGGATCCCTTGTAATATGATCTTTGGCCTCCAAGTTCTAAACACAACTTCATACTTATTTCAATACAAAATAAATGCCAGATATTCCACATTAACACAGATTAGGTTCCCAGTGTGTCTGGATGAATGGTGCTTGTGTCCTGTGTAGTGTGTTTATGTTGTCTACATGTTTAAATGTATGCTATGTAGTGTGTGTACATGTATATGTTTAGCGTGTGTCGCTGTGTGGTTTTGCAGACTTTAAAGTGCCTCAATCTAGAACATTAATGGGTAATGGACAGAGCAGTTTTAAAAAAATATTTTATTAAATGTTCAATTGAGATAAAATATTTAGAACTGTCTCTGCAAGGGCTAATTAAATACATAGCTAATACCAGTGGTTTGAACATGGCTTAAGAGTATTAAAAGATATGTTTTTTTATTTCAAATTTTATTGAAACTACTTTTGTCTCATTATTTTTTAAGCCACTCCCATCCCTGCTCCTCCCCACCATATATCACACTTTTGCCCCGGGGGGTCCTTCCTTTGTATTTTGCAATGTTGGGAGGTATGGTGTTTGCCGATTTTGTACCTTGTTTGCCTGCCTGTTGCCAAACATTCGGCTAGATTACGAGTCTTGCATTAGCCTTAAAAAGCAGCGTTGAGAGGTCACAACACTGCTTTTTAGCGCCCGCTGGTATTACGAGTCTTGAAGGTACAGGTGTACCGCTCACTTTTTTGGCCAGACTCGAAAATACCACAAATCCATTTAAGTCAATTGCGTATCCTATTTTTTCAATGGGACTTGCATAGCCCCGGTATTACGAGACTTCCAAAAAATTAAGCGGTAGACCCTCTCCTGTCGAGCCTGGTACCGCATTTTAAAGTCAGTAGTTAAGAGTTTTATGGTCTAACGCCGTAGCATAAAACCCTTAACTAAAGTGCTAAAAAGTACACTAACACCTATAAACTACCTATTAACCCCTAAACCGAGCCCCCCCCACATTGCAAACACTATAATAAATATTTTAACCCCTAATCTGCTGAACCAGACATCGCCACCACTACAATAAATATATTAACCCCTAAACCGCAGCACTCGCGCCTCGCAAAAATTAGTTAAATTTTATTAACCCCTAATCTGCCATCCCTAACATCGCCCGCCACATACCTATATTTATTAACCCCTAATCTGCCGCCCCCAACGTCGCCGCCACTATATTAAAGTTCTTAACCCCTAAACCTAAGTCTAACCCTAACCCTAACACCCCCTAACTTAAATAAAATTTAAATAAATCTAAATAAAATTACTACAATTAACTAAATTATTCCTATTTAAAACTAAATACTTACGTATAAAATAAACACTAAGATAGCTACAATATAACTAATAGTTACATTGTAGCTAGCTTAGGATTTATTTATTTTTTACAGGCAACTTTGTATTTATTTTAACTAGGTAGAATAGTTATTAAATAGTTATTAACTATTTAATAGCTACCTAGTTAAAATAAAGACACATTTACCTGTAAAATAAAACCTAACCTAAATTACAATTACACCTAACACTACACTATAATAAAATTAATTCCCTAAATTAACTACAATTAAATACAATTAAATACAATTATCTAAAGTACGAAAACCCCCCCACTATATTACAGAAAATAATAAACTAATTACAAGATTTTTAAACTAATTACACCTAATCTAACCCACCTAATAAAATAAAAAAGGCCCCCAAAATAATAAAAAGCCCTACCCTATACTAAATTACAAATAGCCCTTAAAACGGCCTTTTGCGGGTCATTGCCCCAAAGTAATCAGCTCTTTTACCTTTAAAAAAAAGTACAATACCCCCCCAACATTAAAACCCACCACCCACACACCCAACCCTACTCTAAAACCCACCCAATCCCCCCTTAATAAAACCTAACACTAACCCCTTGAAGATCACCCTACCTTGAGAAGTCTTCACCCAACCAGGCTGAAGCCCTCAACGAAGCCGGGCGAAGTGGTCCTCCAGGCGGGCAGAAGTCTTCATCCAAGCCGGGAAGAAGAGGTCCTCCAGACAGGCAGAAGTCTTCATCCAGACGGCATCTTCTATCTTCATCCATCCGGCGCGGAGCGGGTCCATCTTCAAGATATCGGATGTGGGGCATCCTTCCTGGCTGACGACTACCCGACGAATGAAGGTTCCTTTAAGTGATGTCATCAAAGATGGCGTCCCTTCAATTCCGATTGGCTGATAGAATTTTATAAGTCAATCGGAATTAAGGTAGAAAAAATCCTATTGTTTGATGCAATCAGCCAATAGGATTGAACTTCAATCCTATTGGCTGATTAGAACAGTCAATAGGATTGAGCTTGCATTCTATTGGCTGTTCTATTGGATTTTTCCTTCCTTAATTCCGTTTGGCTGATAGAATTCTTCGTTGAGGAATTTAGCCTGGTTGGGTGAAGACTTCTCAAGGTAGGGTGATATTCAAGGGGTTAGTGTTAGGTTTTATTAAGGGGGATTGGGTGGGTTTTAGAGCAGGGTTGGGTGTGTGGGTGGTGGGTTTTAATGTTGGGGGGTATTATACTTTTTTTTACAGGTAAAAGAGCTGATTACTTTGGGGCAATGCCCCACAAAAGGCTCTTTTAAGGGCTTTAGGTTAGGGTGTTAGGGAGTTAGGTGTAGATATAACTTTTATTTCCCCATAGGAATCAATGGGGCTGCGTTAGGAGCTTTACGCTGCTTTTTTACAGGTCTTAGACTTTTTTTCAGCCGGCTCTCCCCCATTGATCCCTATGGGGAAATTGTGCACAAGCACGTTTAGCCAGCTCACCGCTACCATAAGCAGCGCTGGTATTGAGGTGAGATGTGGAGCTAAATTTTGCTCTCCGCTCACTTTTCTGCGGCTAACGTCGGGTTTGTAAAAACCTGTAATACCAGCGCTGTCTGTAGGTGAGCGGTGAGCATAAACTGCTCGTTAGAACCGCACAGCTTCTAACGCAAAACTCGTAATCTAGGTGATTGTTTATTTGACCTCACCTACACCACACCTGGTTCACTACCAACAAACTCTCCTATCAGCTTGGGAAGGCTTAGCGAACAGGAATGGCAAATGGAAGACATATCTGCTGTGTTTTCACATTCATTTACATAAAGTGTTAATGTGACTGCAGCGGCCAAAAGTAGTATGTGGATGAGATGAGAACTCCTTATAGAACAAAAAAAAAGGATTTTTTTTTTCCACAAAAGGCAGGGCTTAAATGTTTTTAGAACGTAACAAACCTCAATACATTGACCCAAAGGAAAAGTATATTAAAACCTTCCAAAAATAAAGAGAAAGAGTAGGAAATTAATCTTGAAACCTGAAAACAATACTCTGCTTCTGTACTCCCAAATTAATTTAGCTCAGAAGAAGACTTCTCAAGGTAGGGTGATCTTCAAGGGGTTAGTGTTAGGTTTTATTAAGGGGGGATTGGGTGGGTTTTAGAGTAGGGTTGGGTGTGTGGGTGGTGGGTTTTAATGTTGGGGGGTATTATACTTTTTTTTACAGGTAAAAGAGCTGATTAATTTGGGGCAATGCCCCGCAAAAGGCCCTTTTAAGGGCTATTTGTAATTTAGTATAGGGTAGGGCTTTTTATTATTTTGGGGGGCTTTTTTATTTTATTAGGAGGATTAGATTAGGTGTAATTAGTTTAAAAACTTGTAATTATTTTATTATTTTCTGCAGTTTAGTTTTTTTTTCGTACTTTAGATAATTGTATTTAATTGTATTTAATTTTAATTGTAGTTAATTTAGGGAATTAATTTAATTGTAGTGTAGTGTTAGGTGTAATTGTAACTTAGGTTAGGTTTTATTTTACAGGTAAATGTGTCTTTATTTTAACTAGGTAGCTATTAAATAGTTAATAACTATTTAATAACTATTCTACCTAGTTAAAATAAATACAAAGTTGCCTGTAAAATAAAAATAAAACCTAAGCTAGCTACAATGTAACTATTAGTTATATTGTAGCTATCTTAGGGTTTATTTTATAGGTAAATATTTAGTTTTAAATAGGAATAATATAGTTAAATGTAGTAATTTTATTTATATTTATTTAAATTATATTTAAATTAGGGGGTGCTAGGGTTAGGGTTAGACTTAGGTTTATGGGTTAATAACTTTATTATAGTGGTGGCGACGTTGGGGGCGGCAGATTAGGGCTTAATAAGTGTAAGTAGGTGGCGGAGACATTGGGGGTGGTGTCCAGGAGCGGCAGATTAGGGGTTAATAATATAATGTAGGTGGCAGCGATGTCGGGGGCAGCATATTAGGGTTTAATAAGTGTAAGACTAGGGGTGTTTAGACTCGGGGTTCATGTTAGAGTGTTAGGTATAGACATAACTTTTATTTCCCAATAGGAATCAATGGGGCTGCGTTAGGAGCTTTACGTTGCTTTTTTACAGGTGTTAGACTTTTTTCAGCCAGCTCTTCCCTATTGATCCCTATGGGGAAATCGTGCACGAGCATGTTTAGCCAGCTCACCGCTACCGTAAGCAGCGTTGGTATTGAGGTGAGATGTGTAGCTAAATTTTGCTCTCCGCTCACTTTTCTGCGGCTAACGCCGGGTTTGTAAAATCCTGTAATACCAGCACTGTCTGTAGGTGAGCGGTGAGCATAAACTGCTCGTTAGCACCGCACAGCTTCTAACGCAAAAGTCATAATCTAGGTGATTGTATATTTGACCTCACCTACACCACACCTGGTTCACTACCAACAAACTCTCCTATCAGCTTGGGAAGGCTTAGCGAACAGGAATAGCAAATGGAAGACAAATCTGCTGTGTTTTCACATTCATTTACATAAAATGTTAATGTGAGTGCAGCGGCCAAAAGTAGTATGTGGATGAGATGAGAACTCCTTATAGTACAAAAAAAAAAGATTTTTTTTTTCCACAAAAGGCAGGGCTTAAATGTTTTGAGAACCTCAATACGTTGACCCAAAAGTAAAGTATATAAAAACCTTCCAAAAATAAAGAGAAAGAGTAGGAAATTAATCTTGAAACCTGAAAACAATACTATGCTTCTGTACTCCCAAATTAATTTAGCGCAACTTTTCTATGAACACAACAAACAGAACAAAAAGAGAAAACACAATAATGTGCCTCGCATAAAACACCATAGTGTGTCTCACATGAGGGGCTAATATAAATTCCACCAACACCAGATGAACTAACAAGATGTCAATGAGAGAAACATAGGTTGATTGGGTAGCTGCCACACCATATTTATGTCAACAATCCACAGTTGTTGCTCAACAGTTAAACCAAATACATTTTCTACAAATACCAAGATTACAAGTTGTGCGTTATACCTAGTGCGTAAATACCGCTAAAAGAAATTAGTGCTACGGCACTTTCCATAGCGTTGCCATTACAAGTTACAGAAAAACCTTATTGTGCTGTGTGTTATGATGCATTAAGCTCAAAAGTCAAGGCCTGACTTGACGTGCTCGTGCACATTTTCCCCCATAGACATCAATGGAGAGAAAGTGTTAAAAAAAAAACTAACACCTGCAATCGCGGAATGGTGATCTCTGTAATGCAATCCCCTTTGATGTCTATGGCGAAAAAGAAGGTTATGTAAAAACCTAGCACCCTAACATAAACCCCTAGTCTAAACACCCCTAATTCGCTGGCCCCTGACATCGCTGACACTAAATGAAGTGATTAACCCCCGCATCGCTAACATCTAAATAAACGTATTAAACCCTAAACCACCGGCCCCCCACATTGCAACTACTAAACTAAACCTATTAACCCCTAAACCGCTGGCCCCCCACATTACAACTACTATAATAAAGCTATTAACCCCTAAACTGCTGGCCCCCCACATTGCAACTACTAAACTAAACCTATTAACCCCTAAACCACCGGCTGTTAGGTTCTGTCTCTACCTCTCTCTGACAGTTACACCCACTCCTCCCTATTGGTTGAGACTCTGTTAAAACACCTGTTCACAAATCATCAGTGCTTAGTATTGAAGATTGGTTACCTAACCTTTGGATTACAAAGCCAGCTCCCTGCCTTGTTGAGGCTTACTAACTTTTCATTTGTTTCATACCTAGGAATTGCTTCAAATTCTGGACAACTCTAATCAGTATCACCTTTTCACGGAGTCTCCGCTCTCACATTAAAGCCAAGCATCTGTGGGGTAATCCTAGCTAAATTTTATGATACGAACTGTTTACCTATTAATTCTCTCTTAAATACAGCCTGTAATTACTTACAAGTCAAGATTCTACCTGCCGCTGCAATTCCGCAGCTCCTATGTTCCACGATTCTACACACAGCTGCCTGTCAGTAAGATTCAGTGACTCCGCTCAACCGTGACGTCACATCCTCCACTCTCCTCACAGACGCTCCTCCAGCTCAGCACGACCGGAGCTCTACTAACGCTCTCAACCGCCTGAAGTCTCAGTAAGGTACTGGTAATACTTACCTGCTCATCGCTCACTGTTGTCATAAGCCTCTTCTATACACTATAAGGGTTACTAATTCTATATTACATGAACTCTCTTCCAAGTGCCTGCACTTACCTTACTAAATACCGGTCATTATAAGAATCAAGCTACTTGTTGCCAAATTCTACTCTGTGCTTAATTCCTCCAGTCATCATTCATTCAAAGCTTAACTTCATATATGTATTGAGAGTTTTCCTCTCCTTTACCTATTCTGAGTAAAATCACCTAGCTAAGGGAATTCCTTTCTCCCATAAGGTTTCCAATTGCTGGGTGAGACATTTCTATATTACAATCTTGGTACTGCAGTTGTGTTCCACCCTCAAAATTCTCAGTACCATATATACCCTAATATAATACTAAGCCTTTTACTATGGAACCAGCAGACCTCCGCCAGATTGTCTATAATTTAACTCAGAAGGTAGAACAGTTAGCTCAGGGCTTACATGATCTTCAAATTGAAAATGCTGCCTTAAAAAATATAATAAGTGACTCAATAGCTGTGAAAGCAAATCCGCCTGAATCTGTAATAGAACCCCAAATATCACTACCAGATCTTTTTTCTGGCAATCGCAAAACGTATAGGCAATTCAAAAATGCTTGTTGCCTCCTCTTTACTATGAAACCTAGGACTTACCCCACAGAAAGAGTGAAAGTTATGACTACCATCTCATTCCTCCGGGGTGACCCCCGTAGTTGGGCTGACAAGTTTCTTGAGACACAAGATCCCATATTAGCCTCACTGGAAGATTTTTTCACTGCCATGGATGAGATGTTCCAGGATACTGATGTGCAGCTCACAGCTGAAACCTCCCTGAGGAATCTCAGACAAGGGAAAAGGCCCGTAGAGGAATATGTGACTGACTTTAAACAGTACGCTACGGATTCCCTCTGGACTCCTGTTGCTCTCCGGAACCAATTCCGGCTGGGTCTATCCGAGCAACTGAAAGATGAGTTTGCACGTATTGAATTACCACAGACCCTGGAACTCTTCATGAAAATGGCAATACAGATCGATCAACGACTAAGGGAGAGGAAGGCAGAGAAATACGCCACTGACTCCAAACCAAAGCTCACATATGTTAATAGTACTCCTCCTTCAAAACCTCAGGTAGAACCTATGGATATCGGGTTCCTCAGAGGTCCTCTCACACTTCAGGAAAAAACACGCAGAAGGCTTGGCAACCTCTGTATGTACTGTGCCAGTCCCTCACACAACGTTCAGGATTGCTCACTTCTGTCAAAAAATAAGAAAAGTAAGTCCTATTACTTATTCACTTCTATCCAACATCAAGTACAACCTACTTATTGCACTCTATCTCTCTCCCTACAGCTGGAGCAAAACCAAGTGATGATTGATGATGCCATTATTGACTCGGGTGCCTCAGGAAATTACTTGGACCGTGTTTTTTGTGAAAAGAACAAGATTCCTCTGGTCCTAAAGAAATCTCCTATTCCCATCAAAGTTGTAGATGGTTCATTTATGTTTTCTGGTCCAATCACACATGAGACTGTTCCTTTACTCGTTAATATTTCAGGTCACATCGAATTCATTAGCTTTGATGTATTACCCTCACCTCATTTTTCTTTAATTTTAGGGTTGAAATGGTTACAATTACATAACCCTACTATTAATTGGGTTCCTTTTCAAATAAAATTTAACTCCGGTTATTGCACAAAAACTTGTTTCCCAGCCTCCTTCCTTCTACATTCTTCCTGTCACATTGAAAATCTACCTGAACATTATACAGATTTTAGTGATGTATTCAGTAAGACTGAAGCCGAAAATCTACCACCTCACAGGGCTTATGATTGCCCAATAGATCTACTGCCAGGTGCTCGGATTCCTGTTGGTCACCTCTATCCTCTAAGCAATCCTGAATTAGCATTCCTTAAGGATTACTTAGAAGAAAACCTTAAAAAGGGGTTTATCCGACCCTCCACCTCCCCTGCAGGGGCAGGTTTCTTCTTCGTACGTAATAAAGATTCATCTCTCAGACCAATTATTGACTATCGTGAACTAAATAAATGTACAATCAAAAACCGGTACCCCTTACCTCTTATCCCTGAGATGATTGAGAGGCTTTCAGAAGCAACCATTTTTACCAAGCTTGATTTAAGAGGGGCGTACAATTTAGTCAGGATAAAAGAGGGCCATGAGTGGCTTACGGCATTTAGGACCAGGTATGGTCTCTATGAATACCTGGTTATGCCGTTCGGCCTATGCAACGCCCCCGCTACCTTCCAATTTTTCATCAATGATGTGTTCAGAGACTTACTAGATGTTTGCTTAGTAATTTATCTCGATGATATACTAATTTACTCACGAACTCCTCAGGATCATGTAAAACACGTCCGTCAAGTTTTATCAAGACTCAGAGCTCATAAGCTCTATGCTAAATTAGAAAAATGCCAATTCCATACTAATCAAGTATCCTTCCTTGGATATGACATCTCTCCATCTGGTATCAAGATGCAGAATGAAAAGGTAGTAGCTGTTGTTGATTGGCCTCAACCCAAGACCCGAAAAGAATTACAACGTTTCCTTGGTTTTTCTAATTATTACCGAAAATTTATCAAGAATTTCTCTAAGATCGTAAAACCTCTGACAGTCCTTACTGGTACTTCAACTCCATTCACCTGGGGAACTGATGCAAATTCGGCCTTCTTGTACCTCAAGACCAAGTTCACTTCAGCTCCAATACTACAATTCCCTAATCCTGACCTTCAATACACTCTTGAGGTAGATTCTTCAGACTTCGCCATCGGAGCTGTTCTCTCTCAACAAAAAACCTTATCTGATCCATTGCATCCTATCTCCTTCTTTTCCAAGTCTATGAGTCCAGCTGAGAGAAACTATGCTATTGGCGACAAGGAGCTGCTAGCCATTCGACGCTCGCTAGAACATTGGAGACACCTTCTGGAAGGAACAGCATTACCTATTAACATCTTCACTGATCACAAAAACCTACAATATCTACATTCCAACAAGACTCTGTCCGCCAGACAAGTACGCTGGAGTCTTTATTTTGATCGGTTCAACTTTAACATTATCTACAGACCTGCCCACAAGAATGCCAAGGCCGATGCCTTATCTCGCCTTCCAGAGAAACCAATTGTCCTCCCTATCAGGAAGGAGATTGTACCCCCTCGTTGCTTCATTGGACTTACCTCCACCTTACTTACAGATTTAAAAAATTACTGTAAGGAACAACCAAGACCACCCTTACCAAACCTAGATAAGACTTCTGGAATGTATTATCATGGCACAAAGATCTTTGTACCCCCAGAGTTGAGATCTCGCCTCATAAAGACTTCTCATGACTCACCTCTTGCTGGTCATTCCGGACTCCATCGCACTTTGGATCTTCTAGCTCGTACCTTCTGGTGGCCAGACATGAAATCTTCTGTACTTAACTACATTAAAACTTGTAGGACTTGTGTCACCTGTAAACCTGAACGAAAACCACCATTTGGTCTACTAATGCCATTACCAGTCCCCTCTAAACCCTGGCATCACATTTCGATGGATTTCATAGTTGACCTTCCTCCTTCTAATAATCAGAATACTATTCTCGTAGTCATAGATCTGTTTACAAAAATGGCCCACTTTGTGCCTTTCCACAAACTACCTACCTCTTCAGAAACAGCAACTCTTTTTATTGACCACATCATCAAGTTACATGGTATTCCCCCTATCCTGACAACCGACAGAGGCACCCAATTCACCTCAAAATTCTGGACTAAACTTTGTGAATTAACTCAGATTGACCATCGATATACTACTGCCTTCCACCCTCAAACTAATGGTCAAGCTGAAAGGTTAAATCAATGGCTTGAGCATTATTTGAGATGTTATTGTTCATATCACCAGAATGATTGGGTCAAGTTTCTCTCCATGGCTGAGTTTGCTTACAATAATTCTATCAACTCTTCCATCAAGATGACACCCTTTTTTGCAAACTATGCTTATCACCCAGATTTCACCTTCTCATCTCTTGGTTCTCCAGACTGTCCAACACTGGATGAACTGCACGCATCTCTCCAAAACAACTTTGAATTATTACGACGAAACATTCTCGATGCACAGGCTAAGCAGAAACATTACTATGATCTAAGAAGAAGGAAAGCACCTAAATATACTGTTGGTGACTTAGTATGGTTATCCACCAAGAATCTTAAATTGCAGATCCCCTCTAAAAAGATGGCTAGCCTTTACATTGGTCCTTTCCCTATTCTGAAAATTGTGAATGAGAATGCTGTGAAACTTCTACTCCCGAATACTCTTCGTATACACCCTACCTTCCATGTTTCCTTGCTGAAACCCTATGTCCGAACACGCAACGATCAAGTATTATTGCCTCCAGTGGCTACTCCTTTACCAGATAATGAATACGAAGTTGACTCAATCCTTGACTCCAGATTTGCCAAGGGGGTTTTACAATATCTTGTTAGGTGGAAGAATTATTCAAGTGATGAAGATACTTGGGAGCCGTTTTCTAACCTTAATTCTCCTCGTCTCGTATCTCTCTTCCACAGGCACCATCCTGATCGCCCTGGACCTGTCACTGTGGAACAGTGTCCTTGAGGAGGGGGTACTGTTAGGTTCTGTCTCTACCTCTCTCTGACAGTTACACCCACTCCTCCCTATTGGTTGAGACTCTGTTAAAACACCTGTTCACAAATCATCAGTGCTTAGTATTGAAGATTGGTTACCTAACCTTTGGATTACAAAGCCAGCTCCCTGCCTTGTTGAGGCTTACTAACTTTTCATTTGTTTCATACCTAGGAATTGCTTCAAATTCTGGACAACTCTAATCAGTATCACCTTTTCACGGAGTCTCCGCTCTCACATTAAAGCCAAGCATCTGTGGGGTAATCCTAGCTAAATTTTATGATACGAACTGTTTACCTATTAATTCTCTCTTAAATACAGCCTGTAATTACTTACAAGTCAAGATTCTACCTGCCGCTGCAATTCCGCAGCTCCTATGTTCCACGATTCTACACACAGCTGCCTGTCAGTAAGATTCAGTGACTCCGCTCAACCGTGACGTCACATCCTCCACTCTCCTCACAGACGCTCCTCCAGCTCAGCACGACCGGAGCTCTACTAACGCTCTCAACCGCCTGAAGTCTCAGTAAGGTACTGGTAATACTTACCTGCTCATCGCTCACTGTTGTCATAAGCCTCTTCTATACACTATAAGGGTTACTAATTCTATATTACATGAACTCTCTTCCAAGTGCCTGCACTTACCTTACTAAATACCGGTCATTATAAGAATCAAGCTACTTGTTGCCAAATTCTACTCTGTGCTTAATTCCTCCAGTCATCATTCATTCAAAGCTTAACTTCATATATGTATTGAGAGTTTTCCTCTCCTTTACCTATTCTGAGTAAAATCACCTAGCTAAGGGAATTCCTTTCTCCCATAAGGTTTCCAATTGCTGGGTGAGACATTTCTATATTACAATCTTGGTACTGCAGTTGTGTTCCACCCTCAAAATTCTCAGTACCATATATACCCTAATACCGGCCCCCCACATCACAACACACTAAATTAAACTATTAACCCCTAAACCTAACACCCCCCCTAACTTTAAATTAAAGTTACAATATAACTATCTTAAAATAAATAAAAACTTACCTGTGAAATAAAAAACCTTAGCTTAACCTATAAATAAACCTAACATAACTATTTTAAAAAAATTATCAAGATGAGGAAATAGAAAAGCACGCTGGGTCTTTTGAGTATATCCTTCAATTTATTTGGATACAGGTATATGTGAGCCAGGTAAACTCTTAATCTAACGTGTTTCGCGCATGCGCACATGCGCTTCATCAGAAATAATTGTCTCCATTGATGTGGGTCCTATTATAGGTGTATAGAGCCAATAGAGTTGAAGGGGTGTGTATATGTATTAATTCGTTAATCAGGGTGTCAAAAATATATATTAACTTGGATGTGAATTAACCCTTGTTTTGGAAATTTTTGTTACAATTATCAAACCACTTAAATATAGAGGTAATGTCTAACCAATTTGAAATAGGAGCCACAGCAATTGGAGAAATAAAGAACAGAACGGACAGTATAGTCATTTATTAATACAATTACTGAACTTTTTACATAATAATCAGTTGTTAGAATATTGAACTAGTATACAAACATAATGTTCTAAAGTAATATTAACTTAACTAGACTAAAAATGAGCTAAAAATGAAGATAAAAATAAAAGTAAAAATAATGATAAAATCACTTGTAACTAAAATGAAAAAGATTGAAAAAAAGTAAAAGAAATATAGAAAATACATTGTTGTCTACTATTGAAATAAAATCAATTCTTAATTGTGAGACATTTGTTTTACTTTTTTGTATATATGTATGTTTGTTCACTTGCCTTTTCTACCTAGGTGTGTTTTTTATTTAAATTATTATTATTATTGATCTTCTTCAGATCCGCACCATTGGTTTAAATTCCTTTAGTGTGTGTTTGTCTAATTTTGGTTCTAATAATTGTGTTATAGATATATTTATGGTGCGCTAGGACAATAGATACCAGACTCCCCCTAAATGACAATATCCCTATAAATGTCACAAGTAGAAATAAGATAGAAAAATAGAATAATAAGGGAAGCGCTAAAGCAAAGCCAAAGGTATCAAACACTTAAAATAAATAAACATTTATTAAAACATATAAATCTTACATAAAAGGGAACGTCTCCCCAGAAAACACTGTTAAAATATTGTAAAATCAGTTCCTAAGTCGGGTATATTACTAGCTGGTAAAATATATACACTATGTGCACTTGTATACGGCTCTATCATAAACAATAGGTAATCAATAGGTGCAGTGCATATACACCAATACTTCATAAGCAGTCCAAAAGATTAAAAAGTTTATGCCACCAAGCTGCCAATCAAAAATTGAAGTATAACTGTCAGACAGATGTACTCTGATAAATCCACAATTCTTTAAGCGAGATTGATACCCATCATTATCAGATGTATTACAGGTTAAGTTCTAGGCAGTTTACTTTACCCACGATCTCCTGATCGTATATGGTTCACCTTCCTTATTCGGTATCCTCCTCGAGTGGATCTGACTACAGTTTCTCGGCGTCTGACGTCACTGAATAGAGTTCCGGTAAAGGGAAACAGCCAGATCTTTGCGCTTCTTGTACACTTCTTAGATACGGTTCTTTCACATTCACCCTGCACTTAGTGCTTGATGCACGCAAGGGTATAAGCAAGTATCGTAGAACGGTGGGCACTAGAGTGAATATTAAAACTTCATTCAAACCTCATGCCGTGACATAGATACTCCAAATAGGAAAATAAAGTCCCAATACTATAACCCGGGTTATGATTCCGCAGCTTCTTCTTAAGGTGGTATTATGATATTTATGTAGTGCCACATAGTTAAACCTCTGTGTGGTTATACAATTCTAATTGCTCTATTTCACAATGGTAATCCTAATTTAATTATCTATTCCCCATAGGGTTGATCTTAGATATGAATTAATAAAATCTCAAATATATTCTAAGTCTCAAGTCTCAAACATATAAACATATATAGGTACTGCTAGTATGTAACTAGCATCAAAAGTGCATATATAAATATATAATTTATTTGTGATAATATTTAAAGTGCTAATGTGATTAAATAAAAACAAATAAAAATAAAGGTAAAAATTTAACTGTGTTACTCAAATAGGAAAGGGGACAAGTCTAATTCCGAATTCAGTCCTTTGGGGTATAAGGTGTCATACTTATAAATGTATTCGGCCTCCCTTATTAGGAGCATTTTTTCAATATTCCCACCCCTCCAGTGATTTTTTATCTTGTGTATCCCCCAATATTTTAAATCTTTTGTGTTACCCCCGTGAACCTCCTTAAAGTGCTTATATAAGTGCGTGTCTTCTTTTTCTTTTTCTATACATAAAAGGTGTTCCCTTATTCTATCCCGGAGACTCCTTTTAGTCTCTCCGAAATAGAATAAGTTACATGTGCATTTAAGTACATATATAACATTCTTGTGGGTGCATCTTATTAATTCCTTAATTGTGATATCTTCACCTATATTATTGATCCTGAGACTGTTTAGTTTCGAGCTATGTGTGCACGCTTTACATGTATAGCAGGGAAAATATCCTGCTAACTTCTTACCCTCCAAGTCTAACTGCTTAGTATTTCTAATTTTATGGCGTATTTCACTAGGAGCCAAGATGGTTTTAAAATTTTTGGCTTTCTTAAAGATGAAGGTAGGTTTGTCCGCCAGTTGGTCACCTATAATATTATCTTCCTTCAATAAGTGCCAATTTCTCTTTATAATTTTTTTAATTAGATAGTGATCTGCATTATAGTCTGTCACAAAAGGAACAATAATTTTATCTGTTTAAATAGGCTCTTTCATTTTGTAATTTAGTAGGTCGTCCCTATTTTTCTTTTTTGCTTTCTGTATTGCTTCTGAGATATTCTTTTCTTCATATCCCTTTACAGTGAATTTTTCTGCTAGCCTCACTACCTGCCTTTCAAAGTCCTCGACTCTAGAACAGTTCTTTCTAATACGTAGGCTCTGGCCAAAGGGGATGTTATTCTTCCATAATTGCAAGTGACAGCTATCCGCATGTAGCAGATTATTGCAATCCACCTCTTTGAAATGGGTTTGTGTTTCAAATTTCTCATTTAAAACCATAATTTCCAAGTCTAGGAACACCACTTTTTCTTTGCTGTAGTTACTTATAAATTTGAGACCGTAATTATTAACGTTCATCTCCTCAAAAAGTTTAACCAACTCTTGTTCAGGTTCCTTCCATATTATTAATAGGTCATCTATATAACGCTTATAGAGTACGAGGTTTGCACCGAGATCACTTCTATTGAAATTTTTTTCTTCCCAAACACCCATAAAGAGGTTTGCATAACTCGGTGCAAACCTCGTACCCATCGCGGTCCCTTCTATTTGTAGGAAGAATTTATTGTCGAACGCAAAATAGTTGTGCTCCAGTATATACTTAATATTATTTAAAATAAATTTTTTCTGATCATCCTTCATATTGGGGTCTTTTTCTAAATAATGTCTGACAGCATTTAGGCCTTGTTCATGCTTAATTATAGTATATAATGACGACACGTCACAGGTCGCCATTATCATATCATTACTCCATTCTATCAATTTCAAAGAGTTTAAGACTTGAGTGGAGTCTTTGAGGTAAGAGTCTAGATTAGATACATAAGGTTGAAGAAATTTATAGATATATTGAGATATATTCGCTGTAATAGAATTTATCCCAGAGACTATTGGTCTCCCCGGGGGGTTAACCAAGCTCTTGTGGATCTTCGGTACAAAATAGAAAATAGGGATCCTGGGGTAATCTGATGTTAAATATGCAAACTCTTTATCATTTAAAATTCCCTTTTTATGACCCTCTATTAAAATCTTATCCAAAATGGCTTTATATCTTTTTGTTGGATCGTTAGTTAGTAATCTGTAAGTTTTCTTATCATTAAGGAGTCTGTAGGCTTCCATCATATACTTAATGGTGTCCATCACTACTACCCCCCCCCCCTTGTCCGCTGGCTTTATGGTAATGTGATTGTTAGTTTGTAACTCGCTCAGAATCTCTCTTTCTTTTTTACTGATATTCTGCTTTCTTAATTTCGGGAGGTTGCATTTTCTTACATCATTTGTTACTATTTTCTCAAAGGTTTCCAAGAAATTGCCTTTGGCAAAGGTAGGGTTAAATTTAGATTTTAACTTCAAATTAGTATGTTGAAATTTATCTGTATTATCATAGTTATTTGTTACTTGTCTCTCCAAAGGGGTTTTCATGAAATACCTTTTGATAGTTAGATTCCTGACAATTTTTTTTATGTGAATATGAGTATTGAACTTACTCATCCTCACCGTAGGGGCATAGGATAATCCTAGATTTAACAGTTTCTCTTGTTCACTATTTAATTTAAACTGACTTAAATTAAAGATACTTTTCTTTTCAATCTCAACTATCTTATTCTTTTGGCTACGTTTGTGTGTTCCTCCTCCTCTCTTTCCTCGTACCCTCTTTTTCTTCTTTGGGATTGCTCTAGATTGAACCTTATTGTGTCTTTTGATGTGCCCTCTCTTGGAGGGCTGTAATCTAAAAAAGGTTTCTCCTCAGTAGTTAAAATTTCAGTATTGGTAGACTCAGTCCTTAGGGGAGCAAATCTATTATATGTTGGTGTTTCTTTCTCCTTATAATCCTGCTTATAGTCTCTTTGTCTCACAGTATTTCTGTGTCTGGGATATTCCCATTCATTATGTCTTGAATAATTATCTCTTTGATGTGAATTATTATAGTAATCATCATGGTTATATCTCTGTTGGGAGTAATATCTATTTTGATACTGGCTGTACCCGTAATTATTGTAGTTCCTGTTATAACCTCTATTGTAATAGTTGGTTCTATAATTATCCCTATTGTAATTATATCCATTCTTTCTCTCCTGAAAGTTACGCTCTTGATAGTTTCTACTATAGTTATAGGGTTGTTTGAGATTAGGATTATCATTAGCTTTACTCGTATATGTATGTGTGCCCTGTAACTTTGTACTAGTTTTATTGCTTGTGTTGTTTTGTTCCTTTTTAGCTTCAGTTCTTTCTGTACTTTCTTTGATGTCCCTTTCCATCTTGCCCCATTTTGATTTTAATAAATCTTTGTTTAAATTGTCTAACTTATTGATAATTACTTTTTGTTTTTCTTTAAATTCTCTATCCTCCTTCATTCCCTCTAATTGTTCTTTTAAAATGAGTATTTCATTTTCAATAGTTTGTAGGGACTCCTTCCGTGACCTTTTCAAAATGTCTAATAAATTATTAGATGCCTTTTTCAAAGTCTCGGACCATTCTCCATGTAATTTCTGGCTTAAAGTGAAAGTGCAACTTTTGTTAAATTGTAAGCCTTTGGGTATTAATCCTTTATTAGTGTATCTATTTAGAAAAACCAGCTCCATTTTTTGCTTGAGCTCTTTTGTCATTGCAATTTCAAGATTATGCATGATGTCTGAGAGGTTAGAGATACTCTCCACCATGGGGACCCCTGTATTGCTTTCCTCATCCATATCTAGATAGATCTTATCTAACCCCAAAAACAAATAGATCCTCCATTAATATTCTTGTGTTAAGGTATCTATCCTATAAATACAATAAGTGTATCCTGATGCAGCGACCTATAAAAGGGATAATACTCGATAAACCTCTTTATGGGTGTTTGGGAAGAAAATTTTTTCAATAGAAGTGATCTCGGTGCAAACCTCGTACTCTATAAGCATTATATAGATGACCTATTAATAATATGGAAGGGACCTGAACAAGAGTTGGTTAAACTTTTTGAGGAGATGAACGTTAATAATTACGGTCTCAAATTTATAAGTAACTACAGCAAAGAAAAAGTGGTGTTCCTAGACTTGGAAATTATGGTTTTAAATGAGAAATTTGAAACACAAACCCATTTCAAAGAGGTGGATTGCAATAATCTGCTACATGCGGATAGCTGTCACTTGCAATTATGGAAGAATAACATCCCCTTTGGCCAGAGCCTACGCATTATAAAGAACTGTTCTAGAGTCGAGGACTTTGAAAGGCAGCTAGTGAGGCTAGCAGAAAAATTCACTGTAAAGGGATATGAAGAAAAGAATATCTCAGAAGCAATACAGAAAGCAAAAAAGAAAAATAGGGACGACCTACTAAATTACAAAATGAAAGAGCCTATTAAAACAGATAAAATTATTGTTCCCTTTGTGACAAACTATAATGCAGATCACTATCTAATTAAAAAAATTATAAAGAGAAATTGGCACTTATTGAAGGAAGATAATATTATAGGTGACCAACTGGCGGACAAACCTACCTTCATCTTTAAGAAAGCCAAAAATTTTAAAACCATCTTGGCTCCTAGTGAAATACGCCATAAAATTAGAAATACTAAGCAGTTAGACTTGGAGGGTAAGAGGTTAACAGATTATTTTCCCTGCTATACATGTAAAGCGTGCACACATAGCTCGAAACTAAACAGTCTCAGGATCAATAATATAGGTGAAGATATCACAATTAAGGAATTAATAAGATGCACCCACAAGAATGTTATATATGTACTTAAATGCACATGTAACTTATTCTATTTCGGAGAGACTAAAAGGAGTCTCCGGGATAGAATAAGGGAACACCTTTTATGTATAGAAAAAGAAAAAGAAGACACGCACTTATATAAGCACTTTAAGGAGGTTCACGGGGGTAACACAAAAGATTTAAAATATTGGGGGATACACAAGATAAAAAATCACTGGAGGGGTGGGAATATTGAAAAAATGCTCCTAATAAGGGAGGCCGAATACATTTATAAGTATGACACCTTATACCCCAAAGGACTGAATTCGGAATTAGACTTGTCCCCTTTCCTATTTGAGTAACACAGTTAAATTTTTACCTTTATTTTTATTTGTTTTTATTTAATCACATTAGCACTTTAAATATTATCACAAATAAATTATATATTTATATATGCACTTTTGATGCTAGTTACATACTAGCAGTACCTATATATGTTTATATGTTTGAGACTTGAGACTTAGAATATATTTGAGATTTTATTAATTCATATCTAAGATCAACCCTATGGGGAATAGATAATTAAATTAGGATTACCATTGTGAAATAGAGCAATTAGAATTGTATAACCACACAGAGGTTTAACTATGTGGCACTACATAAATATCATAATACCACCTTAAGAAGAAGCTGCGGATGGAGCAAAATACCACCTTAAAAGAGATTGCCAATCTAAACCAGCACCAATCAAATTGAAGATACCCCTTTAAATAAAGATATCCAGACTTGCCATCACTATCTTGATAAAGCCCATAAGTGGGCGAAACGCGTCGGCTTTGTTGGCAGGACTACACTTTGGCATTTATATGCAATTTAACAACATCTTTTGGAACTCATAATCATAACCCGGGTTATAGTATTGGGACTTTATTTTCCTATTTGGAGTATCTATGTCACGGCATGAGGTTTGAATGAAGTTTTAATATTCACTCTAGTGCCCACCGTTCTACGATACTTGCTTATACCCTTGCGTGCATCAAGCACTAAGTGCAGGGTGAATGTGAAAGAACCGTATCTAAGAAGTGTACAAGAAGCGCAAAGATCTGGCTGTTTCCCTTTACCGGAACTCTATTCAGTGACGTCAGACGCCGAGAAACTGTAGTCAGATCCACTCGAGGAGGATACCGAATAAGGAAGGTGAACCATATACGATCAGGAGATCGTGGGTAAAGTAAACTGCCTAGAACTTAACCTGTAATACATCTGATAATGATGGGTATCAATCTCGCTTAAAGAATTGTGGATTTATCAGAGTACATCTGTCTGACAGTTATACTTCAATTTTTGATTGGCAGCTTGGTGGCATAAACTTTTTAATCTTTTGGACTGCTTATGAAGTATTAGTGTATATGCACTGCACCTATTGATTACCTATTGTTTATGATAGAGCCGTATACAAGTGCACATAGTGTATATATTTTACCAGCTAGTAATATACCCGACTTAGGAACTGATTTTACAATATTTTAACAGTGTTTTCTGGGGAGACGTCCCCTTTTATGTAAGATTTATATGTTTTAATAAATGTTTATTTATTTTAAGTGTTTGATACCTTTGGCTTTGCTTTAGCGCTTCTAATAATTGTGCCCTTCTATTGGAAAGTCTGATCCTTATAGCTAGTGTCTCTAATGGGTATGTTGGACTTTGTTATTTTTTTTTTATTGTTATTATTTTTGTTACTGGTGAATCCTGTAACCTATAACCATTAGTCTTATCTTGTTTGTATAAAATTGGATAATTCAAATAGATATAGGGCTTTTAGGGGAAAAGTGCCTTGTTTACGGACCTATATTGTTTATTTAGAGTTCTTTAAAGATTGTGTTTAGGATGTTATTTGGACCTTTCCCTTTTCTTATATTATTATATAATGTTAAAAATAAATAAGTTGTCCATATTCGGGTATATAAAGAGAGGTGAGGATTCATTTTCATTAAATCCATTTCTACTCTACTATATGGTCTATTACATCCTAAATCCAAGATTAGCCTTTGAATGCTTTTTGTGTTGAAAATGTGTGTTATGAAATCTAAATGAACAATTGGTAGAAATAGGGACTAGAAAAAAAGAGCAAAGATAACTATTATGATTAGTCTACTGATGTAAGACCTTGTATTTTAGAGAATAAACTAGGTTAGAGGAAAGACATTTGTTAGGTGGGTATCTCCTATCTGATGTTCATGCAGTAATTGTAGTTTTGAAATGCTGTTTATGGAAGTTTTAGGAATGAGAAGTTTTTTAATCTGTGTTCATGTAGATGAAAACTTTTTGCTACTGGAGTCGTAGGTGTTTCATCCTCTATTGAGTTCAAATGCTCTCTTATGTGGTCCTTTAATGGACGTGCAGTTATGCCTATATATTGTAATAGGCATTGTTTATATGTGATCAAATAGATGATGTATCTTGATGTGCAATCCATTCTTTGAGCTATATTGTATGTTTTATTAGTCTGTGTGGACTGGAATATTAAGCTTTTATTAGTGTAGGAGCAGCTTTTGCATGGTCTTCTACCACATCTATAGTTTCCCTTGATCATTTTCAGCCAATTGGTGTTAGTTTCTATTTTTGTGTGAAATTTTTGGATTATCATATCTCGTATAGTTGGTGCTCTTTTTGCCACAAATTTAATTCCATTTTCTAATTTGCCTCTTAATGCTGTATCTCCATTGAGAACAGGTAAGTATTTCTTAATTATTTTTGTAATGGTATAGAATTGGTTACTAAATTTTGTAGTGAAGTTTATGACTTTAGCTTCTTCTTCAGTGTTAAATGTCCCCTTCCCCTGTTTTTTTGTAATTTTTCCTTTGTTCTAGAAGTTTGGTTCTATCTTTTTTGGCTACTTGTTGTCTAATATTAAGGATAATTGCCTTACTGTACCCCCTTAATAGAAGTCTTTGGGTACGCTCTTTGGCTTGTTTATTATATAGGTGTAGGGTGGATTGATGAGGGTCTTGTGAATTTTAGGTACTATGCGGAAGGTAGGGATGGCTGGATTTTCTATCATGCAATATTCTTTTAGTTCTTTTGAAAGAAAACCTTCTTCTAGTGCTGAATCTAGTATATCAAATAATTGTTTTTATATTTGATTGTGGGATTGAATGTTAATTTGAAATATGTATTTGTATCATTGAGTTGGGATAAGACTTCATTCCTATAGTCTATTGTATTGAGGACTACCACTGCCCCTCCTTTATCTGCTATGCTAACCACCAACTCTGTTCTCTTTCAGCGACTTGAGTGCTTGTTTTTCGCTAGTGGTCAAATTGTCTTTTACTTTGGACAACTTATCTAGGGAATAGTGTAAACTAGTGAGTTCATATTCTATTAAATTCTGAAACATGTCAATAGATTCACTTCTGCAGTGAACTGGATAGAAATGTGATCTTGTGTGTGTTGAAATGTTGAATATGGGAAAGGGTTGTGTATGCTATCTTCTCTCAGCTTGGTGGCTTGGAGTGAAGTTAGTGTATTAAGATCACAAAGGTCTTGAAACATAAGGCCTATTGAGTTTTCAACTCTATTCTCTTTGTTCTCTTCTATGTGTGAGTTAGCTGAATTACCTCATGTTACTTGTAGTGGAATATACAGGGAGTGCAGAATTATTAGGCAAGTTTTATTTTTGAGGATTAATTTTATTATTGAACAACAACCATGTTCTCAATGAACCCAAAAAACTCATTAATATCAAAGCTGAATAGTTTTGGAAGTAGTTTTTAGTTTGTTTGTAGTTATAGCTATTTTAGGGGGATATCTGTGTGTGCAGGTGACTATTACTGTGCATAATTAATAGGCAACTTAACAAAAAACAAATATATACCCATTTCAATTATTTATTTTTACCAGTGAAACCAATATAACATCTCAACATTCACAAATATACATTTCTGACATTCAAAAACAAAACAAAAACAAATCAGTGACCAATATAGCCACCTTTCTTTGCAAGGACACTCAAAAGCCTGCCATCCATGGATTCTGTCAGTGTTTTGATCTGTTCACCATCAACATTGCGTGCAGCAGCAACCACAGCCTCCCAGACACTGTTCAGAGAGGTGTACTGTTTTCCTTCCTTGTAAATCTCACATTTGATGATGGACCACAGGTTCTCAATGGGGTTCAGATCAGGTGAACAAGGAGGCCATGTCATTAGATTTTCTTCTTTTATACCCTTTCTTGCCAGCCACGCTGTGGAGTACTTGGACGCGTGTGATGGAGCATTGTCCTGCATGAAAATCATGTTTTTCTTGAAGGATGCAGACTTCTTCCTGTACCACTGCTTGAAGAAGGTATCTTCCAGAAACTGGCAGTAGGACTGGGAGTTGAGCTTGACTCCATCCTCAACCTGAAAAGGCCCCACAAGCTCATCTTTGATGATACCAGCCCAAACCAGTACTCCACCTCCACCTTGCTGGCATCTGAGTCGGACTGGAGCTCTCTGCCCTTTACCAATCCAGCCACGGGCCCATCCATCTGGCCCATCAAGACTCACTCTCATTTCATCAGTCCATAAAACCTTAGAAAAATCAGTCTTGAGATATTTCTTGGCCCAGTCTTGTCGTTTCAGCTTGTGTGTCTTGTTCAGTGGTGGTCGTCTTTCAGCCTTTCTTACCTTGGCCATGTCTCTGAGTATTGCACACCTTGTGCTTTTGGGCACTCCATTGATGTTGCAGCTCTGAAATATGGCCAAACTGGTGGCAAGTGGCATCTTGGCAGCTGCACGCTTAACTTTTCTCAGTTCATGGGCAGTTATTTTGCTCCTTGGTTTTTCCACACGCTTCTTGCGACCCTGTTGACTATTTTGAAGGAAATGCTTGATTGTTCGATGATCACGCTTCAGAAGCTTTGCAATTTTAAGAGTGCTGCATTCCTCTGCAAGATATCTCACTATTTTTGACTTTTCTGAGCCTGTCAAGTCCTTCTTTTGACCCATTTTGCCAAAGGAAAGGAAGTTGCCTAATAATTATGCACACCTGATATAGGGTGTTGATGTCATTAGACCACACCTCTTCTCATTACAGAGATGCACATCACCTAATATGCTTAATTGGTAGTAGGCTTTCGAGCCTATACAGCTTGGAGTAAGACAACATGCATAAAGAGGATGATGTGGTCAAAATACTCATTTGCCTAATAATTCTACACTCCCTGTAGTGCTTGAACAGTGTGATTTTTCTGACTAACGAATTAACATCTAAATTGTAGAAAATAGGTCAAATTAGTGGATGGTGCAAAAGTCCGCCCTTTATTTAATAGTGAATTTTGTGAACTAGTGAGTGGTATGTCAGACAAATTAATTACCGATCCTATTTCTTTTGAGTCCCTTTTTTGATTCTGCTCGGGTAGCGTAGTTGTAGTTCCTTTTTTGGTGTGCTGCTGGTGATGGGTGTTTTTACTAATGTTGTTAATTTGATTCTCCCTTGTGAGGTACCTGGACTTTCTGGTTCTTCACTAGATGTTTTCTGTGTGATCTGTATCTATACTCGAGAAAGTTACTCGTTTGGCATTTGACGTGTGGTTAAATGTGCCCTTTCTCTTGTTTTTGTTTTTTATATTTATTTTTGGGAATTCCCTGCGTGTTATTCATTTTACGTTGTGTGGTTGATTTTTCTGCCATGAATAGACTATGTCTAATTCATAATCTTTGACATCTCTCTGGTATTTGCTGACCTTCCTTTCTGATAATGTGGTATCTAGTTCTTGCATGGTAGCATCTAGTTGTGCTTTATAATCTATATATTTTTTGTGTGTTCAAATGGTTTAAGAAGTTCTAGTATTTCTTCTATTTGGGCTAGTAGTAAGTCTCTCTCTTCTTTTTTGTGTCTAAGTAGCTTATGTAATGTCTAGGGACCTTTTTTTTACTGATGTATAATTCTATGAATTCAATATCCCACCAAAGATTGCTTTCTTTGTATTTTTTATTCTCTAAATTGGAAAAGATAGATGTAATGTCTCCTTCTACTTTATCTTCTGTTCTCAGAGTGTTACCTTTCAAGGCTGTGGTCATTATGTGCTTTCTTCTATTAGCATTTAAAACCCCTGTGGGAATGTTACTTTCAGCCATAATGAACTTAATAGGTGTAATATATTACTAGTGTAATTGTTTCTTTAAGATACCTGTATATTTTTGGAAACAAGAAAAGAAAAATCAATAATAGATTACTAATTGTATTGTTTCCAAATGACTAGTTCCCATTTATAATGATGTCATGTGTGAATTAAACTCTGTTGTTAATATTAATAATAAGTAATAGATTGACACTAGCAGCAATTTCAAAGCAGGATATTTGGTAGGATATAATTTACCATATATAGGTGAAATAAAGATTGCTAAGGATGTGGTCCATTAGCTTGGGGAGATTATTTCTCTCCCCTTAATTAGAGTAACTTGGTTGTTAAATAGAGTATGTAGTTTTATGTATAGTATTGTGTTATGTGATAGATACTCTCTTAACTTATACAATTCAAATAATGTTTGTCATGTATTGTTATTATTACTCCTTCATTACTATATATAAAATAAACATAGACTTTTTTTGTTGTTTTCTATCTTCTGAATATGTATCTGTCTTTCTTATTGCTCTGTCATGAGTTCTTACAGTCCAATGCTCAAATATTGTTCTTCTTGTATTTTTTACTCATTGAGATTAAGTGGACTTCCTAGCCCCTAAAAATTATAAGCTCAGACAGTCCTCAAATGAATATTGCTCGTAGGTGACAATAATCAGTACAATGGGTATTTGTAACTGTTTGAGTAATTGCAAAGAATGTTCCAAAATTTTAAAGGAAGTCCTTAATACAAGTTCTTGCCTATAGTTTAAGCTTTTGGAATGTTGTTGTCTTATTTAGTGGTTATTACACTAATTTCTTCTTGTCTGCTAGGTAAACAGTATTATTAAGACAGTTCAATTGTTTGTATGGAGTACTCAATCTCTTGGTATCACGCCTTGAAGTCCTCCGCTACATGGAGCTAGTGGAGCCCTTTGTCGGCCTCTTGATCTTTGACAGGACCACAGTGGACTCGTGAATCCGACCCGGAGTAGGTCCTCCTGAATGGTCACTGGTACTATCTGCTTCCTGTATTGGACTGCCGTCGTCCGGATCTTTTTCCAGCGTTGAACACGCTGGCAGCGTGCGTGGCTCGATGTGATGACCTCACTGGTGAATGATCGCTTCTAGTGTGACTGCTACGCAGTACGTGCTCTATGTATACCCCCTCGATGATGGTCTCTAGACAATAGCAGGTAAAACAACTATGGTGAATACTCCTAAACAAAAGTTGGTATCTTGGTTCTTGGGAACTGGTCTGTTGAGGCTCAGCGTGCAGCGGTTCAGTCTACCATTCAATGCATATCAAGATGAGGAAAAAGAAAAGCACGCTGGGTCTTTTGAGTATATCATTCAATTTATTTGGATACAGGTATATGTGAGCCAGGTTAACTCATAATATGACGTGTTTCGCGCATGAGCACATGCGCTTCATCAGAGATAATTGTCTCCATTGCTGTGGGTCCTATTAGAGGTGGATAGAGACAAAAGAGTTGAAGGGTGTGCATATGTATTAATTCGTTAATCAGGGTGTCAAAAATATATATTAACTTGGATGTGAATTAACCCTTGTTTTGGAAATTTTTGTTACAATTATTAAACCACTAACCATACTCTGCTTCTGTACTCCCAAATTAATTTAGTGCAGGAACTTTTCTTCGAACACAACAAATAGAACAAAAAGGGAAAACACAATAATGTGCCTTGCATAAAACACCATAATGTGTCTCACATGAGGGGCTAATATAAATTCCACCAACACCAGATGAACTAACAAGATGTTAATGAGAGAAACATAGGTTAATTGGGTAGCTGCCACACCATATTCAGGTCAACAATCCACAGTTGTTGCTCAACAGTTAACCCAAATACATTTTCTGCAAACACCAAGATTACAAGTTGTGTGTTAAACCTAGTGCGTAAATAACGCTTAAAAAAATTAGTGCTACGGCACTTTCCATAGCGCTGCCATTACAAGTTACAGAAAAACCTTCTTGTGATGTGCGTTATGGTGCATTAAGCTCAAAAGTCAAGGCCTGACTTGACGTGCTCGTGCACATTTTCCCCCATAGACATCAATGGAGAGAAAGTGTTAGAAAAAAACTAACACCTGCAATCGCGGAATGGTGATCGCTATAATGCAACCCCATTGATGTCTATGGGGACAAGGTGGTTATGTAAAAACCTAGCACCCTAACATAAATCCCTAGTCTAAATACCCCTAATTCGCTGCCCCCTGACATCGCTGACACTAAATGAAGTGATTAACCCCGCATCGCTAACACCTAAATAAACATATTAAACCCTAAACCGCCGGCCCCCCACATCGTAACTACTAAACTAAACCTATTAACCCCTAAACTGCCGGCCCCCACATTGCAACTACTGTAATAAAGCTATTAACCCCTAAACTGCTGGCCCCCCACATTGCAACTACTAAACTAAACCTATTAACCCCTAAACCACCTGCCCCCCACATCGCAACACACTAAATTAAACTATTAACCCCTAAACCTAACACCCCCCTAACTTTAAATTAAAGTTACAATATAACTATCTTAAAATAAATAAAAACTTACCTGTGAAATAAAAAACCTAAGCTTAAACTATAAATAAAAAAATAAATAAACGTAAAATAAAAAAACTAAGTTACAAAATTAAAAAATCCTAACACTACGAAAAAATAAAAAACCTAACATTACAAAAAAACAAACACTAAAATTACGAAAAATAAAAAAAATCTAAGATTACAAAAATAATAAATTAAATTATCCAAAATAATAAAAATTAAACCTATTCTAATTCCCCTATAAAAACAAAAAATCCACCCCAAAATAAAAACACCCCCTAATCTAACAATAAACTACCAATAGCCCTTAAAAGGGCCTTTTGTAGGGCATTGCCCTGAAGCAATCAGCTCTTTTACCCCCTAACAGTAAAACCCCCCACCCAACCAACCCTCAAAATAAAAAAAACAAACTCTAAAAAAACCTCTAAAAAAACCTAAGCTACCATTGCCCCTAAAGGAGCATTTGTATTTGCCGAATCTAAATTAAAAAAAACCCCCAAAAATAAAAAAGTCTAACCCCAATAAAGGTACTCACAGTTCCTGAAGTCCAGGTCTTCTTGCAGGCGGCTCGGTCTTCATCCAGCGTAGGACTATCTTCTATCTTCTTCCCAGAGGTGCGGAGTGGTCTTCCCCGATGCGCGGATCCGGATCAGTGGTGGTCCCTTAGTGGTGTGGAGGCTCCTCTTCATGCGATCTCTGCTGCACACTGAAGATTGAATGCAAGGTACCCCTTTTATATTTGGGGTAGCTTGCATTCCTATTGGCTGACATTTTCAAATCAGCTAATAGGATGAGTGATGCTTAAATCTGATTTGAACAGCCAATAGGATTTAAGCAGATCTCATGCTATTGGCTGATTTTAATATATTTCAGCCTATAGGAATTCAAGGTACCCCAAATATAAAACGGGTACTTTGCATTCAATCTTCAGTGTGCAGCAGAGATCGCATGAAGAGGAGGCTCTGCACTGGATGTCGTCTCCGCCGCCGGTCCTACTCAGCTCCGCTCCCCACAGCTCTGCGCCACCGGGATGAAGAAAGAAGATGCCCCCGCGATGGATGAAGATGTCGCCGCCTGGATGAAGACTTGTCGCCCCTGGATGAAGATAGATGTCCGGACTTCAGGAAATGTGAGTACATTTTTTGGGGTTAGTGTTAGGTTTGTCATTTTTTTTAGATGAGGGCTTTTTTAATGGGCACTAAAGAGCTGATTGCCCCTTTTAAGGGCAATGCCCATACAAATGCCCCTTTAGGGGTAATGGGTAGCTTAGGGTTTTTTTTTAAACAGTTTTTTTTGGGGGTGGGTAGATTGTTTATTTTTCATAATTTTAGTGATTTTTTTTTGTAATGTTAGGTTTTTTTATTTTTTTCGTAGTGTTAGGATTTTTCAATTTTGTAAATTTAAAATAGTAATGTGAGGTTAATTTATAGTTTAAGCTAAGGTTTTTTTTATATCACAGGTAAGTTTTTATTTATTTTAAGGTAGTTAGTATATTGTATATTGTATTCGTATATTGTAACTTTAATTTAAAGTTAAGGGATGTTAGGTTTAGGGGTTAATAGTTTAATTTAGTGTGTCGCAATGTGGGGGGCCAGCACTTTAGGGTTAATTGGCCGGTGGTTTAGGGTTAATTGGTTTAGTTTAGTATTTGTGATGTGGGGGGGGGCAGCGGTTTAGGGGTTAATAGGTTTAGTTTAGTATTTGCAATGTGGGTGGCTGGTGATTTAGTGGTTAATAGGTTTATTATAGTAGTTGCGATGTGGGGGGCCCAGCGGTTTAGGGGTTAATAGGTTTAGTATAGTAGTTGCAATGTGGGGGGTCGGCGGTTTAGAGGTTAATACTTTATTTTAGTGTTGACTATGTGGGTGGGCGGTGGATTAGGGGTTAATAAGTTTAATTAAGTATTTGTGATGCAGGGATGGCGGTGTAGGGTTTAATAGTGTAGTTTGTAGATGTTAGTGTACTTTGTAACATTTTTGTTATGAGTTTTGTCAAACATTTTTCTTTCGCAAAATTCATAATTGCTGGTCTCTGATCGCGGAATGGATTGCAACGGTATAAGCTATAAGGCTAGCATTATAGCCGGACTGCACAACCTGTTATACAGGCGCAATGAAAATTCCACATTTAAAAGCCATTTTTTGAGTGTGGAATGGAGAGTTGTGGTACAGGCTAAAATGCTTGTGGTATAGCTGTACCACCGTGACCTGCCATTCTGCGCACAAATGCCAATTTTTCATTGGTATAGCCGTACCGCAAAACTTGTAATTCAATCCATGTGCAATGTCTTAAAGGGACACTGAGCCCATAATTCAGATAGAGCATGACATTTTAATAAACTTTCTAATTTACTCCTATTATCAATTTTTCTTTGTTCTCTTGCTATCTTTATTTTAAAAGCAGGAATGTAAATCTAAGCAGCCAGCCCATTTTAGGTTCAGCACCACGGATAGCACTTGCTTATGGAAGGCTTACATCTACCCACCAATAAGCAAGCATAACCCAGGTTCTCAACCATAAATGGGCCGGCTTCTATGCATCACATTTCTGCTTTTCAAATAAAGATAGCAAGAGAATGAAGAAACATTGATAATGGGAGTAAATTAGAAAGTTGCTTAATATTGCATGCTCTATCTGAATCATGAAAGAAAAAATTTGGGTTTAGTGTCCCTTTAACATAGACATGTTCCATAGATAAATTAAAATAATTTAAAATGTTACTACTTAAAAATCATAAAACAAGTAATAAATAATACATTATTAAATTCTTAGAATTTCCCCAGAATATTTCCAACAACGCAATATTAATTAAAACCACTGTTAAATCATAACTTTGAAAAAGTATAATATATTGATAAAAATAGTTCAGTAATGAACAATTTATATTCCAAATGCAGCTCAGCATTAAAGGGACATTAAACCCAAAATTTTAATTCATAATTCAGACAGAGAATACAAATTTAAACAACATTCAAATTTACTTCTATTATTATCTAATTTGCTTCATTCTTTAGATATCCTTTGTTAAAGAAATAGCAATGCACATGGGTTAGCCAATTACACAAGGCATCTATGTGCAGCCACCAATCAGCAGCACCTGAGCCTATCTAGATATGCTTTTCAGGATAGAATATATAAGAGATAACAGCAAATGAGATAATAGAAGTAAATTAGAAAGTTGTTTAACATTGTATTATCCATCTAAATCTGGAAAGAAAATATTCTGGTTTAATGTCCCTTTAAAGGGACATGAAACCCAAATGTGTTCTTTCGTGATTTAGAAAGAGCGTGCAATTTTAAACAACTTTCTAATTTACTTCAATGATCTAATTTGCTTCATTATGTTGATATCCTTTGCTGAAAAGCATATCTAGATAGGCTCAGTAGCTGCTGATTGGTGGCTGCACATAGATGCCTCATGTGATTGGCTCACCCATGTGCATTGCTATTTACTCCTATCTAATTTACTTAATTGTCTTTGTATCATTTGTTAAAGGAGCAGTAATGCACTATTGGGAGCTATCTGCAAGCCAATAGCAAGAGGCATATGTGTGCAGCCACCAATCAGCAATTTCTGAGATTACCTAGGTATACTTTTCAACAAAGAGAACAAAACAAATGATATAGTAGAAGTTCATTGGAAAGTTATTTAAAATTCCATGCTCTATCTGAATCATTAAATGTCCCTTTAATTAAATAATGTGTGGCATGTGTAATGATATATAGATTAAGTGCATTCCTAGGAGTAAATTTCTTAACTGTCGAGCGGCCCTGATTCAGTATAGCTAATCATGTCTGCTCGACATCGCTAAATGCCGACAGCATATGCTGTCTGCATTTATCATTGCTCAAGCATTTCTAGTGCTGCCCCCTGCTTACTGGAGGCCACTAACAGGGACTGTCAATCATCCGATCGTATCGGATGGGGTGGAGTTCAATCCGCCACCTTCTCATGACACCTACTTCTGTACTTACATTTCAGATGAGCCTGAAACGATGGGCATCAGCTGGTTCATAAATGGAGCCCCTAGACTTAGGAGGAAGCAGTATTACACCCTGTGATGAGAGTGGGAAGTGATGTCACCAGATTGGGGGCGGGGCTTTGGTCTGGTTGTCTGTGTCGCAGTTACTTAGTGAGATCAATGCTACCAGATGTGTGTTTCCATGCTCTACAATAAAATAGAGTTGTACCATCTTTGCTGTGTCCTGCATGTGTCCTGCATCTCATGACATGGCGTCAGAAGTTCTGGCCTGCGCTTCTGTTTCCTGATCGATGACAATGTCAAAGTTTACCCCACCTGAGCCTTTTGATTACTCTCAGCATGCAGCTTGGCCCACATGGCGTCAGAGGTTTCAGCGCTTCAGGATTGCTTCAAAGCTGGACAAGGAGAGTGGTAAAGTACAAGTTAATTCTCTTTTATACTCTATGGGGAAAGATGTGGAGCTAGTATTCAATGTCTTTACTTTCCAAGAAGGGGAAGAATTTGACTTTGAAATAGTTATGAATAAACTCAGTGTGAGCGGTAGACCAAGGGCAGCAGATAGGCCCAGAGGTGGATGGGCGCAGCATGCCCGATGCACACGGTGCAACCGTGCTCATGATAAAAGTGTCATATGCCCTGCTAAAGACAAAAGATGTAGAAAATGTAACAGGGTGGGCCATTTTGAAGTGGTGTGTAAGACTGAATATATTAAGGAGATGCAGGTGGATAGCGACCAGGAGGGTCAAAAAGTGTCCTTTGTGGGGTCTGTTGTTGAACGGCTTGGTTCAGAAGATGATTGGAGGGTTACTCTTACTGTAATGGGAGCCAAAGTTGCCTTTAAGATTGACACAGGAGCAGATATCACTGTAATGTCTCTTGCAGCATTCATAAAACTGCATTGACAGCCCCAGCTGGTGAAAGTTACAACAAAAGTCCATAGTCCTGGTGGCCGCATTGATTGTGCGGGGAAATTTCTTGCCAGTTGCGTGTACAAGCAAAGGAAATTCACCATGTGGGTGCATGTGATTAGAGGTCAGTGTGTCAACAACTTATTGAGCAGAAAAGCAGCCTGTGGTTTGGGTCTAGTAGTCAGAGTGAATGAGATCTGAGAAGATATGTTTGGTGAATTGGGCCTACTGAATTGCAACCCAGTCTGTATATCACTTAAAGGTAACACAATCCCATACAGCATTACCACTCCCTGTAGAATTCTGTTCCCGCTCATGCCTAAAGTGGAGAAGGAGCTTCTGTGTATGAAGAATATGGGGGTTATTGAAGAGGTTGTTGAAGCAACTGACTGGTGTGCCCCCATTGTGCCTGTTGCAAAGAAAAACAGGAAGGTACGCATATGTGTAGACTTGAAAAGGCTGAATGAGGCGGTGAAGAGAGAGATATGTGCTGCCAACACTTGAAGACATAGCTCCGAAATTGGCTGGGGTGAAGTTCTTCTCTACATTGGATGCTTCTAGAGGCTTCTGGCAGATACCTCTAGATCCAAAGTGCCGCAAACTGACTACCTTCATTACACCAGTAGGTCAGTTTTGCTTTTGCAGACTCCCCTTCGGGATATCCTCTGCTCCTGAAATCTTCCAAAGAGAAATGAGTCCTCTCCTAAGAGACCACGTGGGCACTGCAGTCGTCATGGACGACATCTTAGTGTATGGGTCTACATTGGAGGAACATGATCAGCGATTGAGCTGTGTGCTGCAGACTATCAGAGAGCCCGGGCTGAAGCTAAACATAGAGAAATGCCATTTTTGGAAAGCTGGGTTATGTTACTTTGGGCATATCATCAATGGGGATGGCATCACGCCAGACCCCGAGAAAATTTGTGCTATTGAACAGATGAAAAGTCCTTCTGATGTACATGAGCTGAGACAAATATTGGGCCTTGTAAATTATGTGGGCAGGTTCCTTCCAGATTTATCCACAATACTACACCCTATCACAGAGTTGCTAAAGAAAGATGTTTCCTTGGTCTGGGGACCTTCACAGGAAGGATCTTTTATGCAGGTCAAGTCCCTGCTGGGGTCTGCCCCAGTGTTGGGGTTCTACGACCCTTCTAAAAAGACTGTGGTTAGTGCTGATGCGAGCAGTTATGGATTAGGAGCCGCCCTCCTGCAGCTGAATGAAAACAAACTACAGCCTATTGCCTACTGTTCCCACACACTGACGGCTGCTGAGTCAAAATACGCCCAAATTGAGAAAGAGTGCCTGTCTGCCGTTTGGGCCTGTGAGCCCTTTCAGCGTTACCTAGTGGGTTTAGAGAAATTTAGTCTGGAGACTGATTATAAACTGCTAGTCCCTCTAATCAACTCCTATGATATTGACAAAACACACCTAAGATGCCAGAGACTTCTAATGAGGCTGCTCAGGTTCAACGTTCAGGCAGTGCATGTGCCGTGAAAACAACTGGTTGTGGCAGATACACTGTCCAGGCTCCCGTTGGCTGCTGCTGAAGAGTCTTCAATGGAATCGGTAGTGAAAGTGTATGTAGATTCAGTTCTGGCCTCTAAGTCCATTTCTTCAGGGAAACTAGAACAAATAAAGAGACATATTTAGATACAGACCTTCAAGACGTTATAAAGTACATAAAAGAAGGTTGGCCAGAGAGTCGGGCAGCCTGGATGTCTTTAAGTTCTTACCAGTCAGAGAGGTCGCAGCTCATGGAGCTGGATGGGTTGGTCCTGTTCCAAGACCCCATTGTTATTCCTGTCAGCATGAGGCAGGAGATGTTAAACAGGATTCACGATGGCCACTTAGGCATTACAAAGTGCAGAGAAAGGGCAGCTACGGCAGTATGGTGGCCTGGGATCAGTTCCGACATTGCAAGTCATGTGTCTAAATGTGCCTTTTGCCGGGAACGTCGGCTTACTCAGAGAAGGGAGCCCTTGATTTCTACTGCGCTGCCTGCAGGCCCGTGGCAGAAAATAGCTGCTGATTTGTGCAAACTGCACGGGAAAATGTTCCTTGTAGTGATTGACTACTATTCCAGGTATTTAGAAATTGCACCTTTGAATGTAATCACAAGTCAAGCAGTTATCACTCATCTCAAGAGCTTGTTCGCCTGGTGGGGCATACCAATGGAGTTGGTGAGTGATAACAGAATGCAGTTCGCTTCAACAGAGTTTAGTTCTTTCAGCAGAGAATATGATTTTATACATGTCAAGTCCACATTACCCGCAGGCTAATGGAATGGCTGAAAGGGCGGTTCAAACAACAAAATTCATTTTGAAGCAATCTGAGCCGTACCTGGCCCTCTTGTCCTATAGGGTGACTCCCATTCAAGACAGATTCGCACCACCTTAACCTATGTGGGTGACTTCCAGCCAACTAGCTCTATTCCTCGGGACGAAGTCCTTAGGAGGGATGAAGAGGCAAAAAGGGGCTATCGATTCTTCTACGACAGGAGACATTCTGTGAGGCCCTTGCAGGAGCTGAATGCGGGGCAAATTGTCAGAATTAAACTGGATGATGAGAGGGACAGTTACACGCCGTAATCGAAAACATCTTCAGCCTGTACCTGAGAGTTTGGAACTGGATGCCTCAGTACCACCGCTGGTTGGATCCCCTGTTTTAAAAGGGGTGCCTTCCCCTTAGCAAGATCACAGCGGGGATATGTCTTTGCCTCCAGCAGACTCTCAATCACCTTCTTCTGTATCAGAGGCAGGGCTGTCTTTAATATTGACTGGACCCTGGGCAAACATTTTCTTGTCCCCCCCCATGCAATTTCGCTCTCCACCCCAACATCCCAAAAAACAACTAAATCAATTTTTGTTTTAATTATTAGCTAAGCAGTGGATCATCTACTGCAGGGCTAATCATTTTTTAAAAAAATGAAATAAATTGCAATATGTGAAACTGGACCTAAGCATTACTAATAAGTAAATAAATATATAAATTCCTCCACTGTGGATTAATTTAATATTCTTTTGAATGTGAATCTGGTGTGAGGTTAGCTGGTTAAAGAGATTTAGGGCAGATTTAGGGCAGCCAACAGGAGCAAAGCAAGGTAAAGACTGAGGAGGAAGCATAGAGGTGCAGACTGGAACAGCAGAACTACTATGGGAAGCTGTAAAATCTGAGACAGAGAGAAAACAAAAACTATAAAAATAAACCTTACATTAATGTGTGAACTATCAGAATGACACTTCCCACTGACACCTTTCTACATAGCACTGTTCCCCTAACAAACTTCAGTTAGTTTATCTTATGGCCACAGCAGAAAGAGCAGGGCTAAGGGGACCAGCAGACTGGATGCTGTCTGTCCAAGGCTGCATGGATACAGTGTGAGATGAGTAACACAGCCTCAAGACTGAAGAGAGCAGTGTATGCAGCTGCATAGATGCTCAAATACTCACGTCCTTGCCACTCCAGTTTTCTGCTGCATGTGCCTACAGTCAGCCCTACCCAGAACAAATCCTCACCACCAGAGCAGTGACCTGGTAACCCCATTAGGACCTTTTCTGATGCAGTGGGAATGGCTGGATGCCGAGTTAGGGCTTTGCATTCAGTGCTGCACAGTGCATATCTAAAACAGCACATGGCAATAGCTTGGCATGTCACTTGACACCGGCACGGTCTGGCACAGTTTTAAAAAATAAATAAATATATAAACAGAGTACTTTTGTACTTTTTTTTTAGGACTCTTGGGCCCCTCAACAGAAACTGGGCCCTGGGCAGCTGCCCCTTTTGCCCTGTGTTAAAGACGGCCCTGATCAGAGGACAGTTCATGTAGAGTTACATCAAGCGGAAGAGTGGTGAAACTTCCGGCCCGATATCGGGATTAACTTTAGTTAGAACAGTGACTGGAAGTATGGGCAGAATAATCCCATGGTCACTGTGGACTAGGGTAGTCTACCCCGATGTTCAAGTCAGGATGTAATTCATGTTGTTTATATTTTCTGTAACTTATCTGTTATATACTATACAAAACTGTTGTTGTATACCTTGTTATTTGTTATATTCAAATGAAAAAAAAAATGTATGCTTCATCCTTTGAAAAGGGGGAAGATGAGATGAGAGTGGGAAGTGACGTCACCAGATTGGGGGCGGGGCTTAGGTCCGGTTGTCTGTGTCGCAGTTACTTAGTGAGATCAATGCTACGAGATGTGTGTTTCCATGCTCTACAATAAAATAGAGTTGTACCATCTTTGCTGTGTCCTGCATGTGTCCTGCATCTCATGATACACCCGTCATAGCTTTAATCTATCAATAGGAATGGGAGTAACTTACTGAAAGTTTGAATACAAAATTCTCATTAATGATGTCAAAAAGTAATTTGTATCATACACAAAGGCAACATTTATCAAGATTGCAGGTGGACAAGTTTTCAAGCAGGGAACCTGTCCACCTGCAATCGCCACTTGCGATGCAGCATCATATGGCAAAATGTAACATTGCACAATAGCTGTATTTTGTGTAATCCCACCTCTTGCTCTTGTGCAATTGGTTGTCAGGCCATGTTAATCACTCCGAATGAGCAGTGTCAGAGTGATTTATCGTGACACCTCTAAGGTGACGGAGAGGAGAAAGAAGCAGTTTCTGCTGCTTAACTTTATGATTTCAGACTCACATGAGAGAGTCTGCACTGCAAAGCTTCAAAAGTCTGACAAGAAAGTGGAACTGGCCTTTATGCCAGTGCCTGTGCCAAAGCTAAATAACATATAAGAATTTTCATAAACATTATTCAAAGTAGTCATATGTCATCAGAAAATAGCAATAGTGCACAGAATAAAATAAAATACCATAATATGCAGATTTTGCCAGCGATTAAAGAGACAGTCAAAATTAAACTTTCATGATTCAGATAGGGTATGCAATTTTAAACAACTTTCCAGTTTACTTTTTATTATCAAATCTGCTTTGTTCTCTTTCTCTTTTTTGAAAGGAACATCTAGGTAGGCTCAAACTGATTTCTAAATCTTTGAAGGCCACCTCTTATCTCAGTGCAGTCTGACAGGTTTTTTACAGCTGGACAGTGCTAGTTCATGTGTGCCACATAGATAAACATAGTGCTCACTCTTATGGATTTATTTATGAATCAGCACTGATTGGCTAAAATGCATGTCTGTCAAAAGAACTGAGATATAGGGGCAGTCTGCAGAGGCTTAGATACAAAGGGGCCGATTTATCATGTGCAGGCGGACATGATCCGCTGTAGCGAATAATGTTCGCCGCACATCGATAAATGCCCACAGCATATGCTGTCTACATTTATTATTGCACAAGCATTTTTTGTAAAATGCTTGTGCAATGCCGCCTCCTGCACATTGGTGGCCAATCATCCACTAGTCATCCCGATCGGATTAGGATGATTGTTTTCTGCCGCCTCAGAGGTGGTGGATAAGTTAAGGCGCAGCGGTCTCAAGACCGCTGCTTCTTAACTTCAGTTTCAGGGGGTAGATTGCAGCATCCGCTGCTTGATAAATCTACCTCAAAGTGTTAGTTTTGCAAAACTGGGGTATGAGTAATAAAGGGATTATCTAATTGTTTAACTAATAACAATTTTGCCCGTGTAAGCTGACTGTTTTGCATACACAAGACACCACCATGCAGTCTGTGTTGCTCTTGAGTAAATTAATGCATAGTAAAAAATCAGAACATGTTATAATATTTACATTAAAGGGACAGTCTACTCCAGAATTCTTATTGTTTTAAAAGATAGATAATCCCTTTATTACCCATTCCCCTGTTTTGCATAACCAATATGTTTATATTAAGGCAGGTAACGCTGCCGAAACGCATAGACTTTTTGCTTACTTATCCAGTTTGGTGTATGTGGTGGAAACATAGGAGCAGGACAGCTGCTTCGATCACTTTGTGTATAACAAGTGCTCATTACATGCATAATTCCTGTTGAGGCACTCCATATATTCCTATACCTATGTCACTTAACCTGATCATCAACTAACTTGATCATCAACTGACATCATCCATGAATAGTGAGCTGGACGGCAGCTAAAGCTCTGTGAATTAGCCCGTTGTGGCACTCACTCTAATGCAGAACTGTGTATTTAATCTATTAAACAAAGTTTTTATTCCTAAATCAAAGTATTGTCTGGACTGTCAGTCCCTGAAGGATCCTTTCTGATTGGTTGCATCAACATCAGGTGATTGGAAGTAACCCGAGAACGGAGCATTCATTCAGAGCTGCTTTTTAACCTAGCAGAGAAGTTAAAGGGACATAATAATCATATGCTAAATCACTTGAAACTGATACATTATAACTGTAAAAAGCTGACTGGAAAATATCACCTGAGCATCTCTATGTAAAAAGGAAGATATTTTACCTCACAATCTCCTCAGCTCAGCAGAGTAAGTTCTGTGTAAAAAGTTAAACTCAGCTGCTCCCAGCTGCAGGTAAAAAAAATAAAAACAAAAAAATAAAGAGATGAACAGCAGCCAATCAGCATCAGCAGTGCTGAGGTCATGAACTCTTTTACTGTGATCTCATGAGATTTGACTTAACTCTCATGAGTAGGGTTACCACCTCAGCCATGTTTTCCTGGAGACTTATGAGTTTCACATGCTGCAGGGAGGAACATGTATTGTGTTTCTGGACAGCACTATTTATATTCCTCCCTGCAGCATGTGTAACTTATAAGTGTTCTGTATTTTAAGGGATGGGTGGCAACCCTACGTCATGAGATTTCATTGTAAACTTCCCTAAACTGAATAGGGAAATAACATGAGAGTGCATGAGGCTCATCCCTTCAGCTGTCCCGGGACAGACATACTAATATGCTGCTTAGAAATCCTTTACAATGGGATGTGGCTACTGAGGAACTTTTGAGGTAAAATATCTTACTTTTTTATATCAAGATGTTCAGGTGATTTTCTAGTCAGCTTTTTACAGCTATGCTGCATCACTTTCAAGTGTTTAAACATTTGGGTATTATGGCCCTTTAAGGTACTTCTTCAACTTTTGTACAGAAGTTACCTCACAGTATATATGCTTTATAGCATTACTCTTTCATTCATCACAATTCTTGTGAGTAGCCTGTTACACACTCCGGAGTCGCTTGTTATATGGGGTCGAGAGAGAGCATCAGCGATCACGTTCTGCACTCCCGGGACGTGTTTGGTGGTGAAACAGATGTTGAGCTGCAAGCAGCGCAGCACCAGGTGTCTCAGATAGCATACAACGTTAGGTGAAGTCGCAGACAACCTATTAATGGCGTACACCACACTCAGGTTATCTGTCCAGAACACCACAGACCTGTTCTCTAACTTATCCCCCCATATTTCCAGCGCTACAATTATCGGAAACAGCTCCAATAGCGTCAAGTTCCTGATGCACCCAGCCTCTATCCACTCGCTGGGCCACGGAGCCGCACTCCATTCCCCTTCCAGGTATGCTCCATAACCGGAGCCCCCTGCCGCATCCGTGAAGAGGTGCAGGATTTGATTGGAAACTGGTGGGTGCCTCCAAAGGCAAACCCCGTTGAAGTTTACCAAGAAGCTTTCCCAAACCCTCAAATCCTCCTTTATCTCAGCTGTTACACGTGCTCATTTCGCCTGCCCAGAAGGACCTTTCAACTGGCCTTCCAAGCGGCGATTGAAAACCCTACCCATGGGGATCACCTGCCCCGCAAATTTCAGGAGGCCCAGCAATGACTGGACCTCCCTAATGGGAACCTTCTCGCTCCCCCTGACTGATCTGACCGTCTGCAGCATCCGCTGCACCTTGTACTCAGGCAATCTGCAGAATGCATGCACTGTGTCAATTTCTATCCCCAGAAATGTTATACACGTACAGGGACCCTGCGTCTTATCGTCCACCAGTGGTACCCCAAAACATGCCATCATGTCAACCATGACTGTCATGAGTTGTTCGCACTCAGTGCAACCAGCTCCCCCCACCAAAAGGAAGTCGTCGAGGTAATGGGCAACCGCCCCACCCCCAGACGCCGTCTCGACTACCCAGTGCAGAAATGAACTGAAACACTCGAATAGCGAGCAGGACAAGGAACACCCCATTGGGAGGCACCTGTACACGTAGTAGTAACCCTCAAACTTCATCTCCATAAGCCTAAATGCTGTAGGATGAAGCGGCAACAGCCTAAATGCGGACTCAATGTCCAGCTTTGCCATCATTGCCCCAGGGCCGCACGCCCTGACCACCTCTAGAGCATTATCAAAAGATTGATAATGCACCGAGCTGAGTTCGGGGTCAATCGCGTCATTGACCGATCCCCCTTTCGGAAAAGACAAGTGATGAATCAGTCTGAACTTCCCCGGCTCCTTTTTTGGCACCACCCCCAGAGGTGAGACCACCAGGTCTTCAATCGGGGGCTCGGCGAACGGGCCAGACACCCGCCCCATCGCCACTTCCTTCGCCAATTTCTCTCTCACCACGTGAGGGAATTCTTAAGCCGTTTTTAAATTCTTGTGCCCTTTTGTTCCCAGGACATCTCTTGTAACTGGTATCTCGAAACCCCATTCCAGACCAGCCCGGAGCAGCTCAGCCGCCCCCCGGTCTGGGTAATTAGCTAGCCATGCTAGCATTGGTGACAGCTTAAGCAGGGTTGGGGCCCTTGACCGCAACTCCTGGTTTCTGAGCTGGTTTAAGCTGGCCTTGCTCCTTGCGTTTAATGCAATCAATCCCTGCGTGGGGGCCCCCCGCAGTATCTACAGATGTGCCGAAAGGAACAACTGCTCCCCCTGTCGCACAACTTGTCCTGGAATTTCCAGCACTCGCGCCCCCGCCTACTCGCCCTTGCGCCCGGCCGGGGCAACCCCTGCCGTGCCTGGGCTGGTGGCGTGGTGCCCCCTTCCAGCCCTAATTTCGACCACAGGTGCATGTCCTGTGTGCCGAAATGCAGTAAGGCATTCCCCACCATTATCCTCCTGAAGGCCATGTCATACTCTCTCCATGCCCCCTCTTTAAATCTAGCGTGGATATCCTCAATAGTATCCTGGTACTTAAAGAGGTTGTGGCCCTGCAGCGGCCACCTATCCACGTAACAGGCCGCCAGCACCCTTAAACATTTAAGCCATTCTTCATATGTTTCCGGCCTGCGCACCCTCTTAGGCCCAGACCCATCCATGGCTCTCTCTTTCGCCCGAAATGCATCCAGTGAGAGGTTGAAAATATTCACATATCGACCCTCCTGTATCTTCTTTACTACTTTTGTAATACAATGAATGAACTAGGCATGGGTATGTGTCCCCTTGCGTGGCCACTTTACGCGGCACAGCGACCCCAGGCACGCTGCCCCCAGGCCCGTAGGCCCGAGCTCCTCCTCCGCAGGCCCTGGCCCCTTAGCCCTATCCTTCGCATGCCCCGCCGCCATTTTCTTGATCCATCTAAACATCCTACGCTGCCCTTTCCCAACCAGCCCCAGGTCCTCCCCACTCTCTGAACCTGACCCACTAGTTGAAGACCCTGTGTCAGTGTGTAATGTTTGATGTGCATAGTACTCACGATTCCCAGGGCGGTCTGCGTCGACGGGTGCCTGTGCCGAAGTTCCTGGATAAACCGACTGTTCCCTGCTCAGTCCCGCCACAACCAGTGCACTGGAAGCCTCCGATGTCATCGTCCACGTAGTCCTATTGTGCACCTGTGGAGACAAAACAACTTGGGGAGTACTCTGGCCGATAGGTGGTGTGTCAAAGGAACTACTCCTCCCTTCCACCCTCTGCTCCCCCCCCAGTATTCATCCCCAGAGCTGTCGAAACGGCCCACTTTATTATGGCCTCCTGCCCAGGCCCCTCCAGGGCGTGGGCACTCAACCCTTGGGGGGCCTGTTGCCTAGCCACCTCACGCAGTGCAGCCTCAACTGCCTTTTTTATAATTTCCTCTTGCACCAAACCACCGTGCCCTTGGGCATCATTCGCAACACACCTGGGCAAAACCTGCCTCATATCACACTGCTCCCGGTTCGCATATACCAGACATCTGTGCCCCCCATGTATTGCATCAACACTCCTGTCACACTGTGCCCTGTCATCACTAACATGCGTTATCCCCGCATGCGACCACCCTCTGCCCCTAGTAGCATGCCCCTCAGGTGTCCCACTATTCGCATCCACAACTCCCTGTGACCTCACCGCAGACCCAGCCATACCAATGAGGCCGCTAGCGCCACCATGTAAGCCTGCCTGCGCCCCTGAATGGGATCCCACCACGCTTGGGCCAGCCTCCCGACTCACACTTGGCACATCTGCTCCAGCCACACTTGATTCACATCGTAGGCCGCAAGCGCCAATACCCATGTGCGCCTGCACAGTATTGCAAGGACCTCTGGTCGCCGTGCGCGCATGCGCGCTTGTACTGGGCCCTTCTCCTCCACTGCCTCTCTGTGTCTCCGCATCACCAGCAGCCCTGGCCGCCCCTGGTAAGTGCGCCCGCTGCCCTCCTAAGCCCACCGTTGGCCCACCACCCGCGACCAGAAGCCTCCCCAAGTTACCTGGGCCGTTCCGGTCGCGTGTGGCTTCTCCTCCTCCACTAGCCCGCCCTCCAAGATGGCGGCCGAGATCCTCCTCCTCAGATTAACTGGAGGAGTACATCTTGCGCGATCCGCCATCTGAGAGGGCGGGTCCCACTGCGCACTCTGCAATTCCTTGCGCATTAGGCCCCAAACACCCGGCCTCCTCACTCAACCCACCACCGGCAGCCTGGGCCACAATTCGGCTCCGCCCATGCCCGAAGGGGGGCATAGCTGCAGACAAAGATTGGGCCAAGGCCATGACCGCCGCCATGGCTGCCGGTGTGAGCGCAGCCAATTGCCCTGCCACCTCGCTCCCTACCAGCACCCCCATGCCACTGATAGCAGTCCCTGACACCACAGAGCCCTCATGGACCCCACTAGGCCCTGGCATAACTTCATCCAGGCCTACACCTGGCCGAGATTGGCCCTCCCCAGCAGGGGCTACATTAACTACTCCAGCCTTGGGCCCTGATCCCCCTCTCCCACCCTTGGCAGGCCCCTTTCCCTTGTTAAAACTCCTCTGGGGCCTATCTTTAGGGGGGGTGGGGGGTACCACATCATCAGACCCATGCTCCTCCATCTGTCTTGCAGGTCCTTTCTTTCTGGACGCCATTTCCACAACCTCCCTGTATCTCTTAGGTGGCAGAGATTTCCTCCTGGATCTATCCATTTCCAACTATTCCTTCAGGGACACAGCAGAAAACTTTCTCCTTGAAGTCTGGAACCGAAAAGAGGCCGGACACCCTGCTGCAGGAACCTATAAAGGTAAGCACAAACACCTCTTCCTCTCCTGCAACATTGTAACAAACACACTCTACCATCCTCCAGACTTCAAGTTGGTAATCCCTTAATGTTGTTACAGACCCACTAAAGGGCCCTCCACTCTCAAAATGATTGATGGAGGTTGTTGTAACTCTAAATAACTTTTGTTGTAACTCTAAATAACTTTTTACAGCATCACTGATGCAAGTTTGAGAATACAGGCTCTATGGTGTTAAAGCAGCTGTCAAAGTTAAAATTTGACTTGTAGCAACACCCCTAGCTAAAAAAGCATGCATTGGCTTTTCAGTTTAAGTGCTGCTGAGAAATGTTAAGAAACACACACCTAGATTACGAGTTTTGCGTTAGAGGCTATGTGGTGCTAACGAACAGTTTTCCCTCACTGCACACTTACCTACAGTGCTAGTATTACAGGGTTTCAGAAACCCATCGTTAAAAGACAAGAAGTGAGCGTTAAGCAAAATTTTGCTCATTACCGCACTCCAATACCAGCGGTACTTAAGTCAGCAGTGAGCTGGTGTAACGTGCTCATGCCCAATTTCCCCATAGGAATCAACGGGAGAGCTGGCTGAAAAAAAGTCTAACACCTGCAAAAAACCAGAGTAAAACTCCTTAACGCAGCCCCATTGATTCCTATGGGGAAATAAAAGTTATGTTTACACCTAACACCCTAACATGAACCACGAGTCTAAACAACCCTAATCTTACACTTATTAACCCCTAATCTGCTGCCCCCGACATCGCTGACACCTATATTATACTTATCAACCCCTAATCTGCCACTCCGGACACCGCTGCCACCTATATTATACTTATGAACCCCTAATCTGCTGCCCCCAACATTGCCGCCACCTACATTATATTTATTAACCCCTAATTTGCCACCCCCAATGTCGCCGCCACCTACCTACACTTATTAACCCCTAATATGCCGCCCCCAATTTTGCCACCACTATAATAAACATATTAACCCCTAAACCGCCACACTCCCGCCTCACAAACATTAGTTAACATATTATTAACCCCTAATCTGCCGTCCCTAACATCGCCGCCACCTACCTACATTTATTAACCCCTAATCTGCTGCCCCCAACGTCGCCGCCACTATATTAAAGTTATTAACCCCTAAACCTAAGTCTAACTTTAAACCTAACAGCCACTAACTTAAATATAATTTAAATAAATCTAAATAAATATTCCTATCATTAACTAAATAATTCCTATTTAAAATTAAATACCTGTAAAATAAACCCTAAGCTAGCTACAATATAGTATACTAATAGTTACATTGTATCTAGCTTAGGGTTTATTTTTATTTTACAGGCAAGTTTGTATTTATTTTAACTAGGTAGAATAGTTATTAAATAGTTATTAACTATTTAATAACTACCTAGCTAAAATAAATACAAATTTACCTGTAAAATTAAACCTAACCTAAGTTACACTAACACCTAACACTACACTACAATTAAATAAATTAACTAAATTAAATACAATTACCTAAATTAAATTAAATTAGCTTAAGTACAATAAATAAACACTAAATTACAGAAAATAAAAAACAAATTACAGATATTTAAACTAATTACACCTAATCTAATAGCCCTATTAAAATAAAAAAGCCCCTCCAAAATAAAAAAAACCCTAGCCTAAACTAAACTACCAATAGCCCTTAAAAGGGCCTTTTGCGGGACATTGCCCCAAAGTAATCAGCTCCTTTACCTGTAAAAAAAATATGAACAACCCCCCAACAGTAAAACCCACCACCCACACAACCAACCCCCCAAATAAAATACTATCTAAATAAAACTAAGCTCCCAATTGCCCTGAAAAAGGCATTTTGATGGGCATTGCCCTTAAAAAGGCAGTTAGCTCTTTTGCCGCCACAACCCTAATTAAAAAATAAAACCCACCCAATACACCCTTAAAAAACCTAACACTAACCCCCTGAACCGTATAAAGAGGATGTCTTCAGGATGAACCTGCTCCGCGCCGCCGGCTTGAAAATAGAAGATGCCCCCTGGATGAAGATAGAAAATGTCGCCTGGATGGATGAAGACCTCGCCACCTGGATGAAGTCTTCTCGGCGCCTGGATTTCTGGACTTCAAAAAAAGTGGATCGTTAGGGGTTAGTGTTAGGGTTTTTTTTTTAGATTAGGGTTTTGGGCTTTCATAAAAGAGCTAAATTCCCTTTTAAGGACAATGAAAAAGAGCTGAATGCCCTTTTAAGGGCAATGCCCATACAAATGCCATTTTCAGGGCAATGGGTAGTTTAGATTTTTTTTAGAGTTAGGTTTTTTCATTTGGGGGTTGGTTAGTTGGTGGGTTTTACTGTTGGGGGGGTCTTTGTTTATTTTTATAGGGAAAAGAGCTGATTTCTTTTGGGCAATGCCCTACAAAAGGCCATTTTAAATGCTATTGGTAGTTTATTGTAGGTTAGGTTTTTGTTTTCTATTTTGGGGGAGCTTTTTTATTTTTATAGGGCTATTAGATTAGGTATAATTGTTTTTATTTTGAATAATTTTGTTTGTTATTTTTCGTAATTTAGTGTTTGTTATTTTTTTGTACTTTAGTATTTTTTTATTTTTTGTAATTTAGTATTTTTTATTTTTTGTAATTGTAGATTTAGTAGGGTTAAGTTTTTTTTAATGTGTAATTTAATTGATTTACTTTGTAGTTATTTTAATTTTAGTGTAATAGTAATGTTAGTTTAATTTATAGTTTAAATTTAGTTTTTTTTAATTTCACAGGTAAGTTTTTATTTATTTTAAGATAGGGATCTTGTAATGTTAATTTAAAGTTATTGGGTTGTTAGGTTTAGGGGTTAATATTTGGGTGATGTGGAGGGCTGGCGGTTTAGGGGTTAAAATGTTTATTTAGTGGTAGTGATGTGGGAGGCCAGAGGTTTAGGGGTTAATAACTTTATTTAGTGGTGGCGATATCGGGGAGTGGCGGAATAGGGGTTAATATCTTTATTATAGTGTGGGCAATGTTGGTAAGTGGGGGAATAGGGGTTAATAACTTTAGTATAGTAGCGACGATGTTGGGGAGCGGTGGAAAAAGGGTAAATAAATTGTATTAGTGGCGGCGATGTCGGGATGGCAGATTAGGGGTTATTAACTTTAAAATAGTGTTTGCGATGGGGGAGGGCCTAAGTTTAAGGGTTAATAGGCAGTTTATGGGTGTTAGTATACTTTGTAACACTTTAGTTATGAGTTTTGTGTAACAGTTTTGTTGTGTAAAACTCATAACTACTGGTCTCAGATTGCGGTACGGATCGTGTCGTTATAGGGTGTAGCGCAAGCTTTTTAGCCTCACCACAAAACTTGTAATGGCAGCGCTATGGAAATTCCATGCAAAAACGTAATTTTTTCAATGTGCGGAACTGACGTTGCATTACAGGCTTAAAGGCTTGCGGTACAGTTATAACGACAAGACTCATAATGGCTGCGTTGCTGTTTTAATTCTGAAATGGCCATTTTTTCAGCGTTCAAACCCGAACGCAAAACTCGTAATCTAGGTGAGTATTAATAATATTAATGATTTAATTCAGGTCCTAAAAAGAGCTACATTTTACAGCAGTATTTTGAAATTGGATCAAATGAAAAAAACACTTAATTTACCACAAGCGCAATAAGCGTTCTGATAGTGCTCCATGTGCTATCCATTAAAAGTATAGGACAACTTTAATAAGGTTTGACTGCATTAAGATGCTTTGGTACTTACTTTTCCTGTACTTAACAATCCACTTTTTATACCAGATTGCACATTATTTTTGCAGAAAGTTGATTAAAAGATAACCACCCTGCTCTATTAATTGTGCCCCACTTGTAGTCATGTGTGTTTAACCCTTGCAAGTTATTAAATACATAGTTAAAACTATTTTCCTCCCATGATTCTGTGATGTTCCTGAGCTTGATATGGGAATTAGTGGATATGTTAGTACACCATTCAGGGCTGGTGAACCCAGGTGAAGATACATACCTTGGTAAATCACATGCAATGCTCTTACTGATAAAGTCCTAGAATAGAGGGGAGCATTATTGTGAGTCATTCAAACAATATCACAAGGTTGGAATCATTTTACTGTTCGAATCCCAGGTTCAAGTATCATCAGATTGCAACTTCCTAACATGTATGCGAGCTATTAGCTGTCAGAATAAATCACTCTGGGTACATTCGCACCAGGGTGACGTTCGCACCAGGGTGACTGACAACCCCCTATTTGTGCGCCATTGGGTTAGTGCGAGCCGGGGGCAGTTTTGCATAAGCAAATTCTTGTACAATGTTAAATACGGCATCGTGTTGCAGAAATTCTGCAATCCCGGGCAGACAGGTTCCCGTGAGCGAACACTCTCCATCTGGCAGTTGACAAATGCTGGCTATAGTGACTTCTCAGCAGAACTGACCTGTTTGTTTTATTTTAATACTATTTCAAGGTGTTTTGGAATTTTCTTACTATACAAAACACAGTTTTCTTGCAGTATCCCTATCTGTACAGTGAGAAATAACAGTTTTGCATGAATAAACTGCCTCAATAGTTTTAATCTAGGACATCATGATGTTTTTCTAAAAAGAAAATTTATGCTTACCTGATAAATGTATTTCTTTTTTGACACAATGAGTCCGTGGATCATCTTAATTACTAATGGGATATTCACCTCCTGGTCAGCAGGAGGAGGCAAAGAGCACCACAGCAGAGCTGTTAAATAGCTCCTCCCTTAGGAGGATAGCGATCCTGCTCGCTTCCAGCTGCTTTCCGGTTTCGATATGGAGGCATCCTGCAATAACCTTTTTTAAGCCATCCGGTGCAGAGAGAACCACTCTGTGACCCTCTCTGCACCGGAGATCGGTGGCTTACTGCGTTGGTGGGTGGGAGCCGGACCAGGAGGCGGGTGGCGGCTATCGATGGCTCTGCTGATGTGGAGGGGGGCGGGATCGTGGGTGGGGGTGGCCGGGGGCATGCACGGATGCGCGCGCGTTCACGGGAGGGCGGGGGCGGGCGCGTGCACGGGGAGGGAGCGGGTGGGAACCACTACACTACAGAAAATGCTTCAATAAAAAATGTTAAAAAAACTGTCTAAAAAGTAAAAAAAAAAATGATCAGCAAGGTGGTGGGGGTTTGTCTGAGTGGGGGGGAAGCTACACTACAGAAAAAAAAAAAAAAAAAAAAAGCACTTTTTTTTGCAAACTGGGTACTGGCAAACAGCTGCCAGTACCGAAGATGGCCCCCAATAAGGCAGAGGGGAGGGTTAGAGAGCGGTTTTGGGGGGGATCAGGGAGGTTGAGGGCTAAGGGGGGGATCCTACACAGTAGCATATGTAAATATGCTAAAAAATATTTATTTTTTAAAAACCCTTTTATTTTAGTACTGGCAGACTTTCTGCCAGTACTTAAGATGGCGGGGACAATTGTGGGGTGGGGGAGGGAAGGGAGCTGTTTGGGAGGGATCAGAGGGTGGGATGTGTCAGGTGGGAGGATGATCTCTACACTAAAGCTAAAATTAACCCTGCAAGCTCCCTACAAACTCCCTAATTAACCCCTTCACTGCTAGCCATAATACACGTGTGAGGCTCAGCAGGATTTAGCGGCCTTCTAATTACCAGAAAGCAACGCCAAAGTCATATATGTCTGCTATTTCTGAACAAAGGGGATCCCAGACAAGCATTTACAACCATTTGTGCCATAATTGCACAAGCTGTTTGTAAATTATTTCAGTGAGAAACCTAAAATTGTGAAAAATGTTACTTTTTTTTTTAATTTGATCGCATTTGGCGGTAAAATGGTGGCATGAAATATACCAAAATGGGCCTAGATCAATACTTTGGGTTGTCTACTATACTACACTAAAGCTAAAATTAACCATACAAGCTCCCTACAAGCTCCCTAATTAACCCCTGCACTGCTGGGCATAATACACGTGTGGTGCGCAGCGGCATTTAGCGGCCTTCTAATTACCTAAAAGCGATGCCAAAGCCATATATGGCTGCTATTTCTGAACAAAGGGGATCCCAGAGAAGGATTTACAACCATTTGTGCCATAATTTCACAAGCTGTTTGTAAATGATTTCAGTGAGAAACCTAAAATTGTGAAAAATGTAACGTTTTTTTTTATTTGATCGCATTTGGCGGTGAAATGGTGGCATGAAATATACCAAAATTGGCCTAGATCAATACTTGGGGTTGTCTACTACACTACACTAAAGCTAAAATTAACCCTACAAGCTCCCTAAAAGCTCCCTAATTAACCCCTTAACTGCTGGGCATAATACACTTGTGGTGCGCAGTGGCATTTAGCGGCCTTCTAATTACCAAAAAACAACGCCAAAGCCATATATGTCTGCTATTTCTGAACAAAGGGGATCCCAGATAAGAATTTACAACCATTTATGCCATAATTGCATAAGTTGTTTGTAAATAATTTCAGTGAGAAACCGAAAGTTTGTGAAAACATTTGTGAAAAAGTGAACGATTTTTTGTATTTGATCGCATTTGGCGGTGAAATGGTGGTATGAAATATACCAAAATTGGCCTAGATCAATACTTTGGGATGTCTACTAAAAAAAAATATATACATGTCAAGGGATATTCAGGGTTTCCTGAAAGATATTAGTGTTCTAATGTAACTAGCGCTAATTTTGGAAAAAAATGGTTTGGAAATAGCAAAGTGCTACTTGTATTTATGGCCCTATAACTTGCAAAAAAAGCAAAGAACATGTAAACATTGAGTATTTCTAAACTCAGGACAAAATTTAGAAACTATTTAGCATGGGTGTTTTTTGGTGGTTGTAGATATGTAACAGATTTTGGGGGTCAAAGTTAGAAAAAGTGTGTTTTTTTCCATTTTTCCTCATATTTTATAAAATTTTTTATAGTAAATTATAAGATATGATGAAAATAATGGTATCTTTAGAAAGTCCATTTAAAGGCGAGAAAAACGGTATATAATATGTGTGGGTACAGTAAATGAGTAAGAAGAAAATTACAGCTAAACACAAACACCGCAAAAATGTAAAAATAGCCTTGATCCCAAACGGACAGAAAATGGAAAAGTGCTGTGGTCATTAAGGGGTTAAACTGTAAAAGTAATTTCTTATTTCTGTGTGCAGAAGCAAATAAATTAGAATTTCAACCTTGCTGTTCATAAATATTGCCATGACATTAAAGAAGCAATGTCTTGTGCAGCAATTCCAGATGGGAATTGCAAGGAACCGCAGGGCACTACATGTGACTGTCTCTTTAAAATTTAAAAGTAATTTCTTAGTTCTGTGTGCAGAAGCAAGTAAATTAGTATGTCAACATTGCTGTTCATAAACTCAGTAGCAAGTGACACTGGCTCTTTAACACATCTTTATTTTCCTAGGTTGAACATTGAAGATGTATGAGAGAGTTATAGAACCCTATCAAAATCTCAGCTTGTTCTGAAGGACAGTACTGAGGCATCAGACAGCCTGTCTATAGTACAAGAACTGAGCACATAATAGCGCTGACTGATGCGCAATCTTTTAGACAGAAATTCCTTTGTTTCTCTTTCGATAACCGGAAGTGACAGAAAGGAAGACATTACTATACGGCGCCATCCTCCACTCCTAGCTTATACTTATAACTGACATTGGTGCCATTTTTCTTTTTATCAACTCCGCCCCTCGTGGGCATCACCCAAGTAATCTCCCGGTCACCATTATTTCTCAGGAAAGGCGCCGGGAGCAAAATCCAGATCTCACTGGGCTGTAACACTGCATTTTCTGAAGTGGAGTGAAAATGGCGCGTAAATAATCCCCATCTTGGGCGTGGTTAATAAAAAATCTCCCGGTCGGCACCAAAGTTACCAAACCACCGGGAAAAGTATAATAACAATAATATAAAAGCCATATAAAAGCCCCAGTGCCTGTTGCAATGCTGCCCGATAAATCCCAGGGCCTGCTGCTATACTGACTCCTCGCCCAAATGTCCCCTATGTCTAAAGGGAGACTATGCGATTACAATTAGGCGTGTCCCATGTACAAATAAATAAAGTGACTCCTTTATCTCATCCCATGCACAAAATAAAGAGTCTCCTTTATCTCTGAGACTCCATTTCCGTAAAGCCCAAGCACTGTCTACAACACTGCCCAAATGTCTCCTATGTCTAAGGGGAAACTATACGATAAACATGAGGCTCGTGTATAAGTAAATAAAGAGTCTCCTTTATGTTTGAGACTCCTAAAGCCCCAGTGCCTGCTGCAAAACTGCCCAAATGTCCCCTATGTCTAAAGGGAAACAATCGCCTAGATTACGAGTTTGGCGTTAGCCTTAAAAAGCAGCATTGAGAGGTCCCAACACTGCTTTTTAATGCCCGCTGGTATTACGAGTCAGGCAGGAAAGGGTCTACCACTTACTTTTCTTCCGCGAATCGAGGCTACCGCAAATCCCCTTACGTCAATTGCGTATCCTATCTTTTTAATGGGATTTTCCTAACGCCGGTATTACGAGTCTTGGAAGAAGTGAGCGGTAGACCCTCTCCTGGCAAGACTTCTACCGCATTTAAAAGTCAGTAGTTAAGAGTTTTATGGGCTAACGCCAGAACATAAAGCTCTTAACTAAAGTGCTACAAAGTACACTAACACCCATAAACTACCTATTAACCCCTAAACCGAGGCCCCCCCACATCGCAAACACTATAATAATTTTTTTTAATCCCTAATCTGCCGACCGGACATCGCCGCCACCTACATTATACTTATGAACCCCTAATCTGCTGCCCCTAACATCGCCGACACCTACATTATATTTATTAACCCCTAATCTGCTGTCCCCAACATCGCCGCTACCTAACTACACTTATTAACCCCAAATCTGCCGACCGTATATCGCAGCCACTTTAATAAATGTATTAACCCCTAAACTGCCGCACTCCTGCCTCGCAAACACTAGTTAAATTTTATTAACCCCTAATCTGCCATCCCTAACATTGCCGACTCCTATCTACATTTATTAACCCCTAATCTGCTGACCCCAACATCGCCGCTACTATAATAAATTTATTAACCCCTAAACCTAAGTCTAACCCTAAATCTAATCCCCCCTAACTTAAATATAATTTAAATTAAACAAAATAAATTTACTACAATTAAATAAATTATTCCTATTTAAAACTAAATACTTATTGATAAAATAAACCCTAATATAGCTACAATATAACTAATAGTTACATTGTATCCATCTTAGGGTTTATTTTTATTTTACAGGCAAGTTTGTATTTATTTTAACTAGGTGCAATAGTTATTAACTATTTAATAACTACCTAGCTAAAATAAATACAAAATTACCTGTAAAATAAATCCTAACCTAAGTTACAATTACACCTAACACTACTCTATAAATAAATAAATTAACTAAATTAAATTAAACTAATTACAATTAAATGAAATAAACTAAATTACAACCCCCCCCCACTAAATTACAGAAAATAAAAAAGAATTACAAGAATTTTAAACTAATTACACCTAATCTAATCCCCCCAATAAAATAAAAAAGCACCCCAAAAAATAAAATTCCCTACCCTATACTAAATTACAAATAGCCCTTAAGTAAAAAAAAAAAATACGATACCCCCCCAACATTACAACCCACCACCCACATACCCCTACTTTAAAACCCACCCAATCCCCCCTTAAAAAAAACGAACACTAACCCCCTGAAGATTACCCTACCTTGATCCGTCTTCACCCAGCCGGGCACAAGTGGACCTCCAGACTGGCAGAAGTCTTCATCCGATCGGGGCAGAAGAGGACATCTAGACCGGCAGAAGGCTTCATCCAGGCGGCATCTTCTATCTTCATCCTTCCGGAGCAGAACCATCCTCTTCAATCGAAGTCCTAAGGAAGAATGAAGGTTCCTTTAAATGTCGTCATCCAAGATGGCGTCCCTCGAATTCCGATTGGCTGATAGGATTCTATCAGCCAATCAGAATTAAGGTAGGAAAAATCCGATTGGCTGATGCTATCAGCCAATCGGATTGAAGATTGGATCAGCCAATAGAATGCGAGGTCAATTCTATTGGCTGATCCAATCAGCCAATCGGATTGAAATTCAATCCGATTGGCTGATTAAATCAACCAATCGGATTTTTCCTACCTTAATTCCGATTGGCTGATAGAATCCTATCAGCCAATCGGAATTCGAGGGACGCCATCTTGGATGACGACATTTAAAGGAACCTTCATTCTTCCTTAGGACTTCGATTGAAGAGGATGGCTTCGCATTGGCTGGATAGAAGATGGCTCCGCTCCGCTCCGGAAGGATGAAGATAGAAGATGAAGCCTTCTGCCGTTCTGGATGTCCTCTTCTGCCCCAATCGGATGAAGACTGCTGCCAGTCTGAAGGTCCACTTGTGCTCAGCTGGGTGAAGACGGCTCAAGGTAGGGTGATCTTCAGGGGGTTAGTGTTAGGTTTTTAAGGGGGGATTGGGTGGATTTTAGAGTAGGGGTATGTGGGTGGTGGGTTGTAATGTTGGGGGGTATTGTATTTTTTTTTACAGGTAAAAGAGCTGAATACTTTGGGGCAATGCCCCACAAAAGGCCCTTTTAAGGGCTATTTGTAATTTAGTATAGGGTAGGGCTTTTTATTATTTTGGGGGTGCTTTTTTATTTTATTAGGGGGATTAGATTAGGTGTAATTAGTTTAAAATTCTTGTAATTCTTTTTTATTTTCTGTAATCTAGTGTTTTTTTTTCCGTAATTTAGTTTATTTCATTTAATTGTAATTAGTTTAATTTAATTTAGTTAATTTATTTATTATAGAGTAGTGTTAGGTGTAATTGTAACTTAGGTTAGGATTTATTTTACAGGTAATTTTGTACTTATTTTAGCTAGGTAGCTATTAAATAGTTAATAACTATTTAATAACTATTGTGCCTAGTTAAAATAAATACAAAGTTGCCTGTAAAATAAAAATAAATCATAAGCTAGATACAAATGTAACTATTAGTTATATTGTAGCTATCTTAGGGTTTATTTTATAGGTAAGTATTTAGTTTTACATAGGAATAATTTAGTTAATTGTAGTTATTTTATTTAGATGTATTTAAATTATATTTAAATTAGGGGGGTGTTTGGATTAGGGTTAGAATTAGGTTTAGGGGTTAATAACTTTAAATAGTCTCAAGTATCCAGCACAAACAGGGAATATGAAAAGGTGTGCCAGCAACCAGGTTCCTGCCAAAACCCAAAAAGTAAGCACAAACAAAGATCAAGCAGCACCACCAAATTGTTTCTTCAAGCAGCTTTATTCAGCTTGAGGAGTAGCCAGACCATAAAGATTCAAACAACAACGTTTCGGACACAGTCCTTAGTCATGTACAGCCTATTGCTAACACACAGGAAAGTTATAATAAGGACACAACTACATATTAGAGTCCCATTTAAGCTAAACATAGCTAATGATATATATTGGAATACAATCATACATATTTATATAAAAAGTAAAAAAAAACAGAACCATCTGAAACAGAAAAGAAAAAATAATTAAACAATTATCAATGGTATGTAATTAAAGGCAAACAGAAAGGTCAAAATCCCTATTCATCCCATTTGGATACAATGTCCCCAATTTATTAATCCAGAACATTTCTCTACTTTTAAGAATTTTAACCCTGTTCCCACCCCTTCTAGGAGTTGGAATATGTTCTAGAACCTGGAATCTCAACTGATTAACGTTATGTCCTGCAGATAGAAAATGATGTGCTACTGGTTCATCTAATTTCTTAGTCCTATTACTGCTCTTGTGTTGAACAATACGTTCACGGATACTACGGGTGGTCTCCCCAACGTACCCCAAACCATATGGACACTTAATCATATAAATTACAAATTCTGTATTGCATGTAAAATAATCTCTAATAGAGAATTTATAACCAGTCCTAGGATGGCTAAAGGTGGGGCCTTTAATCATACTATTGCAATTAGAGCAACCTAAGCAGGGGAAATTACCCCAATTTTTCTTGCCTATATAGCTCTGTACCCCCATCTTCTTAAAGGGGCCAATGTCTGCCCTGACTAATGATTCTTTAAAAGTTCTGCCTCTTTTATAGGCAGGCATAAAAGGTTTACAAAATTCCAAAATATCAGATTCACAAGTCTGCAAGACATGCCAGTGTTTAAGGAAAATTTTTTGTACTTTTAAACTTAAAGGAGAGTATTGGCTAATAAAAACCAATCTGTCAGATTTTTCTTTTTCTTTTTCCACACTGTTTTTTTTAATTAAAAGGGACTGTCTAGATGTTGCAAGGGCATTCCTTAACTCAGTCTCAATTATATCCCTAGGGTAACCCCTTTCTAAAAAGCGATCACCCATCTCTCTCAGTCTTTTTTAAGGCAGATTTTCATATGAAATATGTTTGGGTTAATAACTTTATTATAGTGGCGACGACGTTGGCGGCGGCAGATTAGGGGTTAATTAATTTAATATAGTTGCGGCAACGTTGGGGGTGGCAGATTAGGGGTTAATAAATATAATGTAGGGTTCGGCGATGTTAGCGGCAGCAGATTAGGGGTTCATTAGTATAATGTAGGTGGCGGCGGAGTCCGGAGCGGCAGATTAATGGTTAATAATTATAATGCTTTCGGCGATAGCGGGGGCAGCAGATTAGGGGTTAATAAGTGTAAGATTAGGGGTGTTTAGACTCGGGGTTCATGTTAGGGTGTTAGGTGCATATGTAGTGAATGTAGTCCAGCGCTAGATTATCACGGGTAGAGTATTTAGTTAAATTCTATAATTTGAATATATTGTATTTTGTGATTGGATAAATGTTTAGTGTATGTACTGCAATGTTGTTATTATATATTTATTGTATGTAATCCTAAGTATTTATCAACATTCAGTTAATAAAAAGATGTAAACAGATATATACAACTGATATATATATAAACTTGTTGTCTAATGTGAGCTTCTTATCTATATATAAAAACTAATAAAACATTTGTATAATTAGACAGAAATTTAATAACTTGTTAAAAGCATACATATAATAAAAAGGGACGTTTCCCTTATAACATCGATTTCATCAGAGAAAACAATTGAATAACTGTAGTATATATTTCCGCTATTTGATAATCAGGTACCTGTTATATAGTGTAACAAATGATAATGTCCAGAAATTGGATTAAAAAAACTTAAAGATCCAAACAAGATGACCTCCCCGCTATTGTGGCGGGTGTGTGTTACCGGTCCGTTAGTGAGAGACTGGTATTTAAAAATATGTCATGTGACTTTTCCTATGTCACACTTGTGATCGTAGCTGTTTCAATATAGTTATAATGTAACCAGTGATCCTTGATATTCTGTCAAGCGCTTATTATGTTGCAATTTTTTTAAACTTTAATCTGTATGTGTATCCCCCTATTCCGTGTGTAATTAGGGAGTTTTAGGGGAGGGTGTTAGGTGCAGACATAAAATTAATTTCCTCATAGGAAACAATGGGGCTGCGTTAGGAGCTGAATGCTGCTTTTTTGAAGGTGTTAGGTTTTTTTCACCCAGCTCAGCCCCATTGTTTTCTATGGGGAAATCGTGCACGAGCACGTTCAGCCAGCTTACTGCTGACTTAAGCAACGCTGGTATCGAGGTGAGATGTGGAGCTAAATTTTGCTCTACGTTCACTTTTCTGAGGCTAACACCGGCTTAAAGAAAACTTGTAATACCAGCGTTGTCTTAAGGGAGCGGTAAGAAAAAAAGGCTTGTTAGCACCGCACAGCCTTATCGACCAAACTCGTGATCTAGCCGTATGAAAGTAATAATGAGGCTTATGTATAAAATAAACTGTCCTCTTTTTTCTGAGACTTTCCAAATCCCCCAGAAAAAAAGTCAGCACTTACCTCATTTTCTGTCTGGCAGCAAGGCAGATTCCAGGTTTAAGAGGTCCTATCCCTCCCATGGACTTGAGGATGAAGATAAAGTCCTGAGTTAGAATCTCTCAGGTTTTCCAAAGCCAGGGCAGCATCAAAATATGTGAAGTGAGAATTATATCCCACAAGTTCCCATTGCTCTAAAGCCACCAAAAGCTCTACTGTAGAGACTGATATGGACTATGGCTACACCCTAAAACAAAGCAGCACACTCTGGCACTACTTTAAAAATAATAAACTCTTGATTGAAGAATCTAATCTAACACCTCACTTTACCTCTTCCTATCACCAACGTAGGCAAAGAGAATGACTGGAGTGGGAGGGAAGGGAGGAGCTATTTAACAGTTCTGCTGTGGTGCTCTTTGCCTCCTCCTGCTGACCAGGAGGTGAATATCCCATTAGTAATTAAGATGATCCGTGGACTCATCATGTCTTAAAAAAGAAACACAGTTTATAGTGTGAGAACTGTTTAAAATCCACTACTGTAAATAAAATTGAGACCACTTTGTTCTGTGCTGTTAATCTTCATTAGAAAAAAAAATCTCTCAATATTAAAAAGCACATTATTTAAATTAAGTACATTTTTAAAAAAACAAAAAAGTATGATATGCAATTACACATGTTCATTATATTTATGCCTCAGCTTAAATAGATTACAAACTAATTTGTCATTTCCCACTATACAAAGGTATTAATCCAAACACCTGTAATTTAAAGGATAGTTTGCTAAAGGTCCATTGTATTAAAGATTTGCATTGGTTTTACATTAAATTGGTAGGTGTATGGAAACTTAACAGTGGGGAACGTTTTACTTGCTAACTTTATCATACTCACCATATTAATTTCACCCTAGCTCTATTAATCGGGATCTCAAAATAGCGCTCCACTTTAGGCCAAAATGTTTAGGTTGAATTAAACAACCTAGATGAAGTGTAGAATTTATATTGAATCATAGAGAATATAGATCACCATCACTGTACCTTAAACCTTGACAGTTTATCTCATGCAGCTTTAAGCGTGAGCCAAGCTCCTATTATAAGGTTGTATCTTTTAAGTACTTCTAAATAAGGAAAAGTAAATTGAAAATACATGAAATTTGGCAGTTAGTTTCAGACTGGAAACAACATAAAGTATCAAAGAATCTAAAATATTGCAGAAAGACTCAAAGGAAAATAAGTAGGAGATAGAAGAGGATATGAAGCATTCCTGATTCTCTCTACACAGCCTGTAACCATCTGGTAACTGTAAGTTATAGAAAGGTTATAGTAGAACACATCAAAGAATCAGATATTGCAGTTTGATTATTATTACAGCACAACAAAGAGAAAATGCTGATGGTTATTTCAGTAAAATAACATGAATTGGGCTAGATTAATAAATGTTGTTAGGTTACCAAGGTGCTAGCTCTCATTAAAGATTCAGCAAGGCTAAGTTCCCCCTTTCAACTAATATTTTTTAGCATTTAAGCATTAAAGGGACAGTCTACTCCAGAATTTTTATTTTTTTAAAAGATAGATAATGCCTTTATTACCCATTCTCAAGTTTTGCATAACCAACTCAATTATATTAATACATGTTTTACCTCTGTGATTACCTTGTATCAAAGCTTCTACAGACTGCCCCCTTATTTCAGTTATTTTAACACACATTAACTTTAGCAAATCAGTGCTGGCTCATAGATAATTCCACTTGAGTGAGCACAGTATTATCTATATGATACAAATGTACTATCACTGTTTAACTGTGAAAAACTGTCAAAATGCACTGAGGTAACAGGCAGTTTTCAACGGTTTAGAAATGTCATGTAAAAGGTGAGATATCAGTGGAAGCTTTGTGCACACACATATATATATATATATATATATATATATATATATATATATATATATATATATATATTGAAATAGATATCATATATGAAGCTAATGGTATCAAGTTATTACTGTAAGTTTTACTACACAGAAAAAAAAATGTTTACTCAGACCTCCTGCTGTTCAGAGTTTCATTAAACAGGACTTCTAAATAACAAACATTTGTCTGAAACTACAGAGTCTATATTCAATACCTTTGCTCGGATCAAAAGCTATGATTTAAATAATTGCCCTAATTAAAGTCCAAATAGATAATGACCCCATGCAAGAACAGCCGCCCAGTCTGAGACCAACCTTTGAAGCCCAAAGCTCCACAGGGAAGATAAACATTACACTTGAATGCTAATTATTCCTTAAATCTTACCGACAGTACACAACTTCCCCCAGACAAACTGGAAATGTAAATCTTGATTTTAAAAGGGGAAATTAGAACTTCATATAAAATGAATTGTGTTATTTTCAAATGTTTCCTTGATACTCAGACTGTATAAATTATATATTTATATATATATATATATATATATATATATATATATATATATATATATATATATATATATATACAGTATATAGATCTATATTTGGATCTGAGAGAAATATAGATAAGTATCTGCTAAATTGAGTAAGTAGCTATATATTCAATTTAAAATGTCCAATTTATTTCAAAATAAACAACATTCTTTTTGTTTTCAATGCATCTGAAATACAAACTAGATTCCAAACTAGATTTCAGATATGACTAGTAGATACTAATCCATGAGTACACACTAAATATTAAAATAATATCCACAGATATGCAATATTTATATTAATATGGGATAATGATCAAGTGTAAATATAGATATATGAAATTACATCAGACTGTCAAACACAAGTTATGTATGTGATATTAATATGGAAATTGTAAACTAAGAAAATATTAGATTCATGCTGAAAGTATTAATATCCTTTTAAGTACCATATAAGTAATATACTCATGTTTAGTATGAAAATACTCAGATTAAATAGTATAAAATAATCCCATACATATTGGAACAATTGTTTGCTGATACTTGAAATATAAGTATATTTAATAAACAGTATTGATGGTGAGACTGCATTTCTGGTTGTCTGCTACCCTCTAGTGGTTTATGCGAGAATTACAGCCAAACGGTTTGACTGTTAAAACCCAAACAATCCCAGTAAGCCAATAGCCAGCCAGCTTTGAGGGCCAATGGAAAGACAGCTTCGGTAAGGGCCTATCCAATTCTTGTGGGAATGATGAAATCTCTTAGAAATTGCATATAAATTGGTTATTGTGTTAACAATATACATTTTCTCTGATGGTTATAAGTTCAGCATTAGAGTTATTGGCTAATTAAAGACTATTCTGGTATTATCATTTGGGGTATTTTTATGTGATTCATTGTGAGTAAGGTTAATTTTAGAGATATACAGTATTTTTGTTTGCTTTGTAAAGAATATTGTAACAGCATAGACATATAATTGGTTCATAATCTAATTTCTACATAAATATAATTCAAGGTGTATATAAAGGTAACTAATCTAGAATTAAGGAATAAATATTGATTTTAATAAATAAATTGTTTCGTATATACATTTTATTGGTTGGCCACTGCTGAGGTAATATATACAACATTTTAATCCAGGAATTATTAAAAATTAATCAATGCAAAATTTTTAAAAAGCATGATGAACTAAAACTCAAATCCTGGCCCCTTGTAATATGCATTATTGATGAAATGTACACCCACCTTATAGAAAAAAGAATGAAGTGAATTAAAAAGACAATCTCGCCATAATGAAACCCCCTCTATTAGCAATGTAAATAATGAAATCATGGAAACCCTAAAATAATTTATGAGAAATGAACTGCAGAGTATTCCGGCCCAGCGTACCTGGTTTTCAATCCGCCACCCTGGAGGCGGCGGATGCTATAGGAATCAATGGGAGTCTGAAAGCAGCGAAAGCTTGTGTTAGATGCTGCCCAATATCCCATTGATTTCTATGGTAGAATAAAAATTACGTTTACACCTAACACCCTAACATAACCCCCCAGTCTAAACACCCCTAATCTGCTGCCCAACATCGCTGCCACCTACATAAAATTATTAACCCCTAATCTGCTGCTCCCTGACACCACCGCAACTAAATAAATATATTAATCTACATCCCGCTGCTCCCGGAGCCCACCACAACTAAATAAAGTTATTAACCCCTATCCTGCCACTCCCGAAGCCCTCCGCAACTAAATAAATGTATTAACCCCTAAATCCCTGGCCTCCCACATCACTACCACTTACTAAACCTATTAACCCCTAAACCGCCAGCCCCCCACATCGCCATAAACTAAATTAAGCTATTAACCCCTAAACCTAACAACCCGTTAACTTTACATTAAATATTAACTCATCCCTATCTTATAATAAATTTAAACTTTCCTTTAGAATTAAGACAAACTATATTAAACTACTAATGAACCTACCCTAAATATTATCCTACAATTACATTAAACTATATTAAACTATTCATTAACCTACCCTATTATACTAAAATTACATTAAACTAACAATTAAATTAACTATATTACATATTTAAACACCTAACCCTACTCAAATTATTTAAATCTACATTAAAAAATTACTAAGTTACAAAAAATAACAACTAAGTTACAAAGAATAAAAAACACTGTTACACAAAATAAAAAAACACTAAGTTGCACAAAATAAAAAAGAAATTATTAAACATTTAAACTAATTACACCTAATCTAATAGCCCTATGAAAATAAAAAAGCCCCCCCCCCAAAAAAAAAAAAACCCTAGCCTACAATAAACTACCAATGACCCTTAAAAGGGCCTTTTTCAGGGGGTTGCCCCAAAGAAATCAGCTCTTTTACCTGTAAAATAAAATACAAACAACTCCCCCAATAGTAAAACCCACCACCCACACAACCAAACCTAACACTAACCCCCTAAGATCCACTTACAGTTTTTGAAGACAGGACATCCATCCTCAACGAAGCGGCAGAAGTCCTCGATGAAGCCGGCAGAAGTCTTCATCCAAGCAGGCCGAAGTCTTCATCCAACCTGGCACAAGTCTTCATCTTTAGCCTGATGAAACAATGTGTTACACTGAGAAACGCGTTGCTGTTGTTTTTATCTTTTTAATACATTTTTAAAATCCTTTTAACTCTCCATCTGCTGCCGACTTATTATTTTCTCAAATCCTGGAACTTTTCCACCAATCTGGAGCTATAGCCTCTTAACCCTCCTAATTGGTGGATCTTTGGACCTGCTGGGCTGACCACTGCTGTACAGGCTCCCCCCTTGCGGTATCTCTGGACTCTCCCTGGTGAGACGAGGATCCCCATTTGTGACATCACTAACTGGTCTACCGGACGATGGGTGGTTCCGGACTGCTGGTATTGCACATCAGTGCTTTACATCTTGTGAGTAGACATGTGCATGGCGAAAAAATTAGGTTCGGTTCGGATCGATTCGTATTCTGAAAATTTTGAATCAATTCGTTTCAGATTTGAAGAAGTTCGGCTGGGTTTGGTTCGATTCGGTTCGGTTCAGAAATTCGGAATTTCGGTAAGTGTTCGGAGGGATTAGACTAGTATTATGTACTGTATATTAGGTGTAACCCATAGCAGAGTGATATAAGCTCATATACTGTACAATACTTGTGTAATCCATGGCCATCCGAATTTACTGAATAAATCCAAACTAATTCGGATTTATTCGGTAAATTCGGCAGTATTTTAATTCGGAAATTCGGTTCGATCCGAATCGCCGAATTTTCAGAATTTCCGAATCGAACCGAACCGAATTGCACATATCTACTTGTGAGTAGGATTCTTCAGCTCTTCTCGTATCTTTTTTGAAGTATCTTATAGATCTGCACTATGTGGCGCCCTCTATTTTGATTTGTTTAGATTGCAGATAAAAGAGCTGATTTATTTGGGGCAATGCCCGGCAAAAGGCCCTTTTAAGGGCCATTGGTAGTTTATTGTAGGCTAGGGTTTTTTTTATTGGGGGGGGGGGGGCTTTTTTATTTTCATAGGGCTATTAGATTAGGTGTAATTAGTTTAAATATTTGATAATGTATTTTTTATTTTGTGTAACTTAGTGTTTTTTATTTTGTGTAACTTAGTGTTTTTTATTTTTTGTAACTTAGTTGTTATTTTTTTGTATCTTAGTAATTTTTAATTGTAGATTTAAATAATTTGAGTAGTGTTAGGTGTTTAAATATGTAATATAGTTAATTTAATTGTTAGTTTAATGTAATTTTAGTATAATAGGGTAGGTAAATTAATAGTTTAATATAGTTTAATGTAGTTTAATGTAATTTTAGTATAATAGGGTAGGTTAATTAATAGTTTAATGTAATTTTAGTATACTAGTTAGGGTAGGTTAATTAATAGTTTAATATAGTTTAATGTAATTTTAGTATACTAGTTATGGTAGGTTCATTAGTAGTTTAATATAGTTTATTTTAATTCTAAAGGTATGTTTAAATTTATTATAAGATAGGGATGAGTTAATATTTAATGTAAAGTTAATGGGTTGTTAGGTTAAGGGGTTAATAACTTAATTTAGTTTATGTCGATGTGGGGAGGCCTGGGGTTAATAATTTTATTTTGTTGCGGCTGGGTTCTAGAGCAGCGGAATAGGGGTTAATAACTTTATTTAGTTGCTGCAGGGTCCGGGAGCAGCGGAATAGGGGTTAATAACTTTATTTAGTTGCAGCAGGGAGCAGTGGGATAGGGGGTTAAACATTTTAGTATGGTGGCAGTGTTTAGTGACAGGGTATAAATAAAGTTTGGAAAAAGCCGAATAGCAGCGAGATCGATGACTGTTAGTTAACAACAGTCCGCTGCTCATTGCCCGTACTTGGTGCACAGCTTTTTTTATAAATAAGGAGAGCGTATTCAGGTTCGCGGCCACGATGTGAGGCGATGTTAGGTGAGCGTATTGGTACCGCGAATGCAGCACAGTTGACGGCTTGATAAATATCCCTCATAGTCTTTTGACTAAAATGTCATTTTGATTTAGTTTTAGTCATAGTCTTTTGGCTAAATTGTCATTTTAGTTTTAGTCATATTTTAGTCATCAGAATTTTTTTAAGTTTTATACTCATTTTAGTCTAGTTTTAGTCGACGAAATTAATACTGTCGAACACTTAATGGATGCAGTTGAGGTAAAAACCATTACCAGAAACCAGGCTAAACAACAAAATGAGTCTAACCTGGTACACTGGAGTCAGGATTCTCCTAGTGAAGACCTGATCACTAGTCAAAAAGAAGACCCCATTATAGGTATCGTCTATAAACACATAGAAGATGCTGAAAACAACCCCATCTCAAAAGAGGACAGTATTAGTAAGGAAGATCTTAGAATCTTAATGAAATTCAAATCACAATTCAAGTTACAGGATGGTTTGTTAATTAGAACCTCCAAAACTGGCATCCCACAATGGATGCCAATGATGCTCCCACATCTGGTCATCGTGGTGCCAAATTAACATATGAAATATTGCGTAATTACGCCTTTTGGCCACATATGTTGAAGGATGTTCAAACCTACTGTCAAGGTTGTTTAATCTGTCCACAGTTCCAACCCACTGCGCAACGTGTTGAGCGCCATTGCAGAAAAGGGGGATGGTAATGCCATGGTCAAATATCAAAATTGATTTTATTGGTCCAGTAACTAGGTCATCTAGAGGTAACAAATACATGTTAACAGTGACATGCCTGTTTACTAAATGAATAGAGTGCATCAGTGCACCTGATAATAGTGCTAAAACATGCGCAGCATTGCTCATAAACCACGTGTTTTCCAGATTTGGTTTACCCCAGTGAATCAAATCCGATTGGGGGACGCACTTCACTAGCGAAGTGATGACCAAAATGTGAAAAATACTAGGAGTCAAAAGAAAGCTCCATATTGCATATAGAGCTGCCTATAGTGGTGGTGTAGAGCGTTACAACCAGTCCATTGTGAAAATCCTCAAAAAGTTTGTGAGTGAAACAGCTAAAGACTGGGATGTAAAATTACCTCTAGTCCTAATGGCATTAAGAGCAACTCCAAGTAGTGCTACTAAGATGTCACCTTTTGAATTTATGACTGGTAGAAAAATGGTTCTACCTCAGCATCTAAAGTACCGTACATCAGCCCAGAACTTGATAAATGCTGCCAATACATATCAATATGTGGAGAACCTAAGGAAGCATCTGCAATATGCCTTTGCATTTGCTCAAAGGAACATAGAGACGGTTGCAACTGCCGCTAAAACCTATTATGATTGCCTATAAAATTAGGATCTCTAAAAATGATACCTTTTATGGATAAATTGGTCCATATTAATCAGTTTTAAGCGTGCCATCCTAAATCCTAACTAAAAGCCATAGAGGGGGGGAATGACGGACTCTCTTCATAATAAGACTGTCTATAATGCATATAATGTAAATACCCTCCCCAATTACATGGGTTTTCAGTCAATTTCCATTACATGTGTCCTACATATAATTAAAATTGAAAGCAGGGATAATGTAATGTTAAAGGTGAGATATCAGTGGAAGCTATGTGCACAAATATATATATATATATATATATATATATATATATATATATATATATATATATATTGAAATAGATATCATATATGAAGCTAATGGTATCAAGTTATTACTGTAAGTTTCACTGCACAGAATTTTTTTTTACTCAGACCACCTGCTGTTCAGAGTTTCATTAAACAGGACTTCTAAAGAACAAACATTTGTCCCAAATTATTGCCCTAATAAAAGTCCAAATAGATAATGACCCTATACAAGAACAGCCGCCCAATCTGAGACCAACCTTTGAAACCCAAAACTCCACAGGGAAGGTAAACATTACACTTGAATGCTAATTATTCCTTGAATCTTACCTACAGTACACAACTTCCCCCAGACAAACTGGAAATGTAAATCTTGATTTTAAAAGGGGAAATTAGAAGTTCATGTAAAATTAATTGTGTCATTTTCAAATGTTTCCTTGATACTCAGACTGTATAAATGATATATATAGATCTATATATGGATCTGAGAGAAATGCCTAACAGTAACATAGTAGATAAGTATCTGCTAAATTGAGTAAGTAGCTATATGGTCAATTTAAAATGTCCAATTTATTTCAAAATAAATAACATTCTATTTGTTTTCCGGGCATCTGAAATACAAACTAGATTCCAGATATGACTAGTAGATATTAATATATGAATGCCTATGTAATATGTTCCCTAAATCATACCATATAGCATATACACTAAATATTAAAATATTATCCACAGATATGCAATATTTATATTAATATGGGATAATAATCAAGTGTAAACATAGCTATATGAAATTATATCAGACTGCCAATCACAAGCTATGTATGTGATATTAAGATGGAAATGATAAACTGAGAAAATATTAATTAGATCCATGCTGAAAGTATTAAAATCATTTTAAGTACCATATAAGGAATAAACTCATGTTTAGTATGAAAATACTCAAATTAAATAGTATAAAATAATCCCATACATATTGGACACATATGCTGATACTGGAAATTAAAGTGTATTTAATAAAGATAGATATTAAACTGTTAGCAGTATTAATGGTGAGACTGCATTTCTGGTTGTCTGATGCCCTCTAGTGGTTTATGCGAGAATTACAGCCAAATGGGTTGACTGTTACAACCCATACATTCCCAGTAAGCCAATGAAATGTTCAGATTCGAGGGCCAATGGAAAGACAGCTTCGGTAAGGGCCTATCCAATTCTTGTGGGAATGATTAAAGAATATGAGTGGTTTATCATTGGATACATTTTGCCACACACAGACTCAAGCAGACACACAGACTCAAAGAGGGAGAGTCAATTTGACTGAGAGAGAAAACACACAGACTTGTTCGAAGTATTTTCTCTAAAATTTTGGGACACTTTCTTAGAATCCTTGTAATAGTGGACTAAATCCTTCTTAGATGACACACATGAAACTCTGGGAGCTGAACACTTATCTGGTTATGTTGTAATGTATACGGTTGCTCTATATTTTTAATATTTAAATCAAGGTATTCTAAAGCTATAGTTTAATTGAAGCCAGGACTTTAAAGAGGTACTTTGTATTTTAAAGCTTAGTTCCATAGCCTAGTGTAGTTTAGAACTAGTCATATTAATGCTAAATAATTTTATTTGCTAGAAAATAATTTGTACTTTTAAATTTATAAGTCAATCTTACTTATTGTGAAATCTCTTATAAATTGCATATAAATTGGTTATCATATTAATAATATACAATTTCTCTGATGGTTATAAGTTCAGCATTAGAGTTATTGTTAATTATAGACGATTCTGGTATTATCATTTGGGGTATTTTAATGTGATTCATTGTGAGTAAGGTTAATTTTAGAGATATATTTTGGTTTGCTTTGTAAAGAATATTGTAACAGCATAGACACATAAATGGTTCATAATCTAGTTTCTACATAAATATAATTCAAGGTGTCTATAAAGGTAACTAATCTAGAATTAAGGAATAAATATTGCTTTAAATAAATATATTGTTATGTATATACATTTTATTGGTTGGCAACTGCTGAGATAATATATACAACATTTTATTGGAGGTTACTGCTTAGATAATAATAAATAATACTTTTTTAACCTTTCTATATACTAACAGAAATCAGTTTGAATCTACCTAGGTTTAGCTTTCAAAAAATAATACTAAAAGAACAAAGCAAATGTGATGATAAAAGTAAATTGGAAAGTTGTTTAAAATTGCATGCTCTATCTGAATCATGAAAGTTACATTTTGACTAGACTGTTCCTTTTATTGCACAAATACATGATATCTCACACAATCTAGAAACTGTTAGCAATGTGGGAATAATTACATTGACAAAACTTAAGAAATCACCTATTATCTGCTGTATCACACACTACAGAGTTTCAAACTGCCTCTGGAAGAAACATCAGCACAAGAACTTTGCATTAGGAGCATGATGAAATGGCATTCAATGGCTGAACAGCTGTAGACAAACCTCACAACATCATCAGTTGGACTACTGTAAAGTACGCTACTACTGGTCTTCCGAGCAATGAATCATGCTTCACTATCTGGCAGTCTGATAAATTAATCTGTGTGTGTCTGATACCAGGAGAACCATCCTACCAGAATACATAATGCCTACTGTAAAGTTAGGTTTTGGAGGGATAATTGTCAGGGTTTTTTCCCTGTTGTGTTTGCCATGTGCTGCTGGCAGCCATTTTACTCACCTCTCTTCCTGTCTTGGTGCATTGTGGGGGATGCTGCTCATTGCCTGCACTTCCTTTTATGTCCAGACTGTTATGCATCATCCATGTGAGACAGGATGCGGTCTCAGAATTGTGATGTCATCACTTATTATTTAAAGGGTCTCTGTTCAGTATGCTTTGCCCTTGCGTTGTCTCAGACCTGTTTGTGAGAGCTCCTGTGTTTTACCTGGCTGCCTGACGTCCTTCCTGGTTCCTGATCCCTGGCTTGTTCCTGACTCTGCTGTTTTCCTTGTTCCTGATTCCGGCTCATCTGACTATTCGCTTTGGCTCCTGACTCGGCTCGTCTGACTACCAGCTCTGGTGTTGACTCCTGGCTTGTTATTTGACTTGTGGACTTTTTATTATTTTTTGCTATTAATAAAGGTGTGATTATTTTTGCACTTCGCGTCTCAGTCTGATTCCTGGCACCCTGACATTACGCAAGGGCCATGAATCCTGATGGTGCTAATAATCCACCTTTACCTGCCATCATTTCCAGGATGGATGAACAGGATCACCGCTTGGATCAATTTGCACTAGCCCTGCAAACCCTGCTGACTCACACTGCACATTTGGACCAAAGTGTCCCGCAAGTTATGGCTGCTCCTGTTTCCGCTGCTGCACCTATGCCTACCAGGAGCATGTCCGGTTCTGCACCTCTACCTCAGCGATATGGAGGCGATCATATTCAGTGCAGAGGGTTTTTGAACCAGGTGGGTATTTACTTTGAGATGTTACCTCAGGCATTTCCCTCTGACAGAGCTAAGGTGGGATTTCTCATCTCGTTACTTTCTGACACAGCTCTTGCCTTGGCTAATCCCTTGTGGGAGACTAATAAACCTGTGATTTCAAATTACCCTGAATTTGTGGCCTCCTTTCGAAGGGTATTTGATGTTCTGGCTCGCTCCTCCTCTGCTGCTAAACGACTCATGTCCATTCAGCAAGGTACAAGATCTGTTGCTCAGTATGCTATTGAGTTCCGTACGCTTGCCGCAGAGGTAGGTTGGAACAATGAAGCCCTTGTTGCCACCTTCTTTCATGGGCTCTCTGATGCGATCAAAGACGAAGTTCCTGCCAGAGATTTACCAGAGGATCTCGAGGCATTGGTGTCTTTTTTTATCCTAATTGACATCAGACTCAGAGAGAGGCCCTCTTTCAAGGAGCGCTTGCGGAAGCCTCCTGTTCCATTGTCTCCTACGTGTTCATTCCCACCCATGCCTCCCTCTCCTCCCATGCCTCCTGGTCCCGAGTCACCAGGTACTGCTGCACTGATGCAGCTGGGATTCACTCGTCTCTCTGCGGCGGAGAGGGCCTTTAGGAGGAGGGAGGGGCTCTGCCTCTATTGTGGGTTATAGGGCCACCTTTTGAAGTCTTGTTCTACACGGCCGGGAAGCGCTCACACCTAAGGTCCTGTTGAGGGCAGACCTTGGGTGGTTTATCCTCGTCCCCGGAACTGCTTAAGGAGAAACCTTTGGTCACGGTTGTCCTTTCCTGGGTGGACTCCTCCATAGTCACCCAGGCTCTTGTTGACTCCAGTGCTGTGGGCTATTTCATTGACAGTGCTTTTGTATCAAAGCACTCCATTCCTGTTTTGCCTTGGTCCGTTCCGCTTGCTATTGAGGCCATTGATGGCAGGCCCCTTCAGCCCGCACTCGTTACTCATGAAACTGCTCTGTTGTCAATGGCTGTTGGGGCTCTCCATTTTGAAACCCTCCAGTTCCAGGTGATAAACTCTCCACATTTTCCGGTTGTTCTGGGTTATCCCTGGCTCCAAAAGCAAAATAGTGCAATACATCCAGCAGCAATACTCACAGGTCAGAGCTTCAAGGAGTCACTACAAAACTCCCCAACAATAGTAAAAAAATGTAAAAATGAAGCTCTCCAAAATGCCAAAGTTTCAGTGCTTTATTTTAGAAAGTGCAGAGTCAAACAGTGGCTGTTTGACTCTGCACTTTCTAAAATAAAGCACTGAAACTTTGGCATTTTGGAGAGCTTCATTTTTACATTTTTTTTCCAAAAGCAAAATCCCAGTCTTGACTGACGCAGGTCCGAAATTTTGTCATGGTCCCCGCAATGTATTTCAACTTGTCTTGGGAAACCAGTTAAAGTCTTGTGCACTTCTTTGGTATCTCAATTGCCAGAGGAGTACCGAAAGTTCCTAGACGTGTTTGACAAGGTGTGTGCTGGTACGTTGCCTCCTCAACAATTGTGCCATAGACCTGCAACCCGGAGCTATTCCTCCTCGGGGCCGGGTGTACCCTCTGTCTGTTGCAGAGAATTGTGCTATGGAGGACGGAGTATGTTGCCAATGCTTTGTCGCGGGGATCATCCACAAATCCTGCTCTACTGCAGGGGCTGGCTTCTTCTTTGTGAAGAAAAAGGGTGGCGAGTTAAGACCTTTTCGATTATAGGGGTCTTAATCATCTTACCATTAAGAATGCTTACCCTATTCCGCTTATTACGGAACTCTTTGACTGCCTCAAGGGAGCTACGGTCTTTACTAAACTTGATTTGAGAGGAGCGTACAATCTCGTTAGGATTAAGGAGGGTCACGAATGGAAAACAGCATTTAACGCCAGGAGTATATTGTAATGCCCTTTGGCCTATGTAATGCTCCTGCTGTTTTCCAGGAATTTATTAATGATGTCCTACGAGATATGTTGCAACAGTGTGTTGTGGTGTACTTAGACGACATCCCCATACACTCACTCACACTTGAGGCTCATCGTTCTGATTTTACACGGGTACTTCAGAGACTACATGAGAACAACCTGTTTTGTAAACTCGAGAAATGTGAGTTCCATCAGACTCAAGTAACCTTCCTAGGTTATGTTATCTCCGTTGCAGGGTTCTCCATGTATCCTGACAAGTTATCTGCAGTTCTGCAGTGGCCTCGCCCAGTTGGTCTTCGGTCTATTCAACGTTTTTTGGGGTTTGCCAATTACTATAGAAAGTTTATTAAAAACTTTTCTTCCTTGGTCAAACCTATCACAGACAGAGAATGATCCACTCCATTGGTCACCTACTGCTATTAAGGCCTTTGATAGTCTTAAAACTGCCTTTGCTGCCGCTCCAGTTTTGGCTCATCCTAACCCTGTCCTGCCTTTCGTTCTTGAGGTCGATGCGTCTGAGACTGGAGTAGGTGCCCTCTTGTCTCAACGTCCTACACCTGATGGTTCTTTGCATCTGTGTGGTTTCTTCTCTAGGAAACTGTCTCCAGCGGAGTGCAATTATGACATTGGCAAAAGGGAATTACTGGCTATAATTTTGGCACCTAAGGAATGGAGGCATCTTCTCGAGGGTACTAGCGTGCAAGTGCTCATTCTTACTGACCACAAGAATTTAACTTATCTTTCTGAAGCAAAACGTTTGTCTCCCCGACAGGCCAGATGGGCGATATTTTTGTCTCGGTTTAATTATGTGGACTCCTATCTGCCTGGTAATAAGAATGTTTGGGCTGATGCCCTCTCTCGTTAATTTTCGCCTCTGTCCAAGGAGGAGTCTGTACCTACTCCTGTTATACCTCCTGACCATATTTTGGCTACCATACGTACTAATTTGACTTCTCCCTTGGGAGAGGAGATCCTGGTTGCACAAACCAATTCACCTCCTGAGAAACCTAGTGGTAAGTGTTTTGTTCCTGAGAATCTTCGAACTAAACTTTTGCACACTTTCCACTATCCTAAAGCCGCAGGTCACCCAGGCAAGAACCAAATGATTTGGTCTGTCACTTGACAATTCTGGTGGCCAGGTCTTCGTTCTGATGTTGCTGCGTATGTTGTCTCCTGCTCAATTTGTGCACAGAATAAGACTCCTCAACGTCTTCCTGTGGGTCTTCTTCAACCTATTTCTAATGGTGAGCGTCCTTGGACACATCTTTCCATGGACTTCATTGTCGAGCTCCCTGTTTCCAATGGCAATACTGTTATCCTTATGGTGGTTGACTGTTTTTCTAAAATGTCACATTGCATTCCGTTGATGAAGCTGCATACCGCTCAGGAGCTTGCTTCAATTTTTGCCCGGGAGGTCTTCCGTTTACATGGGTTACCCAAGGAGATAGTGCCGGACCAGGGTAGCAAATTTGTCTCCAGATTTTGGCATTCCTTTTGTGCTCAAATGGGGATCCAGCTTTCCTTCTCCTCAGCATATCACCCTCAATCCAATGGGGCTGCGGAACGGTCTAATCAAGCTCTGGAACAGTTCCTCCATTGCTATGTCTCAGATCACCACAATAATTGGCCTGAACTGTTACCTTGGGCAGAGTTTGCTCGTAATAGTGCTATTAATGCTTCCTCCAAGTTATCCCCGTTCATGGCGAATTATGGGTTTCAACCATCCTTGTTGCCAGATTCATTCATGTCTCAGGGTATTCCAGCTTTGGAGGAGCATCTCTGGCAACTCCGTTCCACGTGGGTGCAGATTAAGGATTGCCTTCATCGTTCTATTCAGCGCCAAAAGTTCCAGGCTGATCGTAGGCGTCTCCCCGCACCATCCTACCAGGTTGGTGAGAGAGTTTGGCTGTCCTCCCGCAACTTGAACCTTCATGAGCCTTCCAATAAATTGGCTCCCCGTTATGTTGGTTCTTTTCGAATACTCCGACGGGTTAATCCTGTGGCTTACGCTCTTGACCTTCCTCCTGCTATGCGCATCTCCAATGTTTTTCATGTCTCCCTCTTGAAACCATTGGTTTGTAATCAGTTTACCACTGTGTTGCCTTGTCCCCATCCTATCCTTGTTGACAACCATGAGGAGTATGAGGTCAGCAGCATTGACTCTCGTATGTCCAGGGGCCGTGTACAGTATTTGGTTCACTAGAGGGGCCATGGTCCAGAGGAGCGTTCTTGGGTTCCCTCCTCTGATGTTCATGCTCCTGCCCTCCTCCGTGCCTTCCATGCCCGTTTCCCCAATAAACATTTTGTCCTCCCGTGGGGGAGGGGTCGTTGAGGGGAGGGTACTGTCAGGGTTTTTTCCCTGTTGTGTTTGCCATGTGCTGCTGGCAGCCATTTTACTCACCTCATTGCCTGCACTTCCTTTTATGGCCAGACTGTTGTGCATCATCCATGTGAGACAGGATGTCATCACTTATTATTTAAAGGGCCTCTGTTCAGTATGCTTTGCCCTTGTGTTTTCTTAGACCTGTTTGTGAGAGCTCCTGTGTTTTACCTGGCTGCCTGACGTCCTTCCTGGTTCCTGATCCCTGGCTTGTTCCTGACTCTGCTGTTTTCCTTGTTCCTGATTCCAGCACATCTGACTATTTGCTTTGGCTCTTGACTCGGCTCGTCTGACTACCAGCTCTGGTTTTGTCTCCTGGCTTGTTATTTGACTTGTGGACTTTTTATTATTTTTTGCTATTAATAAAGGTGTGATTATTTTTGCACTTCTCGTCTCAGTCTGATTCCTGGCACCATGACAGATAATGGTCTGGAGTTATTTTTTAGGGTTGTGGCTAGGCCCCTTAGGTCCAGTGAAGTGTTATCTTAATTTTATAGGATGTAAAGGCAGTTTAAACAATTGTGTAGTTCTATAATGGATGCGGTGTGCTGAGCTAGACTTTAAGCTGGAAATTATGTATAATGATAATAGAGACTGCCTACTGAATGAACCCTCCTGTAAATATTAGTTTGTGTCAAGAATATTAGGGAGTCTGCTTATCAGCAAACAATGTTAACATAAATGAGTATAGTTTAGCCTGCTAACAACATAGATGATATATATAACTGTAGTATATAACATCAACAGGATTTTGCAGGCATGTACCTTAAGGTTAAATAGGAGTTGCTTATGCTGCTGAGCGTTAGGTTAACACAGTGAATAATGAGTCTTATGGAAATATTTCAGAAAAGAGGAATAGCACATATGCTGATGAAACTAAAAAATACTACTCTGCTGGAAACAATTCAGCCAAAAGTACTGTGAAGTCAGATTCTTTATCAGATATACTACTCAAGACCTGCAGGTTAGATAACCTCTATTGTTGGATCACTCAGCCATGAAGTCAGCAGAGTGTTCCCGTTATAGTGTGCAGTGAACGCTGATCCAACAGGAATACTTAGAATCCGTAGCATAGGAGGAAAACAGCGTCCGATGACGTCAGGGCTCAGCTGCAGTAACTGCTGTGGGAACTTAGGCACAATTAGCTGTAGTCTTAAGAAGGTACGTTAGTAACTTTGAATCTTATAGGAAACTTTAGAGCTGGAGGAAGTGGATGGGTATATACACTTCAATAAACCAGCGATGTCGTTAGGTAGGCAGGGCCCTTTATACTTAGGGAATTCTCCTGGGAAAGATATTAAATGTGGAATTGATGGTAAAGGTAGACATGTTTGTTAAGGAAGGATACATTACAAATTCCCCCCAGAAGGAAACCCTGAAAGGGTTTCAAGGAACTGGTCTTTCTGGTTATGATGTTGGAACAGCGGCAATGTTGGTAGCAGGTTTCCAGGAGTCCTCAGGTGAATTGCAGCCGGACCAATGAACCAGGTACTGTAGTTGTCCTCTGTAATGTCAATCATGGCTTCTACTTCATGGTCTGGTTGTGGTGGATCAACAGGATGTATTGTAGAAGGTGTAGAGAATTCATAAAGCTTAATCAAGGATATGTGGAAAGTTGGATGGATACGATAGTGAGTTGGTAACTGTAGTATAACAGTCATAGGATTGAGGATGGCTATAATGGGGAAGGGACCAATGAAAAATGTATTCAATTTTTTGCAGGAATTATGTATCCTTAGGTTCTTTGTTGCCAACCATACTTTTTGTCCAACCTTGTACTCAGGATGAGGTCTATGTTGAAGATCGTAGTACATCTTTTGTGTGGCTTGAGCATGTCACTAACAATTTTGAATGTTTGATTAATATAATTTATCAAATCTGTAACTTAAATAAAGGGTGATGTAGAGCATGAGAGGTAATGGAAACGTGGATGAACACCAGAATTAATGTAGAAGGGAGAATATCTAGTAGTTGTGTTTGAGGTGTTGTTATAAGCCAACTCTGCGGAGCATAAGTAGTAAGACTAGCTTTCTTGTTTGTGGGAACAAAAACACCAAAGAAATTGTTTTAGCCATTGGTTTGTCCTTTCACATTGCCCATTCGTTTGTGGATGGTAGGAAGATGTTAGTTTTTGTAGTATCTGGAGCGAAGTGCACAATGTCTTCCAAAACCTTGATGTGAACTGGCTGCCCCTATCACTCAAAACAGTACTTGGAGTTCCATGTAAACAAATTATTTATTTTAGGAATTAGTCAGCAGTTACTTGAGCTGTAGGAAGGGTTTTCATAGGAATAAAATCAGCCATCTTAGAGAATAAGTCTACAACTACGCAAATGACTGTATACCCAGAGGAGTTCAATAATAAAGTCCTTGGATACAGTGGACCATGAACGGTCTGGTATGGTTAAGGGTTGTAACAAGCCAAGTGGTTTTGAATGTGTAGACTTTGAAGTAGTGCAAATGACACAGGAAGATACATGTTTTGACTGATGATCTCATATTAGGCCACCAAAAGGACCTTTGAAGAAGGTCATAAGTTTTATGGATGCCTAAATGACCAGCCAATGGGGAGTCATGAGTAGCATATAAAACCTCCTTATGAAGACTAGGTGGAATATAAAGTTTGTTACCAAAACAAAGTATGCCATCACTATCAGGTGTGAGGTAATTAGAAGGTTTGCTTGTATCATTTTGCTGTGTTGTCTTCAAGTCTAGTAAAGAGTCTGGTAGGAGAGCTAACATGTTGGTCTTCGGAATGACAGTGGAGGGTTGGGTGACTTTTGGTGGCCTCTGATCTTTTCTGGACAATGCGTCTGCTTTCCTGTTTTTTGTGCCTGGACGATAGGTTATGATATTTGAGAATCTAGGGAAATACAGGTTCCAAGGTAAATGACGGGCTGATAATGTGCAATTTGTTTGGAGATATTGGAGGTTTTTGTGGTCTGTGTAAATGATGACTGGGTGTTCAGCTCTCTCTAGGAGATGTCTCCATTGATCAAAGGAATACTTGATTGCAAGTAATTATTTTTCCCTGACGGGTTAATTCAATTCAGTAGGGGTTAATACTCTGGAAAAATATGAGATAGGATGCAACGGATCATTGAGGGTCGTTCTTTGGGAAAAAACAGTACCTATTGCATAATCTGAAGCATCAACTTCCAATACGAAATGGCAGGAGGTATCAGGAATCTGTAGAACAGGAGCTGTGACGAAACTTGTTTTGAAGTGGTCAAAAGCTTTTTGACAGGCTTTGTCCCAGACAAAATTGACTTGAGTTTTTGTTAATTATGTGAGAGCTTTCGTTATACTAGCAAAGCTTTGTATAAAACGTCTATATAAATTTGCAAAACCTAAAAAACGTTGAACATCTTTTTTGTTCTTCGGTATAGGCCAATCAGATATGACAAAAATCTTATTGTTCTCCATTTTAATCTCATTTTGGTTTATAATATATCCTAGAAATGAGATTTATCGTTTGTGGAAAATGCATTTTTCTAATTTGACGTATAAACAATGTGATCTCAAGCTGGATAAAACTACTCTAACATGTGTTATGTGGTCAGTAATATTTTTAGAGTAAATAAGAATGTTGTCAAGGTATATTACTAAAAAAGTGTCTAGAATGTTGCGGTAGATATCATTAAAAAAAATTTGAAATGTTGACGGTGCATTGCAAAGACCGAAAGGCATAACAGTAAACTCAAAAAGACCATGGTATCTATTTATCAAGCCATCAACTTACTTGCATTCGATGTCACCAATACGCTCACCTAAGATCGCTTAACATCGCTGCCAGAGACCTGAATACGTTCTCCAAAATTACCAAAAAAGCTGTCAAAAAGCTGCGCACCAAGTACGGGGCGATGAGCAGCGGACTGTTGTTAACAGTCATCGATCTTGCTGCTCTTCAGCTTTTTCCCAGCTTTATTGGTATACAGCCACTAAACACTGCCACTATACTACACTGTTTTACCCCTATCCCGCTGCTCACGGACCCTGCCGCAACTAAATAAAGTTATTAAACCGCCGCTCCCGGAGCCCACCGCAACTCTAATAAATGTATTAACCCCTAAACCGCAGCTCACGGACCCTGCCACAACTAAAGTGTTTAACCCCTAAACCGCCACTCCCGGAGCCCACTGCCACCTACATTATACTTACTAACCCCTAATCTGCCACCCCCAACATCGCCGCCACTATATTAAATGTATTAACCCCTAAACCTAAGTCTATCCCTAACCCTAACACCCCCTAACTTAAATATAATTTAAATAAATCTAAATAAATATTCCTATCATTAAATAAATTATTCCTATTTAAAATTAAATACTTACCTGTAAAATAAACCCTAAGCTAGCTACAATATAACTAATAGTTACATTGCAGCTATCTTAGGGTTTATTTTTTATTTTGCAGGCAAGATTGTATTTATTTTAACTAGGTACAATAGTTATTAAATAGTTATTAACTATTTAATAACTTCCTAGTTAAAATAAATACAAATATACCTGTAAAATAAAACTGACGAGGAGCGGCTCCATCTTCAAGACCTCCGGCGCGGAACATCCTCTTCTCCCAACGACTAGACGATGAATGAAGGTTCCTTTAAGGGACGTCATCCAAGATGGCGTCCCTCAAATTCCAAGTTTCAATCGGAACTAAGGTAGGAAAAATCTGATTGGCTGATTCAATCAGCCAATCAGATTCAAGTTCAATCCGATTGGCTGAATGGATCAGCCAATCAGATTGAGCTGGCATTCTATTGGCTGATCAGAACAGCCAATAGAATGCAAGCTCAATCTGATTGGCTGATTGGATCAGCCAATAGCAATTCGAGGGACGCCATCTTGGATGACGTCCCTTAAAGGAACCTTCATTCGTCGGGAGTCGCCGGAAGAAGAGGATGTTCCGCGCCAGAGGTCTTGAAGATGGAGCCGCTCCTCGTCGGTTGGATGAAGATAGAAGATGCCGCTTGGATGAAGATGTTTGCCGGTCCAGATGTCCTCTTCTTGCCGGATAGGATGAAGATTTCTGAGACTCTTCTGGACCTCTTCTTGCCGGATAGGATGAAGACTTCGGAGCCTCTTCTGAACGGATCGGTGATACCCGGCGTGGTGAAGATAAGGTAGGGAGATCTTCAGGGGCTTAGTGTTAGGTTTTTTAAGGGGGGTTTGGGTTAGATTAGGGGTATGTGGGTGGTGGGTTGTAATGTTGGGAGGGTATTGTATGTTTTTTTACAGGCAAAAGAGATGTTTTCTTTGGGGCATGCCCCGCAAAAGGCCCTTTTAAGGGCTGGTAAGGTAAACGAGCTGTAAACTTTTTATTTTAGAATAGGGTAGGGCATTTTTTTATTAAGGGGGGCTTTGTTATTTTTTTAGGGGGCTTAGAGTAGGTGTAATTAGTTTAAAATTCTTGTAAACTTTTTTATTTTTTGTAATTTAGTGTTTGTTTGTTTTTTGTAATTTAGTGTTTGTTTTTTTGTAATTTAGTTTAGTTGATTTAATTGTAGATAATTGTAGGTAGTTTATTTAATTAATTTATTGATAGTGTAGTGTAAGGTTTAATTGTAACTTAGGTTAGGATTTATTTTACTGGTAATTTTGTAATTATTTTAACTAGGTAGCTATTAAATAGTTATTAACTATTTAATAGCTATTGTACCTGGTTAAAATAAATACAAAGTTGCCTGTAAAATAAATATTAATCCTAAAATAGCTACAATGTAATTATTATTTATATTGTAGCTATATTAGGGTTTATTTTACAGGTAAGTATTTAGCTTTAAATATGAATAATTTATTTAATAAGATTTATTTTATTTTGTTAGATTAAAATTATATTTAATTTAGGGGGGTGTTAGGGTTAGGGTTAGACTTAGCTTTAGGGGTTAATACATTTATTAGAGTAGCGGTGAGGTCCGGTCGGCAGATTAGGGGTTAATACTTGAAGTTAGGTGTCAGCGATGTTAGGGAGGGCAGATTAGGGGTTAATAAATATAATATAGGTGTCGGCGATGTTAGGGGCAGCAGATTAGGGGTACATAGCTATAATGTAGGTTGCAGCGGTGTCCGGAGCGGAAGATTAGGGGTTAAAAGTGTAATGCAGGGGTCAGCGATAGCGGGGGCGTCAGATTAGGGGTTAATAAGTGTAAGGTTAGGGGTGTTTAGACTCGGGGTTCATGTTAGGGTGTTAGGTGCAGACTTAGGAAGTGTTTCTCCATATGAAACAATGGGGCTGCGTTAAGAGCTGAACACTGCTTTTTTGCAGGTGTTAATTTTTTTTTTCAGCTCAAACTGCCCCATTGTTTCCTATGGGGGAATCGTGCACGAGCACAAATATGCCTGTACGCTCCCTTTTTGGAGCCTAACGCAGCCCTTCAGAGAATTCTAAATACCAGCGTTGTTTAAAAGGTGCGGGGTAAAAAAACCACGCGTAGCTAACGCACCCCTTCTAACGCAAAACTCTAAATCTAGGTGTGAGATTGTTGGTGTGTCGTGTCTCACCAAGTTTCTGCTTGAGTAGGATAGGACATACCTTGATCAGATGGTCAGTTGCTGCACAGTACATGCAAATGTTATTAGTTCGGCGTCTATCCTTCTCTTGGGGTGTAAGGGGACCTCTTATGAAACTTATGTCCATGGGTTGTTCAAGAGAAGGAGTAGTTATTGGCAGGGCCGGTGCTAGGATTTTTGGCCACACAGGCGAGGATACATTTTGCTGCCCCCCCCAATTATTACATACCATCCCCATTGCTAGTTAAAGGGATATGTAACTCAATTTTAAGTTATATATAGTGTGTGTGTTTATATATATATATATATATATACACACACACACAATATATATATATATATATATAATTATACATACATACACATACACACTATATATATATATATATATATATATATATATATAGTCCATGTAAAAAACAAGGTAACAGCACCACAGCACACAATCTTCTTTTAAAGGTGAAAAATCTTTATTTGAGGTTTAGCAACCAGTAAAAAGCGACGTTTCGGACCTACATAGTCCTTAATCATGCATAAGTTACAATCAAACAAACTGACTTTAAAAAGGGTATCTGGACCAATCATGCTTCAATTCTCAGTGTTAATTGGTTTAACCCATACCTATCCAGGTTTGTAAATTTCAACAACACAGTGACCTCTAGTGGTACCAGAATATGTTCCATCATTTAAAACCATTATAAAAACAAATACAAATCATAATCTCTATTCAGACCATATGGATGTAATGTGTTCAGACGTTTAATCCACCATACTTCTTTCTGTTTTAATTTTAGTTCCCTATTACCCCCTCTTCTATGATGGGGGATATGGTCAATCACTTGAAAGCGAAGCTGGCTTACTGTATGACCCATATTTGTAAAATGTGCTGATACTGGAAGTGACATATCTTTTGATTTAATGGATGCTTTATGTTGACTAAACCTATCCCTGGCGGCTTGGGTGGTCTCGCCAATGTAACAAAGACCACATGGGCATTTAAGTAGGTAGATTGCATAGTTGGTTTGGCATGTATATAACCCATTGATTGTATATTGCTTTCTTTTGTCATTTTGTGCTAAGAATTTCCCTTTAATAACTGAATTACATTGAGCACAGTGTAAGCAGGGGTAACAGCCTTTATTAGGGGTAGTTAGATAATTTACATCAGACATTTTAGATGTACCTATATCAGCTTTTACTATGTGATCCCTAAGATTTTTTACCCTTCTATATGATGGCATAGGGGGGAGTTTAAATGATTCTATCTCTGGATTATATTTTGACAAAAGATGCCAGTGTTTTCTTACTATTCTAAAGATGTCATTGCTCTTGTCACTGTATTCCATAGAAAGCACTAATCTATCTGTTCCTTTCTCTGTTGGTTTTTTATCATGTACTCTATCCAAATCCTGAATGTTTTTAGCAATATTTTCTTTTGGATATCCTCTTTGGATAAATTTATTGCCCATAGACACTAGTCTTTCTGGCAATACTTTTTGATCTCTAACTATTCTTTTAGTACGCAAAAGTTGACTCCTGGGTATGGATTTAAAAACAGTATCAGGGTGGAAACTTTCATATCGCAGCAGAGTATTTCTATCTGTGGGTTTTACATATAGATCTGTACTTAATGTATTTCCATGTCCATATACAGTTGTATCCAAAAAGTTAATCTTTTGGATAGAGTAAGTAAGGGTAAATCTTAGACCTGTCATAGAGGCATTAATATCCTCAACAAACTGTATCAGGGACTCCAATGAGCCCCCCCATATGCCAAAAATATCATCTATATACCTTAGCCACAGCTTACAATGGCTGATGAATGGCTGATTAGTGTAGACAAATTTGTTCTCAAAGCCACTCATGAACAAATTGGCATATGAGGGGGCTACATTGGAGCCCATGGCTGTTCCCCGCTTTTGCATGTAGTAAGTGTCTTGAAAGAGAAAATAATTGCAATATAGGACAAGTCTCAACATGTCATCAAAAAAGTCAATCTGGGATAGATTATATAAGCCACTGTCACTCAAAAAACTTTTCACAGTCAATAGACCTGCCTCATGGGGAATAGAGGTATATAGATTTACCACATCCAGTGAAAAAATTAACCAAGTATCCTCTATTTCAATCCCCATAAGTTTTGAAAGAAAATCATTTGTATCCTTAATAAAGGATTTTTGCTGTTTGACAAATGGAAAGAGGACTTTGTCCAGAAAGATAGAGATATTAGAAAAAATAGAATCGGTACAGGCCACAATAGGGCGTCCTGGTGGATGTAATAAGCTTTTATGGACTTTGGGTAATGTATAAAAAATTGGTGTTATGGGGTATTTATTATACAGAAAATCATAGACCTGTTTAGAAATAATGTTATGAGTCAAAGCTCTATCTAATATGCCCTTAAGCTCTCTTTGTATTTCTTTAAGAGGATCATGATCCAATATTTCATAAACCCCTCCATCTGACAGCTGTTGTAATATCTCCTGCACATAATAGTCAGTGTCTAACACTATTATTGCTCCGCCCTTGTCAGCATTTTTTATGGTGATATTTTTGTTATTTTTCAAAGTAGATATAGCCTCCCATTCCCCTTTTGTGAGGTTATGTTGTTTTGTGTAAGGATTTAATCTAGTTTTTTTCATTAGATTAGCAACATCTTGTTGAACAAATTTAACAAATGTTTCTACACCTGAGTTGCTTGTTGGAGGTACATATGAAGATTTTTTGTGCAGATTTAACTTTTTCAAATTCAAACATTCACTCTGCATATCATCTTCATTTATTGCATTAGTTTCACTTACATTGGCTACATTTTTACCACCATATATTGATTTCAACCTTAGAAGTCTGAAAAATTTGTATAGATCTTTGTCAATTTCAAACTCATCACAATCTTTCACTGGACAGTATGACAAGCCCTTCATTAATAAGCTATGCTCATTATCTGTAAGCTTATATTTCGAAATATTAATAACCAGATTAGTTTCAACATTTGCCTGTGGACTAGCATTGGGTATCACAGGTATAAACTCAGACAGTGTACTATCTACTATGTCACACTCTAGGGAGTTAATTTCAGGCAGTTCATTTCCCCTTATTATACCACACTCTAAGAGGTTAATCTCAGGCAGTTCATTTCCCTCAAGTGGATTTTCAGATAACACTGGAGTACTAGCAATATTAGACAGTTCGTTCCGTTCATTTCCCTTTATAAAGTTAGTAACAGGCAGTTCATTTTTGTTAAACAGTAAGGGGTTAACAACCGGCAACTTTTTTACCTCTATTGTTGTTTTCTCATACCCCTGCGATGTCTGGCTCCTCTCCGTGACCGCTGCGGCTGCCCTTGCTGGTTCCAGGAACTCCGTGTGTGCATCTTGTACTCCCTTTGATCGGCGGTGCTTCCGCCCTCCCCTCCGGTGTCGCCTTCTGAGCCTGTGTCTAAAAAACTCTCGCCGGATGATGAGCTGTCTTCCTTTTCTTGCGCTGCTGTAATTCTCGGCTGTCTCCTCCAGCGTGGGCCCTCGCGTCGTGACGTCTGGTCATGTGACCACTGATACACTCTGTTGTTGGCATAGTCCGTTTCATCCCGTGCAAATTTAACCCTTTTCCTTTCTTCCAGGTCTGAACGGTATTGTGCAAGTAATGCATCTACTTCTTCTTTAGTAGTTTTCAGCATATCCAGGGTGAGTTTAGTTTCCATCATTCTTTCCACTTCTGATACGGTTTTTTTCTGTTTCTCAATTTCCAGTTGTAGGCACTCCACGGTCAAGACGATAAGGTCAAATGAGCACTTATTCAGAATGCTCTCAAATTTACTTTTATACATTTCATTGTTAGATAGAATGGTGGGCCTCAGTTTAACTCTTAAGCCTCTGGGGATCCTTTTAATACGGTAGTATTCTGCAAGTGTCACAGAATGCAGTTCCAGAGATATCAATTTTCTTTTTGTTCTCTCATACTCTTTTTTAGTGTCTGCTTCTGCAGTGACCCTTAAAAAATTCCTTGATCCCAGGGCCAGTGAGGTGATGCGTGCTGCATCTATGTCTGAATAGGAGAAAGTAGAAGGCTGCTTGTCCTCCATTGTGTTTTCACTCACTACAGGTGCTTGTGACTCTGCTGATTCCATGAACAAGAAGTAAGTGAGTTGAATCCAGCACCATAGGTTTTAGTAAAATTTCTTTCCCACCTGTGTGCACGTTACCAAGGAGTATCAGCCAAACTCCAGTGTATACAGTCCATGTAAAAAACAAGGTAACAGCACCACAGCACACAATCTTCTTTTAAAGGTGAAAAATCTTTATTTGAGGTTTAGCAACCAGTAAAAAGCGACGTTTCGGACCTACATAGTCCTTAATCATGCATAAGTTACAATCAAACAAACTGACTTTAAAAAGGGTATCTGGACCAATCATGCTTCAATTCTCAGTGTTAATTGGTTTAACCCATACCTATCCAGGTTTGTAAATTTCAACAACACAGTGACCTCTAGTGGTACCAGAATATGTTCCATCATTTAAAACCATTATAAAAACAAATACAAATCATAATCTCTATTCAGACCATATGGATGTAATGTGTTCAGACGTTTAATCCACCATACTTCTTTCTGTTTTAATTTTAGTTCCCTATTACCCCCTCTTCTATGATGGGGGATATGGTCAATCACTTGAAAGCGAAGCTGGCTTACTGTATGACCCATATTTGTAAAATGTGCTGATACTGGAAGTGACATATCTTTTGATTTAATGGATGCTTTATGTTGACTAAACCTATCCCTGGCGGCTTGGGTGGTCTCGCCAATGTAACAAAGACCACATGGGCATTTAAGTAGGTAGATTGCATAGTTGGTTTGGCATGTATATAACCCATTGATTGTATATTGCTTTCTTTTGTCATTTTGTGCTAAGAATTTCCCTTTAATAACTGAATTACATTGAGCACAGTGTAAGCAGGGGTAACAGCCTTTATTAGGGGTAGTTAGATAATTTACATCAGACATTTTAGATGTACCTATATCAGCTTTTACTATGTGATCCCTAAGATTTTTTACCCTTCTATATGATGGCATAGGGGGGAGTTTAAATGATTCTATCTCTGGATTATATTTTGACAAAAGATGCCAGTGTTTTCTTACTATTCTAAAGATGTCATTGCTCTTGTCACTGTATTCCATAGAAAGCACTAATCTATCTGTTCCTTTCTCTGTTGGTTTTTTATCATGTACTCTATCCAAATCCTGAATGTTTTTAGCGATATTTTCTTTTGGATATCCTCTTTGGATAAATTTATTGCCCATAGACACTAGTCTTTCTGGCAATACTTTTTGATCTCTAACTATTCTTTTAGTACGCAAAAGTTGACTCCTGGGTATGGATTTAAAAACAGTATCAGGGTGGAAACTTTCATATCGCAGCAGAGTATTTCTATCTGTGGGTTTTACATATAGATCTGTACTTAATGTATTTCCATGTCGATATACAGTTGTATCCAAAAAGTTAATCTTTTGGATAGAGTAAGTAAGGGTAAATCTTAGACCTGTCATAGAGGCATTAATATCCTCAACAAACTGTATCAGGGACTCCAATGAGCCCCCCCATATGCCAAAAATATCATCTATATACCTTAGCCACAGCTTACAATGGCTGATGAATGGCTGATTAGTGTAGACAAATTTGTTCTCAAAGCCACTCATGAACAAATTGGCATATGAGGGGGCTACATTGGAGCCCATGGCTGTTCCCCGCTTTTGCATGTAGTAAGTGTCTTGAAAGAGAAAATAATTGCAATATAGGACAAGTCTCAACATGTCATCAAAAAAGTCAATCTGGGATAGATTATATAAGCCACTGTCACTCAAAAAACTTTTCACAGTCAATAGACCTGCCTCATGGGGAATAGAGGTATATAGATTTACCACATCCAGTGAAAAAATTAACCAAGTATCCTCTATTTCAATCCCCATAAGTTTTGAAAGAAAATCATTTGTATCCTTAATAAAGGATTTTTGCTGTTTGACAAATGGAAAGAGGACTTTGTCCAGAAAGATAGAGATATTAGAAAAAATAGAATCGGTACAGGCCACAATAGGGCGTCCTGGTGGATGTAATAAGCTTTTATGGACTTTGGGTAATGTATAAAAAATTGGTGTTATGGGGTATTTATTATACAGAAAATCATAGACCTGTTTAGAAATAATGTTATGAGTCAAAGCTCTATCTAATATGCCCTTAAGCTCTCTTTGTATTTCTTTAAGAGGATCATGATCCAATATTTCATAAACCCCTCCATCTGACAGCTGTTGTAATATCTCCTGCACATAATAGTCAGTGTCTAACACTATTATTGCTCCGCCCTTGTCAGCATTTTTTATGGTGATATTTTTGTTATTTTTCAAAGTAGATATAGCCTCCCATTCCCCTTTTGTGAGGTTATGTTGTTTTGTGTAAGGATTTAATCTAGTTTTTTTCATTAGATTAGCAACATCTTGTTGAACAAATTTAACAAATGTTTCTACACCTGAGTTGCTTGTTGGAGGTACATATGAAGATTTTTTGTGCAGATTTAACTTTTTCAAATTCAAACATTCACTCTGCATATCATCTTCATTTATTGCATTAGTTTCACTTACATTGGCTACATTTTTACCACCATATATTGATTTCAACCTTAGAAGTCTGAAAAATTTGTATAGATCTTTGTCAATTTCAAACTCATCACAATCTTTCACTGGACAGTATGACAAGCCCTTCATTAATAAGCTATGCTCATTATCTGTAAGCTTATATTTCGAAATATTAATAACCAGATTAGTTTCAACATTTGCCTGTGGACTAGCATTGGGTATCACAGGTATAAACTCAGACAGTGTACTATCTACTATGTCACACTCTAGGGAGTTAATTTCAGGCAGTTCATTTCCCCTTATTATACCACACTCTAAGAGGTTAATCTCAGGCAGTTCATTTCCCTCAAGTGGATTTTCAGATAACACTGGAGTACTAGCAATATTAGACAGTTCGTTCCGTTCATTTCCCTTTATAAAGTTAGTAACAGGCAGTTCATTTTTGTTAAACAGTAAGGGGTTAACAACCGGCAACTTTTTTACCTCTATTGTTGTTTTCTCATACCCCTGCGATGTCTGGCTCCTCTCCGTGACCGCTGCGGCTGCCCTTGCTGGTTCCAGGAACTCCGTGTGTGCATCTTGTACTCCCTTTGATCGGCGGTGCTTCCGCCCTCCCCTCCGGTGTCGCCTTCTGAGCCTGTGTCTAAAAAACTCTCGCCGGATGATGAGCTGTCTTCCTTTTCTTGCGCTGCTGTAATTCTCGGCTGTCTCCTCCAGCGTGGGCCCTCGCGTCGTGACGTCTGGTCATGTGACCACTGATACACTCTGTTGTTGGCATAGTCCGTTTCATCCCGTGCAAATTTAACCCTTTTCCTTTCTATATATATAGGTTTAACCCCTTTGTGGGAGTTAAATAAACAAATAGTATAAGAGGGATTTTTTTTTTACTTTAGAATGCCCTTTTAATAAACATTTTATCTTGCCAGATTTATGGAGGGGTTTCCTAGTCCGTGTATACCCAGGGCTGGAAATAATGAAGTATACATCATTCATTTTTTTTTTTGTTCTACAAAATGATTAACAGCTTCTCTTTAGGCTACATATTACCAACATGTCATTTTAAATCTCCTTGTAGCTATAAGTCTCTTAAGTGAGACTCCTTCATATTAAATTAAACAATGTTAACCCTTTATTTTAGTTAGAAGATAAAACACTGAAGTGATGCTCTGCAAAAATATACACTATATTTCTATATGTTATTGTTTCACATGCCACTGTATTGTAATCACATATGCAGCTCTACCCTATGTGTACTCAGCGCACTGCCTTGTCAGTGAGTCAAGGACACCCCTGCTGAGCTGTTGTGCTAAAAAATATTTATTTTAATTTCCCCAGCTCAGCAACACTGGCACATCACGTGAACTAGATAATTATTGCCAAACCGCAAGTGAAACCCACTCTCATGCACTGCAGCCTCAGTCAAAGCAGCACCTCCTCCCTTCCGGTCACCCTTAGTGTACCAAGTTCAACTTACTCAGAGTCAGTACTGACACTCACACACTTCCTGATTGCCAGCAGAGCACCGTGACCGGCACTGCCTGAGCTTCCTCCTTCTGATTCCCTGCTTGCTGCTTTCCCTTACATAACATAAACAAGATATCTCCCGGCCGAGCAGCCTTTTCCATGGATGGCTACTGGCGGCCGCCACACCCCCCACACACACATACACTAGATCAGCTTCAGATCACATAGTCACTTACTGACTTACTCAGACTCCACTGAGAGATGAAGCAAGGATTCCATTTCCTCTTGCGTCCTCACTCACACTCTGTCCGACACTGACTGACTTGCAATGAATCCTTATTGAGAAGGGCGGAGTTGTTCAGAGCCGCACTGACACACCCAGGGCTAGAGACCAAACTGCCACCACTTTACACGTGCAGTGCAGCGCAGTGGTGCGCAGAATACTTGTGTCTGAAGCGAGCCACATAAATACTGTCTGAAAGTCTCACTCGCTCTCTAACTAAGGTGGTGAACAGCAATCATCCCGATCAGATACGATCGGGATGATTGATTGACACTCCCTGCTAACGGCCGATTGGGCAGGAATGTGCAGGGGGGCAGCATTGCACAAGCATTTCACCAGAAATACTGTCGGCATTTAGCGATGTTGCCACAGGGAATCATGTCCGCCCGCCGCTTGATAATTCACCCCCTATGTCTTCATGGACCTCCCTTTGTACACAGGGGTAGAGTCATGATGGAACAAGAAATAGCTTTCCCCAGCTTTTGCCACACAAAGTTAGAACCTGTCATGTATCCTTCCACCTTATCAGACATGCCTACCTTTACCATCAATTCCACCTTTAATATCTTTCTCAGGAGAATTCCCTAAGTATAAAGAACCCTGCCTACCTAACGACATTGCTGGTTTATTGAAGTGTATATACCCATCCACTTCCTCCTTATACAAGAGTATTGCATTGAGCAATGATACTTTTTTATTGGACTAACTATACATTTATAAGATGACAAGCTTTCGGAAGAGTTCCTTCCTTTATCAAGTCTGAAGCAATACTGACAAATTCAATGGAATTTACAGATTATATATGTGTCAACACGTTTGTGAAAGCAGCACAGCAAATCACAATAATAAATCTTATAACATTAAAGGGGCATATTCATGTATATCTGCAAATGTGGTATACATGATACATTGCACTGCATGTGAAGAGGGATGCTATATTGGAGAAACAAGCCAAAAACTGCACCTTCGGATGAACTTACACAGACACTCAATCAAAAATCACTGTGAAACAAAATACTGCACCCCTGTTGGTCACCATTTCACCCAACCTGACCAATCCATCCAAAACCTCAAAATCAAAATTCTCAGAGGCAACTTCAAAAACAAAATTGGAAAGAAAAACCTTTGAAATTAAAATGATAATGCACTTTAACCTGTTTAATTCTGGACTACATTGTATATTCCACATTCTTTATACATAGGTACACAGGTAAGCCTATGTCCACACTTTTGACTTTTTTTAACTTTTGTATTCCCCCTGTATATACAATTTCACATCTTTATAGATATTGATTCAATGTTGATATATAACTTTATGTCAGTATATGCTCTATGTAAAGCTATATATTTCCCCTGTCTGTTCTCCTACACTGGGCACTGTCTGCCTGTAACCTAAGCCCCCCTCATGATTTTTACGACACCTCCTCCTCTCCCTGCACTTTCTGTCTTCTTAGCTATTCTGTGTTTTAAGATATAATCTGTAAATTCCATTAAATTTGTCAGTATTGCTTCAGACTTGATAAAGGAAGGAACTTTTCTGAAAGCTTGTCAACTTATAAATGTATAGTTAGTCCAATAAAAAGTATCATTGTTCAATGCAATACTCTTGTTATTTTGATATCTAAATCTTTGGACTAATACCGCTACTCCAATCAACGTGACTCTAATATTGTATAGATTGGTAATAAAAAAAGGTTTTGTAGTTTTTTATTTATTTTTTTGCTTCAAAATACTTGAATCTATTAGAACCAGGCACAGTTGCACCACCTTTCTATCTTTTAAAGAAAAAGCTAACAAATTAAGATCCTGACTTTTACAACGTGGTTATTCCCGTAAATTGCTAGCTAGAACTTATAATAAAGTATTGAGCAAAGAGAGACTTACTTAAACCACGGTCCATATCTGCAGAATCTGTTACCAGATTTATATCCACATATTCACAACATTCAGTTAAGATTTGTGCGATTCTTAACAAACATTGGCACATTCATCAATTTGGAATTGAAAACCTTGATCATATCAAAGCCTCAATTTACATATAGGAGATCTAATAATTTAAAAGATCTCCTAACTTAAAGCAATTTCAATCCCAATGCAAAAAAGAAACATATTCTCCAGGGATCATTGGCATGTGGGCACTGTAAAGCATGCCAATATATGGTGAAAACTCAAGTAACTAATCACTTTGGGCATAACAAGAAAATCAATTAATTCATTCATTGTAAAACTAAACGTATAGTATACTGCCTAACTTGTGAATGTGGATTTTTTTTATATAGGAATGTCTACCAGAAACATGGTTACTAGAATTTTAGAACATATAGGTAATATTTGCAATGCCCAGGATGATATAGACAATGGAGGGTCATCTCATTGGTGGCCAGACATTTCATGCAGATGCACAACTCAAATACCAACAAATTTAAATGTTGGGGTCTGGAAAAAGTAAAAATAGGTATATAGGGAGGTGACCCTGAACCAAGACTGTTAAAAAAGGAATCTAAGTAGACATACATAATGAATACAGTACATACATATTGTATGAATGAATTTAACAATTATTGGATCTATTTTTAGGTGGTTTTTTGTAATTTATGAAGATTACGTGTAGAGTTCCTTTCTGGCATAAAGCCTACTTGATCTTTAAGTATAAGTGGTCCAAGAACTGCTTTTATTCTTGTTGCTATAATATACATGAACAATTTATAGTCACTATTTAATAGTGAGATCGGCCTGTAGGAGGCAATATCTTAGGTGTTTTAACAGGTCTGAAATGACATCATTACGATCTACAAGTGGAAATATAACTCTGAATAGCACCTAATTTTATCTCCATAAACACAGGTTATGACTGATATGTATGTTGGTGGACTGGCACTTGATGTGCATCAGGGTCAGCACATTTGAAGGGACAAAATGGGTCATATATATCCAATATGATCGAGACAACACTTATACATAAAACTTACTTAATTTACATGATGTCATGGAGATATTCTAATAAATAAATATATATTTTATGGGTAAAGTTTTTTACCTTACTAATAATGAATAGAGATTTTTTTTTTATCTGTCTCTTATTATACAATATCAATATAATATTCTGAAAAGCACCTAGTTTTATCACCATAAACACTTTATGACTGATAGGTGTGTTGGTGGCGGGTGGCACTTGATGTGTGTCAGGGTCAACCCATTTAAAGGGACAAAATGGGTCATGTATATTCAATATAATCAAGACAACACTTACACATAGCAACCAATTCTGTCTCCGTAAACACATATTATGATTGGGATGTCTGTTTGTGGATTGGCACTTGATGTGCATTAGAGTCAGCCCATTTGAAGGGACAAAATGAGTAATATATATTCAATATGATCGAGATGACACTTACACATAATTCTGATTTAATTTACAAGATGTCATGGAGATATGATCATATATATCCTACATAATAAACAGCCAAGTGTGTTTGTCCGAAGCTGTCATGCGCAGTAGAGAATGCATGCAAGGACAAACACACCTGGCCTTCCAACTGACCTGGCGTGTGGTGGAGTGGGCATGACCGGGCGTGACGCGGGCGGGGCCGGGCATGACACGGGCGGGGCCAGATGCCGGGCCAACAGAGAGCTCTAAAGACGAGGGGGGATAGAGAGAGCAGAAGAAGGGGGATAAAGAGAGGGAGAGAGACAGCACAAAAGAGAGGGGGGAGTGCACAAAAGAGAGGGGGGAGAGTGCACAAAAGAGAGGGGGGAGAGTGCACAAAAGAGAGGGGGGAGAGTGCACAAAAGAGAGGGGGGAGAGTGCACAAAAGAGAGGGGGAGAGAGCACAAAAGAGAGGGGGGAGAGAGAGCACAAAATAGAGGGGGGAGAGAGCACAAAAGAGAGGGGGGGAGAGAGCACAAAAGAGAGGGGGAGAGAGCACAAAAGAGGGGGGAGAGAGCACAAAAGAGAGGGGGGAGAGAGTACAAAAGAGTGGGGGGATAGAGCATAAAAAGAAGGGGGAGAGAGCACAAAAGAGGGGGAGAGAGCACAAAAGAGAGGGGGGAGAGAGCACAAAAGAGAGGGGGGAGAGAGCACAAAAGAGAGGGGGAGAGAGCACAAAAGATGGGGAAGAGTGCACAAAAAAGGGGGGAGATAGCACAAAAGAGGGGGGGGGGAGCACACAAAATATATATATTTTATTTATAGCAGATTAGGAGAGCAATCTGGTATATATATATATATTTTATTTATAGCAGATTAGGAGAGCAATCTGGTTGATTTTAGCATTGAAAAAGGCTGTGAATGGCCGAAACTTGTTTGCTGCACATAGGCCTAGATTTAGAGTTTTGTCGGTAACGACCCGCGTAGCTAACGCTGGCTTTTTTCTGGCCGCACCTTTTAAATACCGCTGGTATTGAGAGTTCACAGAATGGCTGCGTTAGGCTCCAAAAAGGGAGCGTACAGGCATATTTACCACCACTGCAACTCTCGATACCAGAGTTGCTTACGGACGCGGCCAGCTTCAAAAACGTGCTCGTGCACGATTCCCCCATAGAAAACAATGGGGCTGTTTGAGCTGAAAAAAACCCAAACACCTGCAAAAAAGCTGCGTTCAGCTCCTAACGCAGCCCCATTGTTTCCTATGGGGAAACACTTCCTACGTCTGCACCTAACACTCTAACATGTACCCCGAGTCTAAACACCCCTAACCTTACACTTATTAACCCCTAATCTGCCGCCCCCGCTATCGCTGACCCCTGCATATTATTTTTAACCCCTAATCTGCCGCTCCGTACACCCCCGCCACCGACATTATCCCTATGTACCCCTAATCTGCTGCCCTAACATCGCCGACCCCTATATTATATTTATTAACCCCTAATCTGCCGCCCCCAATGTCGCCTCCACCTAACTACACTTATTAACCCCTAATCTACCGACCGGACCTGAGCACTACTATAATAAATGTATTAACCCCTAATCCGCCTCACTCCCGCCTCAATAACCCTATAATAAATAGTATTAACCCCTAATCTGCCCTCCCTAACATTGCCGACACCTAACTTCAAGTATTAACCCCTAATCTGCCGACAGGAGCTCACCACTACTCTAATAAATTTATTAACCCCTAAAGCTAAGTCTAACTTTAACCCTAACACCCCCCTAAATTAAATATAATTTAAATCTAACGAAATTAATTAACTCTTATTAAATAAATTATTCCTATTTAAAGCTAAATACCTGTAAAATAAACCCTAATATAGCTACAATATAAATTATAATTATATTATAGCTATTTTAGGATTTATATTTATTTTACAGGTAACTTTGTATTTATTTTAACCAGGTACAATAGCTATTAAATAGTTAAGAACTATTTAATAGCTAAAATAGTTAAAATAATTACAAAATTACCTGTAAAATAAATCCTAACCTAAGTTACAATTAAACCTAACACTACACTATCAATAAATTAATTAAATAAAATACCTACAATTACCTACAATTAAACCTAACACAACACTATCAATACATTAATTAAATACAATATCTACAAATAAATACAATGAAATAAACTAACTAAAGTACAAAAAATAAAAAAGAACTAAGTTACAAAAAATAAAAAAATATTTACAAATATCAGAAAAATATTACAACAATTTTAAACTAATTACACCTACTCTAAGCCCCCTAATAAAATAACAAAGACCCCAAAATAAAAAAATGCCCTACCCTATTCTAAATTACTAAAGTTCAAAGCTCTTTTACTTTACCAGCCCTGAACAGGGCCCTTTGCGGGGCATGCCCCAAAGAATTCAGCTCTTTTGCCTGTAAAAAAAAACATACCATACCCCCCCCCCAATCGGAATTCAAGGGACGCCATCTTGGATGACGTCCCTTAAAGGAACCGTCATTCGTCGGCAAGTCGTCGGTGAAGATGGATGTTCTGCGTCGGCGGGATGAACATGGTATCCGGAAGAAAGAAGATTGAAGATGCCGTTGATAGAAGACTTAAGCCGGATCATGGACCTCTTCAGCTCCCGCTTGGATGAAGACTTCAGCCGGATCATGGACCTCTTCAGCCCCACGCTTGGGCTTGGATCAAGACATCGGAGGAGCTCTTCTGGATCGATCGGTGAAGCTGGTATGGTGAAGATAAGGTAGGAAGATCTTTAGGGGCTTAGTGTTAGGTTTATTTAAGGGGGGTTTGGGTTAGATTAGGGGTATGTGGGTGGTGGGTTGTAATGTTGGGGGGGGGTATTGTATGTGTTTTTTTTACAGGCAAAAGAGCTGAATTCTTTGGGGCATGCCCCGCAAAGGGCCCTTTTCAGGGCTGGTAAGGTAAAAGAGCTTTGAACTTTTGTAATTTAGAATAGGGTAGGGCATTTTTTTATTTTGGGGGTCTTTGTTATTTTATTAGGGGGCTTAGAGTAGGTGTAATTAGTTTAAAATTGTTGTAATATTTTTCTGATGTTTGTAAATATTTTTTTATTTTTTGTAACTTAGTTCTTTTTTATTTTTTGTACTTTAGTTAGTTTATTTCATTGTATTTATTTGTAGATATTGTATTTAATTAATGTATTGATAGTGTAGTGTTAGGTTTAATTGTAGGTAATTGTAGGTATTTTATTTAATTAATTTATTGATAGTGTAGTGTTAGGTTTAATAGTAACTTAGGTTAGGATTTATTTTACAGGTAATTTTGTAATTATTTTAACTATTTTAGCTATTAAATAGTTCTTAACTATTTAATAGCTATTGTACCTGGTTAAAATAAATACAAAGTTACCTGTAAAATAAATATAAATCCTAAAATAGCTATAATATAAATATAATTTATATTGTAGCTATATTAGGGTTTATTTTACAGGTAAGTATTTAGCTTTAAATAGGAATAATTTATTTAATAAGAGTTAATTTATTTCGTTAGATTTAAATTATATTTAATTTAGGGGGGTGTTAGTGTTAGGGTTAGACTTAGCTTTAGGGGTTAATAAATTTATTAGAATAGCGGTGAGCTCCAGTCAGCAGATTAGGGGTTAATACTTGAAGTTAGGTGTCGGCGATGTTAGGGAGGGCAGATTAGGGGTTAATACTATTTATTATAGGGTTATTGAGGCGGGAGTGAGGAGGATTAGGGGTTAATAAATTTATTGTAGTAGTGGTGAGATCCGCTCGGCAGATTAGGGGTTAATAAGTGTAGGCAGGTGGAGGCGACGTTGAGGGGGGCAGATTAGGGGCTAATAAATATAATATAGGGGTCGGCGGTGTTAGGGGCAGCAGATTAGGGGTACATAAGAATAACGTAAGTAGCGGCGCTTTGCGGTCGGCAGATTAGGGGTTAATTATTGTAGGTAGCTGGTGGTGACGTTGTGGGGGGCAGGTTAGGGGTTAATAAATATAATATAGGGGTCAGCGGTGTTAGGGGCAGCAGATTAGAAGTACATAAGGATAACGTAGGTGGCGGTCGGCAGATTAGGGGTTAAAAAAATTTAATCGAGTGTCGGCGATGTGGAGGGACCTCGGTTTAGGGGTACATTGGTAGTTTATGGGTGTTAGTGTACTTTAGAGCACAGTAGTTAAGAGCTTTATAAACCGGCGTTAGCCCAGAAAGCTCTTAACTACTGACTTTTTTCTGCGGCTGGAGTTTTGTCGTTAGATTTCTAACGCTCACTTCAGCCACGACTCTAAATACCGGAGTTAGAAAGATCCCATTGAAAAGATAGGATACGCAATTGACGTAAGGGGATCTGCGGTATGGAAAAGTCGCGGCTGAAAAGTGAGCGTTAGACCCTTTCCTGACTGACTCCAAATACCGGCGGTAGCCTAAAACCAGCGTTAGGAGCCTCTAACGCTGGTTTTCACGGCTACCGCCAAACTCTAAATCTAGGCCTATGTTTTCTAACTTGCCTCTCCACTATCCTACCCTATGCCGAGGTTCTAGTATATCAGCCAGGACTCTTTGGGATTAGTGTGATGCTTTCTTTTCTAACTTTTTCTGTTTATTTTTTCTCTTCTTTTTTCTGTATTATATAACCTTACCCAGTGGAAGGATGGTATGTGAGCAGGGTGATTAGATGTGATATTACCTTCTGTCAATGATTTTAATTTATTGATAAAGACTATGTTTTATTAATAGGGAACAGTGCTGTAAGCCCCCCTACTTTGTCTTTATGTGTAATTTAATTGTTATTTTGGAGGATTAGCATCTTATCTCATAGAAATATTTTTATTTGATATATTTTTCCCACTCTTATGGATTGTAGTGTTGGTTAGCTCTTATCTGTTAATTGAATCTATTAGAAATAGGATTCATCTAGTAATATTCCTTTGTTTTAAGATGATTATTAGTAAATAGGATAAGAAGTAGAATGGAAAGAAAAATGTAAAATAAAATATAAGATAAAATGTATTAATAAACAAATAATGGTCCTTTTCAAAAGATATCTGCATATAAATATACATGCTAAAGCGTGATACACTATACCCATTGAAAACTCACCCATACTTAAGAATAATACATTTGACCACTTACTTTTGATTTTGCAAACAAAATGAAGCATTATTTGCTATGCATTGACCAATTTGACACATTTTAAATATAACAAGCCATAAAATACCATATTTTTGTCAGTAATGACGATACAAAGTCCACTTCCAATTAGTGATGTCGCGAACCTAACATTTTCGGTTCGCGAACCGCGCGAACCACCATTGAATTCAATAGGCAGGCGAACTTTAAAACCTACAAGGACTCTTTCTGGCCACAATAGTGATGGAAAAGTTGTTTCAAGGGTACTAACACCTGGACTGTTGCATGCTGGAGGGGGATCCCTGGCAAAACTCCCATGGAAAATTACATAGTTGATGCAGAGTCTGCTTTTAAGCCATAATGGGTCTAAATCAACTAACATTCCCAAAGTGGCTGTCTCAAAACATCCCGGACAGAAGATAGATTGATAGTGATAGATAGGATAGATAGATATACATAGATTGATAGTTAGATAGAATCGATAGAAGAGAAATAGATAGATTTGATAGATATATAATTACCCTAATAAATTCTAATAATCAAACATGCGTTCTTGGACCCAACTAGCTTGTGTCAATTAGTACTTTTCTTTGCACTTTAATCCCTGTTCCCCCCCCCCCATATCGGGGGAGTTCTATATGGCCTGCCAGATTACCCTGAAAAATTATAATAATAAGACATGTGGTCTGCTACCTATTTTAACGAGGTTGTGTTTTAAGTACTACCATTCTTAGCACTTTAATCTCTGTAACTCCCCCTATTTGGCGAGGTCTATACGGCCTGGATGATTACCCATACAAAATATAATAATAAGACATCTGCTCTTGGTCTGCGACCCATGGTAACTATGTTGTGTTAATTAGTAATGTCCTTCGCATTTTAATAGCTGTTACTCATACTCACCCTATCGGTGGAGGTCTATATGGCCTGCATGATTACCCTTACAAAATATAACAACCAAACATATGTTCTGGGACCCATGGTAAGTAGGTTGTGTTATGTAGTACTGTTCTTTGCATTTTCATACCTGTTACAACACCAAATGGTGGCAGGTCTATCTGTCCTTCATGATTAGCTGCACCCAAACCCCAAAAAAAGCAGAGTGGTCTTAGACTAACACCCATGGCTAACTCTGTTGTTTCAATTAGTACTATTCTTAGCACTTTCATCCCTGTTACGGGTGGTCTACATGGCCATCATGATTAGCCGAACAAAATACTACAATCCAACCTTTGCTCAGTCTTCATAGGCCCTTCATTGTCTGTATTTTGATAGTACAGTTCTTATTATTTTTATAGCTGATACAACACCGAATGTTGTCAGCTCTATATGGCCTGCATGATTAGCTGCACCCAATTACAAAAATAAATCCAAGCGGTCTTGGATTAACACCCATGTCTAACTCTGTTGTTTCAAGTAGTACTATTCTTAGCACTTTCATCTCATCATCCCTGTTACTTCCAGGACTCTCGGTGGTGGTGGTCTACATGGCCATCATGATTAGCCTAACCAAATACTACAATCCAACCTTGGCTCAGTCTTCCTAAGGCCCTTCATTGGCTGTATTTTGGTAGTACTGTTCTTATTACTACATGGTGGTCTACATGGCCATCATGATTAGCCTAACCAAATACTACAAACAACCTTGGCTCAGTCTTCCTAAGGCCCTTCATTGACTGTATTTTGGTAGTACTGTTCTTATTAGTTTAATAGCTGATATGACACCGAATGTTGTCAGCTCTATATGGCCTGCATGAATAGCCGCACCCAAAGCCAAAAAAAAGCCAAGCGGTTTTGCACTAACACCCATGGCTAACTCTGTTGTTTCAAGTTCTACTATTCTTAGCTCTTTCATCTCATCATCCCTGTTACTTCCAGGACTCTCGGTGGTGGTGGTCTACATGGCCATCATGATTAGCCTAACCAAATACTACAATCCAACCTTGGCCCAGTCTTCCTAAGGCCCTTCATTGGCTGTATTTTGGTAGTACTGTTCTTATTAGTTTAATAGCTGATACGACACCGAATGTTGTCAGCTCTATATGGCCTGCATGAATAGCCACACCCAAAGCCAAAAAAAAGCCAAGCGGTTTTGCACTAACACCCATGGCTAACTCTGTTGTTTCAAGTTCTACTATTCTTAGCTCTTTCATCTAATCATCCCTGTTACTTCCAGGACTCTCGGTGGTGGTGGTCTACATGGCCATCATGATTAGCCTAACCAAATACTACAATCCAACCTTGGCTCAGTCTTCCTAAGGCCCTTCATTGGCTGTATTTTGGTAGTACTGTCATCCTTTTGAATAAAAGATTACAGTAAAGGATTTGATTTTAGAAACCCACAGATCATTATTTGCAACCGTGAATTTAGCAAAAAAAATTGATTACACACCTGTCACACTTATTTATGCTCAGGCCTTTTTAATACGAGGGTCCCGGAGCCTCAACCGAAACAACAGCATGAAAGAGGAGATATGTCATCCTTTTGAATAAAAGATTACAGGAAAGGCATTGATTTTAGAAACCCACAGATCATTATTTGCAACCGTGAAATTAGACAAAAACATTGATTAGACAGCCGTGACACTTATTTATGCTCAGGCCTTTTTAATACGAGGGTCCCGGAGGCTCAACCGAAACAACAGCATGAAAGAGGAGATATGTCATCCTTTTGAATAAAAGATTACAGTAAAGGCATTGATTTTAGAAACCCACAGATCATTATTTGCAACCGTGAATTTAGAAAAAAATTGATTACACAGCCGTGACACTTATTTATGCTCAGGCCTTTTTAATACGAGGGTCCCGGAGCCTCAACCGAAACAACAGCATGAAAGAGGAGATATGTCATCCATTTGAATAAAAGATTACAGGAAAGGCATTGATTTTAGAAACCCACAGATCATTATTTGCAACCGTGAAATTAGAAAAAAACATTGATTACACAGCCGTGACACTTATTTATGCTCAGGCCTTTTTAATACGAGGGTCCCGGAGCCTCAACTGAAACAACAGCATGAAAGAGGAGATATGTCATCCTTTTGAATAAAATATTACAGGAAAGGCATTGATTTTAGAAACCCACAGATCATTATTTGCAACCGTGAAATTAGAAAAAAACATTGATTACACAGCCGTGACACTTATTTATGCTCAGGCCTTTTTAATACGAGGGTCCCGGAGCCTCAACCGAAACAACAGCATGAAAGAGGAGATATGTCATCCTTTTGAATAAAAGATTACAGGAAAGGCATTGATTTTAGAAACCCACAGATCATTATTTGCAACCGTGAAATTAGAAAAAAACATTGATTAGACAGCCGTGACACTTATTTATGCTCAGGCCTTTTTAATACGAGGGTCCCGGATCCTCAACCGAAACAACAGCATGAAAGAGGAGATATGTCATCCTTTTGAATAAAAGATTACAGGAAAGGCATTGATTTTAGAAACCCACAGATCATTATTTGCAACTGTGAAATTAGAAAAAAACATTGATTACACAGCCGTGACACTTATTTATGCTCAGGCCTTTTTAATACGAGGGTCCCGGAGCCTCAACCGAAACAACAGCATGAAAGAGGAGATATGTCATCCTTTTGAACAAAAGATTACAGGAAAGGCATTGATTTTAGAAACCCACAGATCATTATTTGCAACCGTGAAATTAGAAAAAAACATTGATTAGACAGCCGTGACACTTATTTATGCTCAGGCCTTTTTAATACAAGGGCCCCGGAGCCTCAACCGAAACAACAGCATGAAAGAGGAGATATGTCATCCTTTTGAATAAAAGATTACAGGAAAGGCATTGATTTTAGAAACCCACAGATCATTATTTGCAACCGTGAATTTAGAAAAAAAAATTGATTACACAGCCGTGACACTTATTTATGCTCAGGCCTTTTTAATACGAGGGTGCCGGAGCCTCAACCGAAACAACAGCATGAAAGAGGAGATATGTCATCCTTTTGAATAAAAGATTACAGGAAAGGCATTGATTTTAGAAACCCACAGATCATTATTTGCAACCGTGAAATTAGAAAAAAACATTGATTACACACCCGTGACACTTATTTATGCTCCGGCCTTTTTAATACGAGGGTCCCGGAGCCTCAACCGAAACAACAGCATGAAAGAGGAGATATGTCATACTTTTGAATAAAAGATTACAGGAAAGGCATTGATTTTAGAAACCCACAGATCATTATTTGCAACCGTGAAATTAGAAAAAAACATTGATTACACAGCCGTGACACTTATTTATGCTCAGGCCTTTTTAATACGAGGGTCCCGGAGCCTCAACCGAAACAACAGCATGAAAGAGGAGATATGTCATCCTTTTGAACAAAAGATTACAGGAAAGGCATTGATTTTAGAAACCCACAGATCATTATTTGCAACCGTGAATTTAGAAAAAAACATTGATTACACAGCCGTGACACTTATTTATGCTCAGGCCTTTTTAATACGAGGGTCCCGGAGGCTCAACCGAAACAACAGCATGAAAGAGGAGATATGTCATCCTTTTGAATAAAAGATTACAGGAAAGGCATTGATTTTAGAAACCCACAGATCATTATTTGCAACCGTGAAATTAGAAAAAAGAATTGATTACACACCCGTGACACTTATTTATGCTCAGGCCTTTTTAATACGATGGTCCCGGAGCCTCAACCGAAACAACAGCATGAAAGAGGAGATATGTCATACTTTTGAATAAAAGATTACAGGAAAGGCATTGATTTTAGAAACCCACAGATCATTTATATGACCCGTGTAATAGAAAAAAACATTCATTAGACACCGGTTACACTTATTTATCCTCAGGCCTTGTTAATACGAGGGTCCCGGAGCCGCAACTGAAACAACAGCATGAAAGAGGACATATGTCAATCTTTTTGAATTATAGATTACAGGAAAGGCATTGATTTTAGAAACACTGAGATAATTACTTGCAACCGGGAAATAAAAAAAAAATTGAACAGACACCCAGTACACTTTATTATCCATAGGCCTTTTCAGCAGAGGCTCCAGGACCCTCAACAAAAACAAGAGCAGGGAGCTGGGCATAGGAGTACAATGGAGTGTGACAATAATAATCTGAAGGTGAAGATTGCATAGTTGTGGCATTTTAATTTTGTTATCGTGGGAACTTAGTACTTGCAATGACCTTGCTCTGGTGAATCCATATCGCAAATGTGTTATTTAAGGCACTGTTTGTCTATTTTTTTGAATATCAGCATTTGGTAAATGAAGCTCAACTTAGGCTGGTGAGAAACGACCTTTCTTCTGGCTGTTTGCAAATGTTGTGGCTCTGGACAAACATGTGAATAAGGGGCCATCAGCCATATTCTGCACGCAACCCCTTTGATGATTGACGATAAACATGTGTCACCTGCAAGCAGAGCTCGTTACTTCTGTCTAAATCATCTTCCTGGTATGGACAGGCCACTGTTTCCCACAGCAAGTACGAATTTTGAATTCAGTACTATCTATCACCACAAAAAATGAACTTCTTGAAGCAACAAAAATGCCAGCAATTTCATGTGCTTATGGATGACAAGGACGTCATGTCCTTTGGTGCACAGAGATGGAGACGATTTTTGCCCTCCCTGTACACTACCCAGATGTCTCAAACATCACCAGAAACACAATACAGCCACTCTTGTGAAGTTCCTGGTGTTCCGGTAGCCATCTCTTTTCGCTCCTAAAGGAATACTTTATCAGTGTTTTTGTATACATCCGACAACAGCTACGGAGACTGTGGTGACGCACATGTTATTTACTGTTATTCCAGCTGTGGCAATATCAATTGGCATGAAAAAGTTAAGATTTGTGGGTTGGGGAGCCTATAGCTGTTAAGGTAGGACGTGTGTTTGAGGAGCTCCAGGTCTTACAAGTTACTTTGGAGTTAGTTTTCAACCGTAATTTAATTTTCTTTTTGGGATTCATAGTCACACTTTCTGGGGCTATCCAAGAGGAGCCTGGTAAAAGCAGTAGTAGTCACCCCTTATATCAACGGGTACGGAGACCTGTTTTTTGCGTTTCCAATATTGCGCCGTACCCCAAACTAATCCTGAATGAAAAAAAAAAATTAAAATTTGGACTAGTGACGCACATTTTATGCACGCTGTGGCAATTGCAATTTGCAATAAAAATAATCTGCTAACAACAACCACTACCTACGACCACACCTGACTCCTGAAGTCATGCTTCAGTTATTAAGTCAAGTTAAATTAATTTTTTTTTCTTTATTATGCACAGCAGAGGCTCCAGGACCCTCGACAAAACCAGCAGCAGGAAAGAGGACATATGGCATCCTTTTGAAAAAAATGATTATAGGAAAGGCATTGATTTTAGAAACACAGAGATCATTAGTTGCAACCGTCTCTTCTGGCTGTTTGCAAATGTTGTTGCTCTGGACAAACATGTGAATAAGGGGCCATCAGCCATATTCTGCACGCAACCCCTTTGATGATTGACGATAAACATGTGTCACCTGCAAGCAGAGCCCGTTACTTCTGTCTAAATCATCTTCCTGCTATGGACAGCCCACTGTTTCCCACAGCAAGTCCGAAGCTTGAACTACAAGATTGTCTTGAGTATGGTAGGAAACCAAAGTTTATTTAATTCTGTACTATCACCACAAAAACTGAACTTCTTGAAGCAACGAAAATGCCAGCAATTTCATGTGCTTATGGATGACAAGGACGTCCTGTCCTGTGGTGCACAGAGATGGAGAGGATTTTTGCCCTCCCTGTACACTACCCAGATGTCTACAACATCACCAGAAACACAAGACAGCCACTTTTGTGAAGTTCCTGGAGTGTTCCGGTAGCCATCTCTTTGCGCCCCAAAAGGAATTCTTTATTGTTGTTTTTGTATACATCCGACAATAGATTCGGAGACTGTGGTGACGCACATGTTAGTTACTGTTATTCCAGCTGTGGCAATATCAATTGGCATTAAAAAGGTAAGATTTGGGTGGGCGGAGCCTATACCTGTTGCGGTAGGACGTGTGTTTGAGGAGCTCCAGGTCTTACAATTTACTTAGGAGTAATTTTTCAACCTTAATTTAATTTTCTTTTTGGGATTCATACTCACACTTTCTGGGGCTATCCAAGAGGAGCCTGGTAAAAGCACTAGTAGTCACCCCTTATATCAACGGGTACCGAGACCTGTTTTTTGCCTTTCCAATATTGCGCCGTACCCCAAACTAATCATGAATGAAAAAAAAAAATTTAAATTTGGACTAGTGACGCACATTTTATGCACGCTGTGGCAATCGCAATTTGCAATAAAAATAATCTGCTAACAACAACCACTACCTACGACCACACCTGACTCCTGAAGTCATGCTTCAGTTATTAAGTCAAGTTAAATTAATTTTTTTTTTCTTTATTATGCGCAGCAGAGGCTCCAGGACCCTCGACAAAACCAGCAGCAGGAAAGAGGACATATGGCATCCTTTGGAAAAAATGATTATAGGAAAGGCATTGATTTCAGAAACACAGAGATCATTAGTTGCAAACGGTAAATCGAAAAAAACATTGATTAGACACCCAGTACACTTATTTTTCATTAGGCCTTTTTAATAAGAGGCTCCTGGAGCCTCAACCGAAACAACAGCATCAAAAAGTACATATGGCATCCTTGTGAATAATAGATTACTGGAAAGGCATTGATTTTAGAAACCCGTGGATAATTTTTTGCAAACGTGGAATCTAAAAAAACATAGATTATACACCCAGTACACTTCTTTATCCTTAGGCCTTTTTAGCAGAGGCTCCAGGACCCTCCACAAAACCATCAGCTTGAAAGAGGACATATGGCATCCTTTAGAAACTTAGATTACAGGAAAGGCATTGATTTTAGAAACACAGAGATCATTAGTTGCAACCGTGAAATCACAAAAAACTTCGATTATACACCAAGTACACTTATTTATCCTTAGGCCTTTTTAGCAGAGGCTCCAGGACCCTCCACAAAACCAGCAGCATGAAAGAGGACATATGGCATCCTTTAGAAAATTAGATTACAGGAAAGGCATTGATTTTAGAAACACAGAGATCATTAGTTGCAACTGTGAAATCACAAAAAACTTTGATTACACACCAAGTACACTTATTTATCCTTAGGCCTTTTTAGCAGAGGCTCCAGGACCCTCCACAAAACCAGCAGCATGAAAGAGGACATATGGCATACTTTAGAAAATTAGATTACAGGAAAGGCATTGATTTTAGAAACACAGAGATCATTAGTTGCAACCGTGAAATCTAAAAAAACATAGATTATACACCCAGTACACTTATTTATCCTTAGGCCTTTTTATAAGAGTGTCCCGGAGCCTCAACAGAAAGAACAGCATGAAAGAGGACATATGGCATCCTTTTGAAAAATAGATTACAGGAAAGGCATTGATTTTAGAAAGACAGAAAAAAATTGTTACAAACGGGAAATCTAAAAAAACATTGAATAGACACCCAGTACACTTCTTTATCCTTCGGCCTTTTTAGCAGAGGCTCCGGGACACTCAACAAAACCAGCAGTAGGAAAGAGGACATATGGCATCCTTTGTGAAAAAAGATTATAGGAAAGGCATTGATTTTAGAAACCCGGGGATAATTTGTTGCAACCGTGAATTTGAATAAAAAAAATGGTTGGATGGACACCCAGTACAATTCTTTCTCCCTAGGCCTTTTTATAAGAGGGTCCAGGACCCTCAAACAAAACACCAGCAGGAAAGGGGACATATGGCATACTTTTTAACAATAGAGTAAGAGTACAGGAAAGGCATTGATTTTAGAAACCCATAGATAATTTTTTGCAAATGTAAATTTGAATCAAAAAAATAATTCGATGGACACCCAGTACACAACTTTCTCCTTAGGCCTTTTTATAAGAGGGTCCTGGACCCTCAAAAAAAACACCAGCAGGAAAGATGACATATGGCATACTTTTGAAAATTAGATTACAGGAAAGGCATTGATTTTAAAAACACAGAGATCAGTTATATGACCCGGGAAATAGAAAAAAAAACATTGATTGGACACCCAGTACACTTCTTTATCCTTAGGCCTTTTTAAAAGAGTGTCCCAGAGCCTCAACAGAAAGAACAGCATGAAATAGGACATATGGCATCCTTTTGAAAAATAGATTACAGGAAAGGCATTGATTTTTGAAAGACAGAAAAAATAAGTTACAACTGGGAAATCTAAAAAAACATTGAATAGACACCCAGTACACTTCTTTATCCTTCGGCCTTTTTAGCAGAGGCTCCAGGACACTCAACAAAAACAGCAGTAGGAAAGAGGACATATGGCATCCTTTGTGAATAAAAGATTATAGGAAAGGCATTGATTTTAGAAACCCGGGGATAATTTGTTGCAACCGTGAATTTGAATAAAAAAAATGGTTGGATGGACACCCAGTACAATTCTTTCTCCCTAGGCCTTTTTATAAGAGGGTCCAGGACCCTCAAACAAAACACCAGCAGGAAAGGGGACATATGGCATACTTTTTAACAATAGAGTAAGAGTACAGGAAAGGCATTGATTTTAGAAACCCATAGATAATTTTTTGCAAATGTAAATTTGGATCAAAAAAATGATTCGATGGACACCCAGTACACTACTTTCTCCTTAGGCCTTTTTATAAGAGGGTCCTGGACCCTCAAAAAAAACACCAGCAGGAAAGAGGACATATGGCATACTTTTGAAAATTAGATTACAGGAAAGGCATTGATTTTAGAAACACAGAGATCAGTTATATGACCCGGGAAATAGAAAAAAAAATAATAAATTAGACACCCAGTACACTTCTTTATCCTTAGGCCTTTTTAAAAGAGTGTCCCGGAGCCTCAACAGAAAGAACAGCATGAAATAGGACATATGGCATCCTTTTGAAAAATAGATTACAGGAAAGGCATTGATTTTTGAAAGACAGAAAAAATAAGTTACAACTGGGAAATCTAAAAAAACATTGAATAGACACCCAGTACACTTCTTTATCCTTCGGCCTTTTTAGCAGAGGCTCCAGGACACTCAACAAAACCAGCAGTAGGAAAGAGGACATATGGCATCCTTTGTGAAAAAAAGATTATAGGAAAGGCATTGATTTTAGAAACCCGGGGATAATTTGTTGCAACCGTGAATTTTAATTAAAAAAAATTATTGGATGGACACCAGGTACAATTCTTTATCCATAAGGCCTTTTTATAAGAGGGTCCAGGACCCTCAAACAAAAAACCAGCAGGAAAGAGGACATATGGCATACTTTTGAACAATAGAGTACAGGAAAGGCATAGATTTTAGAAACCCATAGAATTTTTTTTAAAATGGAAATTTGAATAAAAAAAATGATTCGATGGACAGCCAGTACACCTCTTTCTCCTTAGGCCTTTTTATAAGAGGGTCCTGGACCCTCAAAAAAAACACCAGCAGGAAAGAGGACATATGGCATCCTTTTGAACAATAGAGTACAGGTACAGCATTGATTTTACAAACCCAGAGATCATTTTGGTCAAATGTTAAATAGAAAAATAAAAATGAGTGGCCAACCAGTACACCTCTTTCTCCTTAGGCCTTTTTATAAGATGGTCCTGGACACTCAAAAAAAACACCAGCAGGAAAGAGGACGTATGGCATCCTTTTGAACAATAGAGTACAGGTACGGCATTGATTTTACAAAACCAGAGATAATTTTGGTCAAATGAGAAATAGAAAATAAAAATGAGTGGACACCCAGTACACCTCTTTCACCTTAGGCCTTTTTATAAGAGTGTCCAGGACCCTCAAACAAAATACCAGCAGGAAAGAGAACATATGGCATACTTTGGAACAATAGAGTACTGGTACGGCATTGATTTGTGAAACCCACAGATAATTGTTTGTAAAAGTGAAATAGCACCAAAAACCATGCTTGGACTCCCACTCCAGGTCGTTCTCCTTCAGCTTTTTTATAAGAGGGTCCAGCACCCTCAACAGAAACAACTGCAGGAAACACCACCACATATGCCATCCTTTTGCACAAGCGAGTACAGGTATGGCATCCATTTTAGAAACCCAAAGATAATTGAGAGGAACCATGAACATTTTTATAAAAACTGGATGGGGCAACCATTACTACAGGTCATTCTCCTTCAGCCTTTTTATATCATGGGCCACGACCCGCAACAGGCACAACAGCATGAAACAAAACATATGCCACCCTTTTGCACAATAGAGTACAGGTATGTCATAGATGGAACACGGAGATAATTTAGAGCAACCAAGAGACTGATAAAGATGCTTGTTCGGTCCTACTCTTTCAAATTTGTTGCATTTTGCGTTCAATTGAATGGTCCACCGGATATGAGTGGTGTGTAAAGTTGTACAATTCGTAACAGTTTAATCATTAGTGTTATGTGTCTTATTTTTTTATTTGAGTTTTGTACCCACAGAGATGCAGCAGAGGACAGAAAAATTAGGAATGTACAAATGACTGAAACATTGGGGTATTGTTGGAGCAACTGCTGTAGCAGCGGCCAGAAAAATCGATGTTTGTAAAACATTTATAAAGTGCCCTAAAAGCTTGTGGCTTGAACACTAGTTGTTGGCGGATAAGTCAAGCAAGTCCTCCGTCTTTATAACCAAAAAAAAAAGGCCAGCCTGTGTACCAGTTGTAGCCCAAGGCAGCTCATATCATCATCAGTAGTTTTTTATTCAAATGTATCGCCCAATGTCAGTCCCTTCGGGATCCAGCCCTCATTCATTTTTATAAAAGTGAGATAGTCAAGGCTTTTTTGACCTAGGCGACTTCTCTTCTCAGTGACAAAACCTCCTGCTGCACTAAAAGTCCTTTCGGACAGGACACTTGAAGCGGGGCAGGCCAGAAGTTCCATTGCAAATTGGGATAGCTCAGGCCACAAGTCCAGCCTGCACACCCAGTAGTCAAGGGGTCCATCGCTCCTGAGAGTGTCGAGATCCGCAGTTAAAGCTAGGTAGTCTGCTACCTGTCGGTTGAGTCTTTCTCTAAGGCTGGATCCCGAAAGGCTCTGATGGTGCATGGGAGTTAAAAAGGTACGCATGTCCTCTATCAACAAAACGTCAGGAAAGCGCCCGGTCCTTGCCGCCGTGGTTGTGGGAGGAGGAGGATTAATTTCATCTCTTCCCCTGTTACATTCCCGTGGTGCTGTGACATCACCCTTATACGCTGTGTAAAGCATAGTTTTTAATTTATTATGAAAATGCTCCATCCTTTCCGACTTGCGGGAATTTGGTAACATTTCAGGCACTTTATGCTTATACCAGGGGTCGAGGAGCGTGGACACCCAGTACAGGTCGTTCTCCTTCAGCTTTTTTATACGAGGGTCCCTCAACAGGCACGACAGCATGAAAAAACCCATTTGAACAAGGTTGGATGCTGAGCTAATCATGTCGCGTTCCTCCTCCTCACTGATCTCACTGATGGTATCTTCTTCCCCCCAGCCACGTACAACACCACGGGTACCAGAGAGGTGACAACAACGAGCACCCTGGGATGCCTTTTGTGCTCGGTCTTCCTCCTCCTCCTCAAAGCCATATTCCTCCTCTGACTCCTCTTCCTCACAATCCTCTTCCTGCGTTGCCGCAGGTCCAGCAAGCGATGCTGATTTGGCTGTTTGTGGGGGTTATGGACACCACAACTCTTCCTCTTCATGCTCATCTACTGCCTGATCCAGCACTCTTCGCAGGGCACGCTCCAGGAAGAAAACAAATGGTATGATGTCGCTGATGGTGCCTTCGGTGCGACTGACAAGGTTTGTCACCTCCTCTAAAGGACGCATGAGCCTACAGGCATTGCGTATGAGCGTCCAGTAATTTGGCAAAAATATCCCCAGCTCCCCAGAGGCTGTCCTAGCACCGGTCATACAAATACTCATTAACAGCTTTTTCTTGTTGGAGCAGGCGGTCAAACATTAGGAGTGTTGAATTCCACCGTGTTGGGCTGTCGCAAATCAAGCGCCTCACTGGCAGGTTGTTTCGACGCTGGATATCAGACAAGTGTGCCATGGCCGTGTAGGAACGCCTGAAATGGCCACACACCTTCCTGGCCTGCTTCAGGACGTCCTGTAAGCCTGGGTACTTATGGACAAATCGTTGTACAATCAGATTACACACATGTGCCATGCACGGCACATGTGTCAACTTGCCCAATTTCAATGCCGCCACCAAATTACTTCCATTGTCAGAAACAACCTTGCCAATCTCCAGTTGGTGCGGAGTCAGCCACTGATCCACCTGTGCGTTCAGGGCTGTCAGGAGTGCTGGTGCGGTGTGACTCTCCGCTTTCAGGCAAGTCAACCCCAAGACGGCGTGACACTGCCGTACCCGGGATGTAGCACAGTACCTGGTTAGCTGGGGGGGTGCCATAGATGTGGAGCAAGACGCAGAAGTTGAAGAGGACTCAGCCGAGGAAGAGGTTATGGAAGAGGATGGAGTAGGAGGAGTAGAGGATGTAGCAGCAGGCCTGCCTGCAAGTCGTGGCGGTGTCACCAACTCTTCTGCAGAGCCACGCATTCCATGCTTGTCAGAAGTCAGCAGGTTTACCCAATGCACAGTGTAGGTGATATACCTGCCCTGACCATGCTTTGCAGACCAGCTATCCGTGGTCATATGGACCCTTGCCCCAACGCTGTGTGCCAGACATGCCATAACTTCCTTTCTCACAACAGAGTACAGGTTTGGGATTGCCTTTTGTGAAAAGAAATTTCTGCCAGGTACCTTCCACTGCGGTGTCCCAATAGATACAAATTTTTTGAAAGCATCAGACTCCACCAGCTTGTATGGTAAAAGCTGGCGGGCTAAGAGTTCAGACAAGCCAGCTGTCAGACGCCGGGCAAGGGGGTGACTTTGAGAAATTGGCTTCTTACGCTCAAACATGTCCTTGACAGACACCTGACTGTGGGCAGATGACCAGGAACTGCTACGTAAGAGAGACTGAGTGGAGGATGGTTGAGAGGGGGCAAGGATGACAGCACTGGTTGACGTGGCTGAAGATGCTGGAGCAGGAGGAGGAGGGCGGCTTTCACTTTCTGTGCTGCTTCTACTCATGTGTTCTTCCCATCGGCCTTTGTGATGGGAGACTATGTGCCTTCGCAAAGCAGTTGTACCTAGGTGGCTGTTGGACTTCCCACGACTCAGTTTCTTTTGGCACAGGTTGCAAATGGCATCGCTGTTGTCAGAGGCAGACACACAAAAAAATGCCACACTGCTGAGCTCTGCGATGACGGCATTCTGGTGGTGGCAACAGCATGCGTTGATGGGCGTCGGCGGGCTGTCTGGCTGACCCCTGGTGACGATGCATGCTGTCTGACTGTGCCACTAGCTCCTTGAGACGACCTCCCCGTGCTTCCAAATCGTCTCCTCCTCCTCTCTGTCTCCCCATCTGAACTTTCCCCCTCTTCTTCTTCTCTTCTAGCAGGCACCCACGTGACATCCACCGACACATCATCATCAACCGCTTCACTTGTATCTGAAACATCAAGAAAGGAAGCAGCAGCGGGTACAACATCACCATCATCATCACACCGTACCTCCATGTCGGTAATGCTGCCTGACTGAGACTGATCACTATTATCTACATCCTCTGTCAATGATGGTTGCGCATCACTCATTTCTTCAAAATGATGTGTCAATAACTCCTGTGACAGATCAAGTGAAGCGGCTGTGGTGCTAGTGTTGGTGGTGGCGACAGGCGGCGGAGTGTCACTGGTCACTTGAGACCTGCCCAAAGCACAGCTGGACTTAGATGGTGCGTCAAGGTTAGGAGGACTAGCAGCGGAAGCTGAAGAAGATTGGGTTTCCTGTGTTAGCCATTCAACTAGGTCCTCCTCAGAAGTTTTTGCATCCCCCCTGGCACCCGGCGTCTGAACAATGTGCATATTTGTAGGGTCTAAAGGAATCACAGCACCACGACCACGACCACGGAACCTGCGGGGTGTCCTGCCTCTGCCTGTCATTTTTTTTTAAATGGACACTAACAATACTATTACACCAATTGAGTGGTGGCACTGTGAAAGTGGGCACAGTATACGCTGTGAGACTGACAACAACATAAAAGACAGATGTTTTAAAAATCACAAATTGTTAATTTTTTGAAATATTACTAGTACTGTGGCAACAAATATGATTGTTTGGCACTATTTGGCAAATGAGCCTGTCTGGCACACACGCTGGGAGAAAGGAAACTGCAATTCAATGGCACTAGGAGACTGAAGAATCACAGTCAAAACAGTTATGATTAACAAAAATTCCAATCCTGTTACAATAAATATGAGTGGTGGCACTAATTGGATAGTTGGAACTGGCACACAGGCAGGCAGGCAGGAGGAAAATGCAATTCAAGGGCACTAGTAGACTGCAGATTGACAGTCAAAACAGTGTTGATTGACAAATTTTGCAATACTGTTAAAAGAAATATGATTGCTAGCACTAATTGGATAGTTGGGCCTGGCACACAGGCTGGCAGGCTGTAGAAAAGTGCAATTCAATGGCACAAGCAAAATGAGGATTAAGATCAACCATCAAGATTTTTTTTATTTTAATTAGTAACTATACTGTGACAACAATTAGGATTGGTGTAAATAGTTGGCAAGACGGCCTGGCACAAAAGGATGGCAGGCAGGAGGGAGATGCAATTCAAGGACACTAGGAGACTTATTAATGACAGTCAAAACAGTGATGATTGACAATTTTTGCAATACTGTTAAAAGAAATATGAGTGCTGACAACAATTGGCTAGGTGGGCCTGGCTCACAGCAGGCTGCAAGGCAGGAGGAAAGTGCTATTCAATGGCACCAGCAAACTGAGGTTTCAAATCACATCAACTATTACCAAAAATTTTAATTTTTAATTATTAGAATACTGTCACAACAAATATGATTGGTGTAAATATTTTTTAAGTAGGCCTGGCACACAGGCTTGGAAGGCTGTAGAAAAGTGCTATTCTAGGGCACGAGCAAACTAAGGATTAAGATCATCAACAATAAAGATTTTTTTAATTGTAATTAGTGACTATACTGTGACAAAAAAATTAGGATTGGTGTAAATAGTTGGCAAGACGGCCTGGCACAAAAGGATGGCAGGCAGGAGGGAGATGCAATTCAAGGACACTAGGAGACTGATTACTGACAGTCTAAACAGTGATGATTGACAATTTTTGCAATACTGTTAACAGAAATATGATTGCTGACAACAATTGGCTAGGTGGGCCTGGCTCACAGCAGGCTGCAAGGCAGGAGGAGAGTGTTATTCAATGGCACCAGCAAACTGACGATTCAAATCACAGCAACTATTAAAAAATGTTTTAATATTTAATTATTAGAATACTGTCACAACAAATATGATTGGTGCAAATATTTTTTAAGTAGGCCTGGCACACAGGCTTGGAAGGCTGTAGAAAAGTGCAATTCAAAGGCACGAGCAAACTGAGGGTTAAGATCATCAACAATAAAGATTTTTTTTATTGTAATTAGTAACTATACTGTGACAAAATATTTGGATTGGTGTAAATAGTTGGCAAGACGGCCTGGCACAAAAGGATGGCAGGCAGGAGGGAGATGCAATTCAAGGACACTAGGAGACTGATTACTGACAGTCTAAACAGTGATGATTGACAATTTTTGCAATAATGTTAACAGAAATATGATTGCTGACAACAATTGGCTAGGTGGGCCTGGCTCACAGCAGGCTGCAAGGCAGGAGGAAAGTGCTATTCAATGGCACCAGCAAACTGACGATTCAAATCACATCAACTATTACCAAAAATTTTAATTTTTAATTATTAGAATACTGTCACAACAAATATGATTGGTGTAAATATTTTTTAAGTAGGCCTGGCACACAGGCTTGGAAGGCTGTAGAAAAGTGCAATTCAAAGGCATGAGCAAACTGAGGGTTAAGATCATCAACAATAAAGATTTTTTTAATTGTAATTAGTAACTATACTGTGACAAAATATTTGGATTGGTGTAAATAGTTGGCAAGACGGCCTGGCACAAAAGGATGGCAGGCAGGAGGGAGATGCAATTCAAGGACACTAGGAGACTGATTACTGATAGTCTAAACAGTGATGATTGACAATTTTTGCAATACTGTTAACAGAAATATGATTGCTGACAACAATTGGCTAGGTGGGCCTGGCTCACAGCAGGCTGCAAGGCAGGAGGAAAGTGCTATTCAATGGCACCAGCAAACTGACGATTCAAATCACAGCAACTATTACCAAAAATTTTAATTTTTAATTATTAGAATACTGTCACAACAAATATGATTGGTGTAAATATTTTTTAAGTAGGCCTGGCACACAGGCTTGGAAGGCTGTAGAAAAGTGAAATTCAAAGGCACGAGCAAACTGAGGATTAAGATCATCAACAATAAAGATTTTTTTAATTGTAATTAGTAACTATACTGTGACCAAAAATTTGGATTGGTGTAAATAGTTGGCAAGACGGCCTGGCACAAAAGGATGGCAGGCAGGAGGGAGATGCAATTCAAGGAAACTAGGAGACTGATTACTGACAGTCTAAACAGTGATGATTGACAATTTTTGCAATACTGTTAACAGAAATATGATTGCTGACAACAATTGGCTAGGTGGGCCTGGCTCACAGCAGGCTGCAAGGCAGGAGGAAAGTGCTATTCAATGGCACCAGCAAACTGACGATTCAAATCACAGCAACTATTACCAAAAATTTTAATTTTTAATTATTAGAATACTGTCACAACAAATATGATTGGTGTAAATATTTTTAAGTAGGCCTGGCACACAGGCTTGAAAGGCTGTAGAAAAGTGCAATTCAAAGGCACGAGCAAACTGAGGGTTAAGATCATCAACAATAAAGATTTTTTTTAATTGTAATTAGTAACTATACTGTGACAAAAAATTTGGATTGGTGTAAATAGTTGGCAAGACGGCCTGGCACAAAAGGATGGCAGGCAGGAGGGAGATGCAATTCAAGGACACTAGGAGACTGATTACTGACAGTCTAAACAGTGATGATTGACAATTTTTGAAATACTGTTAACAGAAATATGATTGCTGACAACAATTGGCTAGGTGGGCCTGGCTCACAGCAGGCTGCAAGGCAGGAGGAAAGTGCTATTTAATGGCACCAGCAAACTGAGGATTCAAATCACAGCAACTATTACCAAAAATTTTAATTTTTAATAATTAGAATACTGTCCCAACAAATATGATTGGTGTAAATATTTTTTAAGTAGGCCTGGCACACAGGCTTGGAAGGCTGTAGAAAAGTGCAATTCAAAAGCACGAGCAAACTGAGTATTAAGATCATCAACAATAAAGATTTTTTTAATTTTAATTAGTAACTATACTGTGACAAAAAATTTGGATTGGTGTAAATAGTTGGCAAGACGGCCTGGCACAAAAGGATGGCAGGCAGGAGGGAGATGCAATTTAAGGAAACTAGGAGACTGATTACTGACAGTCTAAACAGTGATGATTGACAATTTTTGCAATACTGTTAACAGAAATATGATTGCTGACAACAATTGGCTAGGTGGGCCTGGCTCACAGCAGGCTGCAAGGCAGGAGGAAAGTGCTATTCAATGGCACCAGCAAACTGACGATTCAAATCACAGCAACTATTACCAAAAATTTTAATTTTTAATTATTAGAATACTGTCACAACAAATATGATTGGTGTAAATATTTTTTAAGTAGGCCTGGCACACAGGCTTGGAAGGCTGTAGAAAAGTGCGATTCAAAGGCACGAGCAAACTGAGGGTTAAGATCATCAACGATAAAGATTTTATTAATTGTAATTAGTAACTATACTGTGACAAAAAATTTGGATTGGTGTAAATAGTTGGCAAGACGGCCTGGCACAAAAGGATGGCAGGCAGGAGGGAGATGCAATTCAAGGAAACTAGGAGACTGATTACTGACAGTCTAAACAGTGATGATTGACAATTTTTGAAATACTGTTAACAGAAATATGATTGCTGACAACAATTGGCTAGGTAGGCCTGGCTCACAGCAGGCTGCAAGGCAGGAGGAAAGTGCTATTCAATGGCACCAGCAAACTGAGGATTCAAATCACAGCAACTATTACCAAAAATTTTAATTTTTAATAATTAGAATACTGTCCCAACAAATATGATTGGTGTAAATATTTTTTAAGTAGGCCTGGCACACAGGCTTGGAAGGCTGTAGAAAAGTGCAATTCAAAAGCACGAGCAAACTGAGTATTAAGATCATCAACAATAAAGATTTTTTTAATTTTAATTAGTAACTATACTGTGACAAAAAATTTGGATTGGTGTAAATAGTTGGCAAGACGGCCTGGCACAAAAGGATGGCAGGCAGGAGGGAGATGCAATTTAAGGAAACTAGGAGACTGATTACTGACAGTCTAAACAGTGATGATTGACAATTTTTGCAATACTGTTAACAGAAATATGATTGCTGACAACAATTGGCTAGGTGGGCCTGGCTCACAGCAGGCTGCAAGGCAGGAGGAAAGTGCTATTCAATGGCACCAGCAAACTGACGATTCAAATCACAGCAACTATTACCAAAAATTTTAATTTTTAATTATTAGAATACTGTCACAACAAATATGATTGGTGTAAATATTTTTTAAGTAGGCCTGGCACACAGGCTTGGAAGGCTGTAGAAAAGTGCGATTCAAAGGCACGAGCAAACTGAGGGTTAAGATCATCAACGATAAAGATTTTATTAATTGTAATTAGTAACTATACTGTGACAAAAAATTTGGATTGGTGTAAATAGTTGGCAAGACGGCCTGGCACAAAAGGATGGCAGGCAGGAGGGAGATGCAATTCAAGGAAACTAGGAGACTGATTACTGACAGTCTAAACAGTGATGATTGACAATTTTTGAAATACTGTTAACAGAAATATGATTGCTGACAACAATTGGCTAGGTTGGCCTGGCTCACAGCAGGCTGCAAGGCAGGAGGAAAGTGCTATTCAATGGCACCAGCAAACTGACGATTCAAATCACAGCAACTATTACCAAAAATTTTAATTTTTAATTATTAGAATACTGTCACAACAAATATGATTGGTGTAAATATTTTTTAAGTAGGCCTGGCACACAGGCTTGGAAGGCTGTAGATAAGTGCAATTCAAAGGCACGAGCAAACTGAGGGTTAAGATCATCAACAATAAAGATTTTTTTAATTTTAATTAGTAACTATACTGTGACAAAAAATTAGGATTGGTGTAAATAGTTGGCAAGACGGCCTGGCACAAAAGCATGGCAGGCAGGAGGGAGATGCAATTCAAGGACACTAGGAGACTGATTACTGACAGTGTAAACAGTGATGATTGACAATTTTTGCAATACTGTTAACAGAAATATGATTGCTGACAACAATTGGCTAGGTGGGCCTGGCTCACAGCAGGCTGCAAGGCAGGAGGAAAGTGCTATTCAATGGCACCAGCAAACTGACGATTCAAATCACAGCAACTATTACCAAAAAATTTAATTTTTAATTATTAGAATACTGTCACAACAAATATGATTGGTGTAAATATTTTTTAAGTAGGCCTGGCACACAGGCTTGGAAGGCTGTAGAAAAGTGAAATTCAAAGGCACGAGCAAACTGAGGATTAAGATCATCAACAATAAAGATTTTTTTAATTGTAATTAGTAACTATACTGTGACCAAAAATTTGGATTGGTGTAAATAGTTGGCAAGACGGCCTGGCACAAAAGGATGGCAGGCAGGAGGGAGATGCAATTCAAGGAAACTAGGAGACTGATTACTGACAGTCTAAACAGTGATGATTGACAATTTTTGCAATACTGTTAACAGAAATATGATTGCTGACAACAATTGGCTAGGTGGGCCTGGCTCACAGCAGGCTGCAAGGCAGGAGGAAAGTGCTATTCAATGGCACCAGCAAACTGACGATTCAAATCACAGCAACTATTACCAAAAATTTTAATTTTTAATTATTAGAATACTGTCACAACAAATATGATTGGTGTAAATATTTTTAAGTAGGCCTGGCACACAGGCTTGGAAGGCTGTAGAAAAGTGCAATTCAAAGGCACGAGCAAACTGAGGGTTAAGATCATCAACAAAAAAGATTTTTTTTAATTGTAATTAGTAACTATACTGTGACAAAAAATTTGGATTGGTGTAAATAGTTGGCAAGACAGCCTGGCACAAAAGGATGGCAGGCAGGAGGGAGATGCAATTCAAGGGCACTAGGAGACTGATTACTGACAGTCTAAACAGTGATGATTGACAATTTTTGAAATACTGTTAACAGAAATATGATTGCTGACAACAATTGGCTAGGTGGGCCTGGCTCACAGCAGGCTGCAAGGCAGGAGGAAAGTGCTATTTAATGGCACCAGCAAACTGAGGATTCAAATCACAGCAACTATTACCAAAAATTTTAATTTTTAATAATTAGAATACTGTCCCAACAAATATGATTGGTGTAAATATTTTTTAAGTAGGCCTGGCACACAGGCTTGGAAGGCTGTAGAAAAGTGAAATTCAAAAGCACGAGCAAACTGAGTATTAAGATCATCAACAATAAAGATTTTTTTAATTTTAATTAGTAACTATACTGTGACCAAAAATTTGGATTGGTGTAAATAGTTGGCAAGACGGCCTGGCACAAAAGGATGGCAGGCAGGAGGGAGATGCAATTTAAGGAAACTAGGAGACTGATTACTGACAGTCTAAACAGTGATGATTGACAATTTTTGCAATACTGTTAACAGAAATATGATTGCTGACAACAATTGGCTAGGTGGGCCTGGCTCACAGCAGGCTGCAAGGCAGGAGGAAAGTGCTATTCAATGGCACCAGCAAACTGACGATTCAAATCACAGCAACTATTACCAAAAATTTTAATTTTTAATTATTAGAATACTGTCACAACAAATATGATTGGTGTAAATATTTTTTAAGTAGGCCTGGCACACAGGCTTGGAAGGCTGTAGAAAAGTGCGATTCAAAGGCACGAGCAAACTGAGGGTTAAGATCATCAACGATAAAGATTTTATTAATTGTAATTAGTAACTATACTGTGACAAAAAATTTGGATTGGTGTAAATAGTTGGCAAGACGGCCTGGCACAAAAGGATGGCAGGCAGGAGGGAGATGCAATTCAAGGAAACTAGGAGACTGATTACTGACAGTCTAAACAGTGATGATTGACAATTTTTGAAATACTGTTAACAGAAATATGATTGCTGACAACAATTGGCTAGGTAGGCCTGGCTCACAGCAGGCTGCAAGGCAGGAGGAAAGTGCTATTCAATGGCACCAGCAAACTGACGATTCAAATCACAGCAACTATTACCAAAAATTTTAATTTTTAATAATTAGAATACTGTCCCAACAAATATGATTGGTGTAAATATTTTTTAAGTAGGCCTGGCACACAGGCTTGGAAGGCTGTAGAAAAGTGAAATTCAAAAGCACGAGCAAACTGAGTATTAAGATCATCAACAATAAAGATTTTTTTAATTTTAATTAGTAACTATACTGTGACAAAAAATTTGGATTGGTGTAAATAGTTGGCAAGACGGCCTGGCACAAAAGGATGGCAGGCAGGAGGGAGATGCAATTTAAGGAAACTAGGAGACTGATTACTGACAGTCTAAACAGTGATGATTGACAATTTTTGCAATACTGTTAACAGAAATATGATTGCTGACAACAATTGGCTAGGTGGGCCTGGCTCACAGCAGGCTGCAAGGCAGGAGGAAAGTGCTATTCAATGGCACCAGCAAACTGACGATTCAAATCACAGCAACTATTACCAAAAATTTTAATTTTTAATTATTAGAATACTGTCACAACAAATATGATTGGTGTAAATATTTTTTAAGTAGGCCTGGCACACAGGCTTGGAAGGCTGTAGAAAAGTGCGATTCAAAGGCACGAGCAAACTGAGGGTTAAGATCATCAACGATAAAGATTTTATTAATTGTAATTAGTAACTATACTGTGACAAAAAATGTGGATTGGTGTAAATAGTTGGCAAGACGGCCTGGCACAAAAGGATGGCAGGCAGGAGGGAGATGCAATTCAAGGAAACTAGGAGACTGATTACTGACAGTCTAAACAGTGATGATTGACAATTTTTGAAATACTGTTAACAGAAATATGATTGCTGACAACAATTGGCTAGGTAGGCCTGGCTCACAGCAGGCTGCAAGGCAGGAGGAAAGTGCTATTCAATGGCACCAGCAAACTGACGATTCAAATCACAGCAACTATTACCAAAAATTTTAATTTTTAATTATTAGAATACTGTCACAACAAATATGATTGGTGTAAATATTTTTTAAGTAGGCCTGGCACACAGGCTTGGAAGGCTGTAGAAAAGTGCAATTCAAAGGCACGAGCAAACTGAGGGTTAAGATCATCAACAATAAAGATTTTTTTAATTTTAATTAGTAACTATACTGTGACAAAAAATTAGGATTGGTGTAAATAGTTGGCAAGACGGCCTGGCACAAAAGCATGGCAGGCAGGAAGGAGATGCAATTCAAGGACACTAGGAGACTGATTACTGACAGTGTAAACAGTGATGATTGACAATTTTTGCAATACTGTTAACAGAAATATGATTGCTGACAACAATTGGCTAGGTGGGCCTGGCTCACAGCAGGCTGCAAGGCAGGAGGAAAGTGCTATTCAATGGCACCAGCAAACTGAGGATTCAAATCACAGCAACTATTACCAAAAATTTTAATTTTTAATTATTAGAATACTGTCACAACAAATATGATTGGTGTAAATATTTTTTAAGTAGGCCTGGCACACAGGCTTGGAAGGCTGTAGAAAAGTGAAATTCAAAGGCACGAGCAAACTGAGGATTAAGATCATCAACAATAAAGATTTTTTTAATTGTAATTAGTAACTATACTGTGACCAAAAATTTGGATTGGTGTAAATAGTTGGCAAGACGGCCTGGCACAAAAGGATGGCAGGCAGGAGGGAGATGCAATTCAAGGAAACTAGGAGACTGATTACTGACAGTCTAAACAGTGATGATTGACAATTTTTGCAATACTGTTAACAGAAATATGATTGCTGACAACAATTGGCTAGGTGGGCCTGGCTCACAGCAGGCTGCAAGGCAGGAGGAAAGTGCTATTCAATGGCACCAGCAAACTGACGATTCAAATCACAGCAACTATTACCAAAAATTTTAATTTTTAATTATTAGAATACTGTCACAACAAATATGATTGGTGTAAATATTTTTAAGTAGGCCTGGCACACAGGCTTGGAAGGCTGTAGAAAAGTGCAATTCAAAGGCACGAGCAAACTGAGGGTTAAGATCATCAACAATAAAGATTTTTTTTAATTGTAATTAGTAACTATACTGTGACAAAAAATTTGGATTGGTGTAAATAGTTGGCAAGACGGCCTGGCACAAAAGGATGGCAGGCAGGAGGGAGATGCAATTCAAGGACACTAGGAGACTGATTACTGACAGTCTAAACAGTGATGATTGACAATTTTTGAAATACTGTTAACAGAAATATGATTGCTGACAACAATTGGCTAGGTGGGCCTGGCTCACAGCAGGCTGCAAGGCAGGAGGAAAGTGCTATTTAATGGCACCAGCAAACTGAGGATTCAAATCACAGCAACTATTACCAAAAATTTTAATTTTTAATAATTAGAATACTGTCCCAACAAATATGATTGGTGTAAATATTTTTTAAGTAGGCCTGGCACACAGGCTTGGAAGGCTGTAGAAAAGTGCAATTCAAAAGCACGAGCAAACTGAGTATTAAGATCATCAACAATAAAGATTTTTTTAATTTTAATTAGTAACTATACTGTGACAAAAAATTTGGATTGGTGTAAATAGTTGGCAAGACGGCCTGGCACAAAAGGATGGCAGGCAGGAGGGAGATGCAATTTAAGGAAACTAGGAGACTGATTACTGACAGTCTAAACAGTGATGATTGACAATTTTTGCAATACTGTTAACAGAAATATGATTGCTGACAACAATTGGCTAGGTGGGCCTGGCTCACAGCAGGCTGCAAGGCAGGAGGAAAGTGCTATTCAATGGCACCAGCAAACTGACGATTCAAATCACAGCAACTATTACCAAAAATTTTAATTTTTAATTATTAGAATACTGTCACAACAAATATGATTGGTGTAAATATTTTTTAAGTAGGCCTGGCACACAGGCTTGGAAGGCTGTAGAAAAGTGAAATTCAAAGGCACGAGCAAACTGAGGATTAAGATCATCAACAATAAAGATTTTTTTAATTGTAATTAGTAACTATACTGTGACCAAAAATTTGGATTGGTGTAAATAGTTGGCAAGACGGCCTGGCACAAAAGGATGGCAGGCAGGAGGGAGATGCAATTCAAGGAAACTAGGAGACTGATTACTGACAGTCTAAACAGTGATGATTGACAATTTTTGCAATACTGTTAACAGAAATATGATTGCTGACAACAATTGGCTAGGTGGGCCTGGCTCACAGCAGGCTGCAAGGCAGGAGGAAAGTGCTATTCAATGGCACCAGCAAACTGACGATTCAAATCACAGCAACTATTACCAAAAATTTTAATTTTTAATTATTAGAATACTGTCACAACAAATATGATTGGTGTAAATATTTTTAAGTAGGCCTGGCACACAGGCTTGGAAGGCTGTAGAAAAGTGCAATTCAAAGGCACGAGCAAACTGAGGGTTAAGATCATCAACAATAAAGATTTTTTTTAATTGTAATTAGTAACTATACTGTGACAAAAAATTTGGATTGGTGTAAATAGTTGGCAAGACGGCCTGGCACAAAAGGATGGCAGGCAGGAGGGAGATGCAATTCAAGGACACTAGGAGACTGATTACTGACAGTCTAAACAGTGATGATTGACAATTTTTGAAATACTGTTAACAGAAATATGATTGCTGACAACAATTGGCTAGGTGGGCCTGGCTCACAGCAGGCTGCAAGGCAGGAGGAAAGTGCTATTTAATGGCACCAGCAAACTGAGGATTCAAATCACAGCAACTATTACCAAAAATTTAAATTTTTAATAATTAGAATACTGTCCCAACAAATATGATTGGTGTAAATATTTGTTAAGTAGGCCTGGCACACAGGCTTGGAAGGCTGTAGAAAAGTGCAATTCAAAAGCACGAGCAAACTGAGTATTAAGATCATCAACAATAAAGATTTTTTTAATTTTAATTAGTAACTATACTGTGACAAAAAATTTGGATTGGTGTAAATAGTTGGCAAGACGGCCTGGCACAAAAGGATGGCAGGCAGGAGGGAGATGCAATTCAATGAAACTAGGAGACTGATTACTGACAGTCTAAACAGTGATGATTGACAATTTTTGCAATACTGTTAACAGAAATATGATTGCTGACAACAATTGGCTAGGTGGGCCTGGCTCACAGCAGGCTGCAAGGCAGGAGGAAAGTGCTATTCAATGGCACCAGCAAACTGACGATTCAAATCACAGCAACTATTACCAAAAATTTTAATTTTTAATTATTAGAATACTGTCACAACAAATATGATTGGTGTAAATATTTTTTAAGTAGGCCTGGCACACAGGCTTGGAAGGCTGTAGAAAAGTGCGATTCAAAGGCACGAGCAAACTGAGGGTTAAGATCATCAACGATAAAGATTTTATTAATTGTAATTAGTAACTATACTGTGACAAAAAATGTGGATTGGTGTAAATAGTTGGCAAGACGGCCTGGCACAAAAGGATGGCAGGCAGGAGGGAGATGCAATTCAAGGAAACTAGGAGACTGATTACTGACAGTCTAAACAGTGATGATTGACAATTTTTGAAATACTGTTAACAGAAATATGATTGCTGACAACAATTGGCTAGGTAGGCCTGGCTCACAGCAGGCTGCAAGGCAGGAGGAAAGTGCTATTCAATGGCACCAGCAAACTGACGATTCAAATCACAGCAACTATTACCAAAAATTTTAATTTTTAATTATTAGAATACTGTCACAACAAATATGATTGGTGTAAATATTTTTTAAGTAGGCCTGGCACACAGGCTTGGAAGGCTGTAGAGAAGTGCAATTCAAAGGCACGAGCAAACTGAGGGTTAAGATCATCAACAATAAAGATTTTTTTAATTTTAATTAGTAACTATACTGTGACAAAAAATTAGGATTGGTGTAAATAGTTGGCAAGACGGCCTGGCACAAAAGCATGGCAGGCAGGAGGGAGATGCAATTCAAGGACACTAGGAGACTGATTACTGACAGTGTAAACAGTGATGATTGACAATTTTTGCAATACTGTTAACAGAAATATGATTGCTGACAACAATTGGCTAGGTGGGCCTGGCTCACAGCAGGCTGCAAGGCAGGAGGAAAGTGCTATTCAATGGCACCAGCAAACTGACGATTCAAATCACAGCAACTATTACCAAAAATTTTAATTTTTAATTATTAGAATACTGTCACAACAAATATGATTGGTGTAAATATTTTTTAAGTAGGCCTGGCACACAGGCTTGGAAGGCTGTAGAAAAGTGAAATTCAAAGGCACGAGCAAACTGAGGATTAAGATCATCAACAATAAAGATTTTTTTAATTGTAATTAGTAACTATACTGTGACCAAAAATTTGGATTGGTGTAAATAGTTGGCAAGACGGCCTGGCACAAAAGGATGGCAGGCAGGAGGGAGATGCAATTCAAGGAAACTAGGAGACTGATTACTGACAGTCTAAACAGTGATGATTGACAATTTTTGCAATACTGTTAACAGAAATATGATTGCTGACAACAATTGGCTAGGTGGGCCTGGCTCACAGCAGGCTGCAAGGCAGGAGGAAAGTGCTATTCAATGGCACCAGCAAACTGACGATTCAAATCACAGCAACTATTACCAAAAATTTTAATTTTTAATTATTAGAATACTGTCACAACAAATATGATTGGTGTAAATATTTTTAAGTAGGCCTGGCACACAGGCTTGGAAAGCTGTAGAAAAGTGCAATTCAAAAGCACGAGCAAACTGAGGGTTAAGATCATCAACAAAAAAGATTTTTCTTAATTGTAATTAGTAACTATACTGTGACAAAAAATTTGGATTGGTGTAAATAGTTGGCAAGACAGCCTGGCACAAAAGGATGGCAGGCAGGAGGGAGATGCAATTCAAGGACACTAGGAGACTGATTACTGACAGTCTAAACAGTGATGATTGACAATTTTTGAAATACTGTTAACAGAAATATGATTGCTGACAACAATTGGCTAGGTGGGCCTGGCTCACAGCAGGCTGCAAGGCAGGAGGAAAGTGCTATTTAATGGCACCAGCAAACTGAGGATTCAAATCACAGCAACTATTACCAAAAATTTTAATTTTTAATAATTAGAATACTGTCCCAACAAATATGATTGGTGTAAATATTTTTTAAGTAGGCCTGGCACACAGGCTTGGAAGGCTGTAGAAAAGTGAAATTCAAAAGCACGAGCAAACTGAGTATTAAGATCATCAACAATAAAGATTTTTTTAATTTTAATTAGTAACTATACTGTGACAAAAAATTTGGATTGGTGTAAATAGTTGGCAAGACGGCCTGGCACAAAAGGATGGCAGGCAGGAGGGAGATGCAATTTAAGGAAACTAGGAGACTGATTACTGACAGTCTAAACAGTGATGATTGACAATTTTTGCAATACTGTTAACAGAAATATGATTGCTGACAACAATTGGCTAGGTGGGCCTGGCTCACAGCAGGCTGCAAGGCAGGAGGAAAGTGCTATTCAATGGCACCAGCAAACTGACGATTCAAATCACAGCAACTATTACCAAAAATTTTAATTTTTAATTATTAGAATACTGTCACAACAAATATGATTGGTGTAAATATTTTTTAAGTAGGCCTGGCACACAGGCTTGGAAGGCTGTAGAAAAGTGAAATTCAAAGGCACGAGCAAACTGAGGATTAAGATCATCAACAATAAAGATTTTTTTAATTGTAATTAGTAACTATACTGTGACCAAAAATTTGGATTGGTGTAAATAGTTGGCAAGACGGCCTGGCACAAAAGGATGGCAGGCAGGAGGGAGATGCAATTCAAGGAAACTAGGAGACTGATTACTGACAGTCTAAACAGTGATGATTGACAATTTTTGCAATACTGTTAACAGAAATATGATTGCTGACAACAATTGGCTAGGTGGGCCTGGCTCACAGCAGACTGCAAGGCAGGAGGAAAGTGCTATTCAATGGCACCAGCAAACTGACGATTCAAATCACAGCAACTATTACCAAAAATTTTAATTTTTAATTATTAGAATACTGTCACAACAAATATGATTGGTGTAAATATTTTTAAGTAGGCCTGGCACACAGGCTTGGAAGGCTGTAGAAAAGTGCAATTCAAAGGCACGAGCAAACTGAGGGTTAAGATCATCAACAATAAAGATTTTTTTAATTGTAATTAGTAACTATACTGTGACAAAAAATTTGGATTGGTGTAAATAGTTGGCAAGACGGCCTGGCACAAAAGGATGGCAGGCAGGAGGGAGATGCAATTCAAGGACACTAGGAGACTGATTACTGACAGTCTAAACAGTGATGATTGACAATTTTTGAAATACTGTTAACAGAAATATGATTGCTGACAACAATTGGCTAGGTGGGCCTGGCTCACAGCAGGCTGCAAGGCAGGAGGAAAGTGCTATTTAATGGCACCAGCAAACTGAGGATTCAAATCACAGCAACTATTACCAAAAATTTAAATTTTTAATAATTAGAATACTGTCCCAACAAATATGATTGGTGTAAATATTTTTTAAGTAGGCCTGGCACACAGGCTTGGAAGGCTGTAGAAAAGTGCAATTCAAAAGCACGAGCAAACTGAGTATTAAGATCATCAACAATAAAGATTTTTTTAATTTTAATTAGTAACTATACTGTGACAAAAAATTTGGATTGGTGTAAATAGTTGGCAAGACGGCCTGGCACAAAAGGATGGCAGGCAGGAGGGAGATGCAATTTAAGGAAACTAGGAGACTGATTACTGACAGTCTAAACAGTGATGATTGACAATTTTTGCAATACTGTTAACAGAAATATGATTGCTGACAACAATTGGCTAGGTGGGCCTGGCTCACAGCAGGCTGCAAGGCAGGAGGAAAGTGCTATTCAATGGCACCAGCAAACTGACGATTCAAATCACAGCAACTATTACCAAAAATTTTAATTTTTAATTATTAGAATACTGTCACAACAAATATGATTGGTGTAAATATTTTTTAAGTAGGCCTGGCACACAGGCTTGGAAGGCTGTAGAAAAGTGCGATTCAAAGGCACGAGCAAACTGAGGGTTAAGATCATCAACGATAAAGATTTTATTAATTGTAATTAGTAACTATACTGTGACAAAAAATGTGGATTGGTGTAAATAGTTGGCAAGACGGCCTGGCACAAAAGGATGGCAGGCAGGAGGGAGATGCAATTCAAGGAAACTAGGAGACTGATTACTGACAGTCTAAACAGTGATGATTGACAATTTTTGAAATACTGTTAACAGAAATATGATTGCTGACAACAATTGGCTAGGTAGGCCTGGCTCACAGCAGGCTGCAAGGCAGGAGGAAAGTGCTATTCAATGGCACCAGCAAACTGACGATTCAAATCACAGCAACTATTACCAAAAATTTTAATTTTTAATTATTAGAATACTGTCACAACAAATATGATTGGTGTAAATATTTTTTAAGTAGGCCTGGCACACAGGCTTGGAAGGCTGTAGATAAGTGCAATTCAAAGGCACGAGCAAACTGAGGGTTAAGATCATCAACAATAAAGATTTTTTTAATTTTAATTAGTAACTATACTGTGACAAAAAATTAGGATTGGTGTAAATAGTTGGCAAGATGGCCTGGCACAAAAGCATGGCAGGCAGGAGGGAGATGCAATTCAAGGACACTAGGAGACTGATTACTGACAGTGTAAACAGTGATGATTGACAATTTTTGCAATACTGTTAACAGAAATATGATTGCTGACAACAATTGGCTAGGTGGGCCTGGCTCACAGCAGGCTGCAAGGCAGGAGGAAAGTGCTATTCAATGGCACCAGCAAACTGACGATTCAAATCACAGCAACTATTACCAAAAAATTTAATTTTTAATTATTAGAATACTGTCACAACAAATATGATTGGTGTAAATATTTTTTAAGTAGGCCTGGCACACAGGCTTGGAAGGCTGTAGAAAAGTGAAATTCAAAGGCACGAGCAAACTGAGGATTAAGATCATCAACAATAAAGATTTTTTTAATTGTAATTAGTAACTATACTGTGACCAAAAATTTGGATTGGTGTAAATAGTTGGCAAGACGGCCTGGCACAAAAGGATGGCAGGCAGGAGGGAGATGCAATTCAAGGAAACTAGGAGACTGATTACTGACAGTCTAAACAGTGATGATTGACAATTTTTGCAATACTGTTAACAGAAATATGATTGCTGACAACAATTGGCTAGGTGGGCCTGGCTCACAGCAGGCTGCAAGGCAGGAGGAAAGTGCTATTCAATGGCACCAGCAAACTGACGATTCAAATCACAGCAACTATTACCAAAAATTTTAATTTTTAATTATTAGAATACTGTCACAACAAATATGATTGGTGTAAATATTTTTAAGTAGGCCTGGCACACAGGCTTGGAAAGCTGTAGAAAAGTGCAATTCAAAAGCACGAGCAAACTGAGGGTTAAGATCATCAACAAAAAAGATTTTTTTTAATTGTAATTAGTAACTATACTGTGACAAAAAATTTGGATTGGTGTAAATAGTTGGCAAGACAGCCTGGCACAAAAGGATGGCAGGCAGGAGGGAGATGCAATTCAAGGACACTAGGAGACTGATTACTGACAGTCTAAACAGTGATGATTGACAATTTTTGAAATACTGTTAACAGAAATATGATTGCTGACAACAATTGGCTAGGTGGGCCTGGCTCACAGCAGGCTGCAAGGCAGGAGGAAAGTGCTATTTAATGGCACCAGCAAACTGAGGATTCAAATCACAGCAACTATTACCAAAAATTTTAATTTTTAATAATTAGAATACTGTCCCAACAAATATGATTGGTGTAAATATTTTTTAAGTAGGCCTGGCACACAGGCTTGGAAGGCTGTAGAAAAGTGAAATTCAAAAGCACGAGCAAACTGAGTATTAAGATCATCAACAATAAAGATTTTTTTAATTTTAATTAGTAACTATACTGTGACAAAAAATTTGGATTGGTGTAAATAGTTGGCAAGACGGCCTGGCACAAAAGGATGGCAGGCAGGAGGGAGATGCAATTTAAGGAAACTAGGAGACTGATTACTGACAGTCTAAACAGTGATGATTGACAATTTTTGCAATACTGTTAACAGAAATATGATTGCTGACAACAATTGGCTAGGTGGGCCTGGCTCACAGCAGGCTGCAAGGCAGGAGGAAAGTGCTATTCAATGGCACCAGCAAACTGACGATTCAAATCACAGCAACTATTACCAAAAATTTTAATTTTTAATTATTAGAATACTGTCACAACAAATATGATTGGTGTAAATATTTTTTAAGTAGGCCTGGCACACAGACTTGGAAGGCTGTAGAAAAGTGCGATTCAAAGGCACAAGCAAACTGAGGGTTAAGATCATCAACGATAAAGATTTTATTAATTGTAATTAGTAACTATACTGTGACAAAAAATTTGGATTGGTGTAAATAGTTGGCAAGACGGCCTGGCACAAAAGGATGGCAGGCAGGAGGGAGATGCAATTCAAGGAAACTAGGAGACTGATTACTGACAGTCTAAACAGTGATGATTGACAATTTTTGAAATACTGTTAACAGAAATATGATTGCTGACAACAATTGGCTAGGTAGGCCTGGCTCACAGCAGGCTGCAAGGCAGGAGGAAAGTGCTATTCAATGGCACCAGCAAACTGACGATTCAAATCACAGCAACTATTACCAAAAATTTTAATTTTTAATAATTAGAATACTGTCCCAACAAATATGATTGGTGTAAATATTTTTTAAGTAGGCCTGGCACACAGGCTTGGAAGGCTGTAGAAAAGTGAAATTCAAAAGCACGAGCAAACTGAGTATTAAGATCATCAACAATAAAGATTTTTTTAATTTTAATTAGTAACTATACTGTGACAAAAAATTTGGATTGGTGTAAATAGTTGGCAAGACGGCCTGGCACAAAAGGATGGCAGGCAGGAGGGAGATGCAATTTAAGGAAACTAGGAGACTGATTACTGACAGTCTAAACAGTGATGATTGACAATTTTTGCAATACTGTTAACAGAAATATGATTGCTGACAACAATTGGCTAGGTGGGCCTGGCTCACAGCAGGCTGCAAGGCAGGAGGAAAGTGCTATTCAATGGCACCAGCAAACTGACGATTCAAATCACAGCAACTATTACCAAAAATTTTAATTTTTAATTATTAGAATACTGTCACAACAAATATGATTGGTGTAAATATTTTTTAAGTAGGCCTGGCACACAGGCTTGGAAGGCTGTAGAAAAGTGCGATTCAAAGGCACGAGCAAACTGAGGGTTAAGATCATCAACGATAAAGATTTTATTAATTGTAATTAGTAACTATACTGTGACAAAAAATTTGGATTGGTGTAAATAGTTGGCAAGACGGCCTGGCACAAAAGGATGGCAGGCAGGAGGGAGATGCAATTCAAGGAAACTAGGAGACTGATTACTGACAGTCTAAACAGTGATGATTGACAATTTTTGAAATACTGTTAACAGAAATATGATTGCTGACAACAATTGGCTAGGTAGGCCTGGCTCACAGCAGGCTGCAAGGCAGGAGGAAAGTGCTATTCAATGGCACCAGCAAACTGACGATTCAAATCACAGCAACTATTACCAAAAATTTTAATTTTTAATTATTAGAATACTGTCACAACAAATATGATTGGTGTAAATATTTTTTAAGTAGGCCTGGCACACAGGCTTGGAAGGCTGTAGAAAAGTGCAATTCAAAGGCACGAGCAAACTGAGGGTTAAGATCATCAACAATAAAGATTTTTTTAATTTTAATTAGTAACTATACTGTGACAAAAAATTAGGATTGGTGTAAATAGTTGGCAAGACGGCCTGGCACAAAAGCATGGCAGGCAGGAAGGAGATGCAATTCAAGGACACTAGGAGACTGATTACTGACAGTGTAAACAGTGATGATTGACAATTTTTGCAATACTGTTAACAGAAATATGATTGCTGACAACAATTGGCTAGGTGGGCCTGGCTCACAGCAGGCTGCAAGGCAGGAGGAAAGTGCTATTCAATGGCACCAGCAAACTGAGGATTCAAATCACAGCAACTATTACCAAAAATTTTAATTTTTAATTATTAGAATACTGTCACAACAAATATGATTGGTGTAAATATTTTTTAAGTAGGCCTGGCACACAGGCTTGGAAGGCTGTAGAAAAGTGCAATTCAAAGGCACGAGCAAACTGAGGGTTAAGATCATCAACAATAAAGATTTTTTTAATTTTAATTAGTAACTATACTGTGACAAAAAATTAGGATTGGTGTAAATAGTTGGCAAGACGGCCTGGCACAAAAGCATGGCAGGCAGGAGGGAGATGCAATTCAAGGACACTAGGAGACTGATTACTGACAGTGTAAACAGTGATGATTGACAATTTTTGCAATACTGTTAACAGAAATATGATTGCTGACAACAATTGGCTAGGTGGGCCTGGCTCACAGCAGGCTGCAAGGCAGGAGGAAAGTGCTATTCAATGGCACCAGCAAACTGATGATTCAAATCACAGCAACTATTACCAAAAATTTTAATTTTTTATTATTAGAATACTGTCACAACAAATATGATTGGTGTAAATATTTTTTAAGTAGGCCTGGCACACAGGCTTGGAAGCGTGTAGAAAAGTGCAATTCAAAGGCACGAGCAAACTGAGGGTTAAGATCATCAACGATAAAGATTTTATTAATTGTAATTAGTAACTATACTGTGACAAAAAAATTTGGATTGGTGTAAATAGTTGGCAAGACGGCCTGGCACAAAAGGATGGCAGGCAGGAGGGAGATGCAATTCAAGGAAACTAGGAGACTGATTACTGACAGTCTAAACAGTGATGATTGACAATTTTTGAAATACTGTTAACAGAAATATGATTGCTGACAACAATTGGCTAGGTAGGCCTGGCTCACAGCAGGCTGCAAGGCAGGAGGAAAGTGCTATTCAATGGCACAAGCAAACTGACGATTCAAATCACAGCAACTATTACCAAAAATTTTAATTTTTAATTATTAGAATACTGTCACAACAAATATGATTGGTGTAAATATTTTTTAAGTAGGCCTGGCACACAGGCTTGGAAGGCTGTAGAAAAGTGCAATTCAAAGGCACGAGCAAACTGAGGGTTAAGATCATCAACAATAAAGATTTTTTTAATTTTAATTAGTAACTATACTGTGACAAAAAATTAGGATTGGTGTAAATAGTTGGCAAGACGGCCTGGCACAAAAGCATGGCAGGCAGGAGGGAGATGCAATTCAAGGACACTAGGAGACTGATTACTGACAGTGTAAACAGTGATGATTGACAATTTTTGCAATACTGTTAACAGAAATATGATTGCTGACAACAATTGGCTAGGTGGGCCTGGCTCACAGCAGGCTGCAAGGCAGGAGGAAAGTGCTATTCAATGGCACCAGCAAACTGATGATTCAAATCACAGCAACTATTACCAAAAATTTTAATTTTTAATTATTAGAATACTGTCACAACAAATATGATTGGTGTAAATATTTTTTAAGTAGGTCTGGCACACAGGCTTGGAAGCGTGTAGAAAAGTGCAATTCAAAGGCACGAACAAACTGAGGGTTAAGATCATCAACGATAAAGATTTTATTAATTGTAATTAGTAACTATACTGTGACAAAAAATTTGGATTGGTGTAAATAGTTGGCAAGACGGCCTGGCACAAAAGGATGGCAGGCAGGAGGGAGATGCAATTCAAGGAAACTAGGAGACTGATTACTGACAGTCTAAACAGTGATGATTGACAATTTTTGAAATACTGTTAACAGAAATATGATTGCTGACAACAATTGGCTAGGTAGGCCTGGCTCACAGCAGGCTGCAAGGCAGGAGGAAAGTGTTATTCAATGGCACAAGCAAACTGACGATTCAAATCACAGCAACTATTACCAAAAATTTTAATTTTTAATTATTAGAATACTGTCACAACAAATATGATTGGTGTAAATATTTTTTAAGTAGGCCTGGCACACAGGCTTGGAAGGCTGTAGAAAAGTGCAATTCAAAGGCACGAGCAAACTGAGGGTTAAGATCATCAACAATAAAGATTTTTTTAATTTTAATTAGTAACTATACTGTGACAAAAAATTAGGATTGGTGTAAATAGTTGGCAAGACGGCCTGGCACAAAAGCATGGCAGGCAGGAGGGAGATGCAATTCAAGGACACTAGGAGACTGATTACTGACAGTGTAAACAGTGATGATTGACAATTTTTGCAATACTGTTAACAGAAATATGATTGCTGACAACAATTGGCTAGGTGGGCTTGGCTCACAGCAGGCTGCAAGGCAGGAGGAAAGTGCTATTCAATGGCACCAGCAAACTGAGGATTCAAATCACAGCAACTATTACCAAAAATTTTAATTTTTAATTATTAGAATACTGTCACAACAAATATGATTGGTGTAAATATTTTTTAAGTAGGCCTGGCACACAGGCTTGGAAGGCTGTAGAAAAGTGAAATTCAAAGGCACGAGCAAACTGAGGGTTAAGATCAACACTAAAAAAATTTTTTATTTAAATTAATAACTATACTGTCTGACTGTGACAACAATTATGATTGGTGTAAATAGTTGGCTAGATGGCCTGGCACAAAAGGCTGGCAGTGGCAGGCAGGAGGTAAATGAAATTCAATGGCCCTAGGAGACTGAATATTTGCAGTCCAAAAAATTATGGTTTTGTTTTTTTTATTACTGTTACAAGAATTGTGATTGGTGCCACTAATTGGCTACTTGGGCCTGGCAGACAGGCTGGCAGATATGAGTCGTGGATGGTAGGTAGGGCAGTAATTTAACACAGTATGCTGTGTAAGTGACAAAAACACAGGACTGATAGAAAATTAAGTTACATTACACTAGCAAAATATTTTAAAATTTTAGATTTTAATATTAAAATTATGTTAAGAAGTGCAATGCACATATGACTCTATGAGTGGTCGCACTGGCTGGCTGCTACGTAGGGCAGCAATTATAACAACAGTATGCTGTGTAAGTCAGATAGACAGTTAGACACAGGCCTGATAGAAAATACAATTAGATTACACTAGCATAATGATTTAAAGACTTTTTTTTGGAAATTTTAAGAAAAAGGTTAAGCACATACATATGAGTCGTGGCTGATAGCCTTGGAAGGGCAGCTATTAAAAACAGTAGGCTATGTATGTCGGATACACACACGCCTGATAGAAAATACTATTAGATTACACTAGAAAAATGATTGAAATTATTTTTTGGGGGGGAAATTAAAAAAAAGGTTAAACACATATGAGTCGTGGCTCATAGACTAGGGAGGGCAGCAAGTAAACACAGTAGGCTCTCTATGGCCTAGATTTGGAGTTCGGCGGTAGCCGTCAAAACCAGCGTTAGAGGCTCCTAACGCTGGTTTTGGCCGCCCGCTGGTATTTGGAGTCAGTGATTAAAGGGTCTAACGCTCACTTTTCAGCCGCGACTTTTCCATACCGCAGATCCCCCTACGCCATTTGCGTATCCTATCTTTTCAATGGGATCTTTCTAACGCTGGTATTTAGAGTCGTTTCTGAAGTGAACGTTAGAGCTCTAACGACAAAATTCCAGCCGCCTGAAAATAGCAGGAGTTAAGAGCTTTCTGGCTAACGCCGGTTCATAAAGCTCTTAACTACTGTACCCTAAAGTACACTAACACCCATAAACTACCTATGTACCCCTAAACCGAGCTCCCCCCACATCGCCGCCACTCGATTAAAATTTTTAACCCCTAATCTGCCGACCGCCACCTACGTTATACTTATGTACCCCTAATCTGCTGCCCCTAACCCCGCCGACCCCTGTATTACATTTATTAACCCCTAACCTGCCCCCCACAACGTCGCCGCCAGCTACTTAAAATAATTAACCCCTAATCTTCCGACCGCAAAGCGCCGCCACCTACGTTATCCCTATGTACCCCTAATCTGCTACCCCTAACACCGCCGACCCCTATATTATATTTATTAACCCCTAATCTGCCCCCCTCAACGTCGCCGACACCTGCCTACACTTATTAACCCCTAATCTGCCGAGCGGACCTGAGCGCTACTATAATAAAGTTATTAACCCCTAACCCGCCTCACTAACCCTATCATAAATAGTATTAACCCCTAATCTGCCCTCCCTAACATCGCCGACACCTACTTTCAATTATTAACCCCTAATCTGACGACCGGAGCTCACCGCTATTCTAATAAATGTATTAACCCCTAAAGCTAAGTCTAACCCTAACACTAACACCCCCCTAACTTAAATATAATTTACATCTAACGAAATTAATTAACTCTTATTAAATAAATGATTCCTATTTAAAGCTAAATACTTACCTGTAAAATAAATCCTAATATAGCTACAATATAAATTATAATTATAATAACCAGGTACAATAGCTATTAAATAGTTAAGAACTATTTAATAGTTACCTAGTTAAAATAATAACAAATTTACCTGTAAAATAAATCCTAACCTAAGATATAATTAAACCTAACACTACCCTATCAATAAATTAATTAAATAAACTACCTACAATTACCTACAATTAACCTAACACTACACTATCAATAAATTAATTAAACACAATTCCTACAAATAAATACAATTAAATAAACTAGCTAAAGTACAAAAAATAAAAAAGAACTAAGTTACAAAAAATAATAAAATATTTACAAACATAAGAAAAATATTACAACAATTTTAAACTAATTACACCTACTCTAAGCCCCCTAATAAAATAACAAAGCCCCCCAAAATAAAAAATTCCATACCCTATTCTAAATTAAAAAAGTTACAAGCTCTTTTACCTTACCAGCCCTGAACAGGGCCCTTTGCGGGGCATGCCCCAAGGATTTCAGCTCTTTTGCCTGTAAAAAAAAACATACCATACCCCCCCCCCCCAACATTACAACCCACCACCCACATACCCCTAATCTAACCCAAACCCCCCTTAAATAAACCTAACACTAAGCCCCTGAAGATCTTCCTACCTTGTCTTCACCATACCAGGTTCACCGATCCGTCCTGGCTCCAACATCTTCATCCAACCCAAGCGGGGGTTGGCGATCCATCATCCGGTGCTGAAGAGGTCCAGAAGAGGCTCCAAAGTCTTCCTCCTATCCGGCAAGAAGAGGACATCCGGACTGTTCCGATCAGCCAATAGAATGCGAGCTCAATCTGATTGGCTGATTGGATCAGCCAATCGGATTGAACTTGATTCTGATTGGCTGATTCCATCAGCCAATCAGAAAATTCCTACCTTAATTCCGATTGGCTGATAGAATCCTATCAGCCAATCGGAATTCGAGGGACGCCATCTTGGATGACGTCCCTTAAAGGAACCTTCATTCGTCGGGAGACAACGGAAGAAGGGGATGGATCCGCGTCGCCTGCTTCAAGATGGACCCGCTCCGCACCGGATGGAAGAAGATTGAAGATGCCGCTTGGAGAAGATGTTTGCCGGTCCGGATGTCCTCTTCTTGCCGGATAGGAGGAAGACTTTGGAGCCTCTTCTGGACCTCTTCAGCACCGGATGATGGATCTCCAACCCCTGCTTGGGTTGGATGAAGATGTTGGAGCCAGGACGGATCGGTGAACCTGGTATGGTGAAGACAAGGTAGGAAGATCTTCAGGGGCTTAGTGTTAGGTTTATTTAAGGGGGGTTTGGGTTAGATTAGGGGTATGTGGGTGGTGGGTTGTAATGTTGGGGGGGGGGTATGGTATGTTTTTTTTTACAGGCAAAAGAGCTGAAATCCTTGGGGCATGCCCTGCAAAGGGCCCTGTTCAGGGCTGGTAAGGTAAAAGAGCTTGTAACTTTTTTAATTTAGAATAGGGTAGGGAATTTTTTATTTTGGGGGGCTTTGTTATTTTATTAGGGGGCTTAGAGTAGGTGTAAAATTGTTGTAATATTTTTCTTATGTTTGTAAATATTTTATTATTTTTTGTAACTTAGTTCTTTTTTATTTTTTGTACTTTAGCTAGTTTATTTAATTGTATTTATTTGTAGGAATTGTGTTTAATTAATTTATTGATAGTGTAGTGTTAGGTTAATTGTAGGTAATTGTAGGTAGTTTATTTAATTAATTTATTGATAGGGTAGTGTTAGGTTTAATTATATCTTAGGTTAGGATTTATTTTACAGGTAAATTTGTTATTATTTTAACTAGGTAACTATTAAATAGTTCTTAACTATTTAATAGCTATTGTACCTGGTTAAAATAATTAAAAAGTTGCCTGTAAAATAAATATTAATCCTAAAATAGCTATAATATAATTATAATTTATATTGTAGCTATATTAGGATTTATTTTACAGGTAAGTATTTAGCTTTAAATAGGAATAATTTATTTAATAAGAGTTAATTAATTTCGTTAGATGTAAATTATATTTAATTTAGGGGGGTGTTAGGGTTAGACTTAGCTTTAGGGGTTAATCCATTTATTATAGTAGCGGTGAGCTCCGGTCGTCAGATTAGGGGTTAATAATTGAAGTTAGGTGTCGGCGATGTTAGGGAGGGCAGATTAGGGGTTAATACTATTTATGATAGGGTTAGTGAGGCGGATTAGGGGTTAATAACTTTATTATAGTAGCGCTCAGGTCCGCTCGGCAGATTAGGAGTTAATAAGTGTAGGCAGGTGTCGGCGACGTTGAGGGGGGCAGATTAGGGGTTAATAAATATAATATAGGGGTCGGCGATGTTAGGGCAGCAGATTAGGGGTACATAGGGATAACGTAGGTTGCGGCGGTTTACGGAGCGGCAGATTAGGGGTTAAAAAAAATATGCAGGTGTCAGCGATAGCGGGGGCGGCAGATTAGGGGTTAATAAGTGTAAGGTTAGGGGTGTTTAGACTTGGGGTACATGTTAGAGTGTTAGGTGCAGACGTAGGAAGTGTTTCCCCATAGGAAACAATGGGGCTGCGTTAGGAGCTGAACGCTGCTTTTTTGCAGGTGTTAGGTTTTTTTTCAGCTCAAACAGCCCCATTGTTTCCTATGGGAGAATCGTGCACGAGCACGTTTTTGAGGCCGGCCGCGTCCGTAAGCAACTCTGGTATCGAGAGTTGCATTTGCGGTAAAAATGCTCTACGCTCCTTTTTTGGAGCCTAACGCAGCATTTGATTAAACTCTCGATACCAGAGTTAAATTTATGGTGCGGCCAGAAAAAAGCCCGCGGAGCGTTAACAGCCCTTTTACCGCCAAACTCCAAATCTAGGCCTATGTCAGCAAAACACACAGGCCGGATAGAAAATTAGATTTGATTACACTAGCAAACAAATTTAAACTTTTTTTTTTTATATTAAAATTAAGGTGAAAGAAAAATAGATATGAGTGCTGGGTGGCTGCCTGGCACAGACCAATTAACCAAAACACTGAAAAAAAAGAGGTATATTAATGCTGTGTGAGCCTGACAGACACAGGCATGATAGTAAATGTAATTAGATTACACTAGAAAAATATTTTTTTTAAATTAAAAATAATGTTATAAATGGATATTAACACTGCTGGCTGCTGGCTGGCACAGAGCAATGAACCAGAGTATATGCTGTGTGACACTGGCCTGATAGAAAATGAAAAAAAATTACACTAGAAAAATAATTATATTTTTGGGTTAGTTAAATTTAAACTAATGTTGTTAGGGAGATATCAGTGGTGGCAGTAGTCACAGCATATGCTGTGAGTCTTAAACACACAGCTGAAAGCCAGGCAAATGCTAATAATAAAAAAAAAGAAATAAAAAAAAAACGGCACGAAATATAGCCCTAAAAAGGGCTTTTTGGGGTGCTGTGCTTGCAGCAGAGATGAGTGGAGTCCTTCTGTACTGTAAATACACTAGCCTAGCTATGTTTTTCCTATGAATGTCAGGAGCAAAAACATAACACGTCCTATCATTAAAAAAGCAAGGTCGTTATGAGTCTAAAATGGCGGATTCCGAGTAGCTGGGAGTGTCTGTGAGGGAGTGTCTGATGTTGATTGGCTCTAATGTGTCAGGCGGCTGTGACATAAAGGGTCAAAGTTTCCACAATGATGACACATAGGGGCGGATCGAACATCGCCATGTGTTCGCCCACAAACGCGTTCGGGACATCACTACTTCCAATGCATTATCTAGGGAGGAGCAAACATCCTAAGAGAATGAGTAAAGATTTTTAAAGTTGGAGCCAAATGCACACAATTGATAACCACCTTTTTATGAGAACATTTGATATATCAATAAAATAAAAATCAAAAATACAAATAAAGGGGGGCGTGTCTGGGCGGTGACCTTAGCAGGTCGCAATATCTGAGACTGGTATCAAGATTCTGCTAATCCGCCGGTTATCTGCGGAATTTGACAGCATCAACAGTCCTCAAGTATATATTCTGGTGTATTATCTCAAGATGAAGAGATCAATTTATATATATTTGCTGTCTGCATGACCATCCAGTCTGGATCCGTATCGTTGTGGACCTGACTGTTGGGATCCGGCCGGCCCTGCATTAAAGGAACAACAACATTTACACATCCAGGGTGAAGTCTCAGGTAGAAGGGACATACAAAATGATAATTGGAACTTTGATCAGCAAATCAATGTTTTCCCACATCCCAAATGCCCCCATGAAAATAAGATGACAACCGTGAGTGTTAATTTCTATCTGGACACTTAAATCTGTTTATTACCCCTGTGGGACTGGAGGGAGCAAGGAGTGCTCAAAGATAATACTAGCCTGCGTCACACAGTGCAAAGGAACATTTATCTGTCAGATGTTTATGCCTCATGCTGTTTCCTCCCTAAATGCTTTGATAGCTGTTCATGCTTCAGGGACCTCTTTGAAGCTGACACCCGGATTGGTGTTGGGTAAACTGTATCTGTGTTGTTGAAATCCTGAGGGAGTTTTTGCAAATTCTTTTGCTCATATAAATGACGATCTTGGGATCTGACAGGCAATTTTACAACTGTGCTTTTTCATTTAGTTAGTGGGATGAAAAATTTCACCTTGATAATATTATTCGGTTAGCAGTTTAACTGTAATAAGTTATCCATGTATACTCAATATTTTTTGTTTTGCATTTATTTTTATTTATGTACTGTTTCTCTTTTCCAAAATGCTTAATGCAACTGGTGTGTTTGTGTCTAATGTAGATTTTGCATAAGCTTATGGTGTCACATTTACAGCTGGTTATAGTAATAATAGCCAAACATCATAGTTACACTTAATAGTACATATTAACTGCTTACTACTGGTATCAATGGCACAACAAGAATTTCATCACATTTGACTTAACACTTATTGTGAGGGTTTATGAATTGTAAATCTTTAATGTGAGTCTCATGCAATTGTTTTTATGGTATTATAAAACAACAGGATATGTCTAAATGTATTTAATGACTACCCATAATTCCCCTATGAGGCCCTTGGTAAGATGCTGTCTCTTGGGGATATTTTTTGTCAAATACTTAATTTGTGAGGGTGCTATTATGTGGCTAGTACATCTGTGCTTAGAAGCAGTTTATAGCCCTTAGTACCTATATAAGGGAATACATAGATCCTGACATTATTTACCAGCTTTTTCTGCTAATAATTAATTTATAGTTTCTAGACTACTAAGAAAAAGGGTGCTTAGGGCAGTTCACACTTTAACCTTGGTATACTTAACTGTTAGGTGTCCATTTACATTTTCCTCCTGTAAGCGCAGATAAGATTATTTGTCCATTTAGCTGATATATATCATATCTCAGGACCTAAGAGTGGTCCCATCATTATTTTTCTTCTGAAACTCCTCTCTCTCAGTGAGTTACTGCCTTACACAGCCCAAGAGAGGCTGTATTTTTCATTTGGGGTTACTCATTTCCTTATTTAAACGCTTATATATCTGTTTATCTGAATATGTAATTTATCAAGCAGTTGTAGAGCATCATATTTACTGAGGTCCAAAAGTGGCCTGTGAGCTAGAAACTGTATCTCCTACTGCAGTGATTTGCAACCTTTTTTTTCCATGGCACACTTTTTTACATTAAAAAATCCTGTGGTACACCACCATCCCAAAATTTTACAAAATCACACATTGTAGCCTAATACAGGATATATATACAGTATATATATATATATATATATATATATATATATATATATACATATACATTTGTCTGTGAATGAATGTCAATGTCATGGTTGTAAATGATGCCTGATGAGCCTGTCACATAACTCCCAATAATTCAAAATTTGAAAGAGGGACAACCCCCGCACTGTTGTCAGTCTGCCGTGGCACACCTGAGGATCTCTCGCGGCACACTAGTGTGCCACGGCACACTGGTTGAAAAACACTGTCCTACTGAGTTGTCTTAATATTACCAGAAGCCCAAAAGTGGCTTTAGTTGTTTTGGAGATATATATTTTATAATTATACTATATCTTAATATATCTGCCATGGCTATTTTATTCTACTATCTATAGTTCTATAACTTTTATACCTGTTAGCTATATATAGAAAATGTGCAGGTCCAAAAGTGGCCTGCGTCACCTAAAAACCCTCATTTTAAAGAGCTATGATACTTGGGGTCCAAATGTTGCCTCAGTTGTTAATGAGGGCAAAAAAGAGGGGTGTTCATGGGGGCTCTTTAAATATTTGATGAGTGGTTTATTTTGTACTGTGACAAATGAATGTGTCTGTAAAAACCTAATGTTGTTCATGTACATTGATGTAGTCATGTATCTGAACTTGTCATATCATCTTCTCTCTGTATGCGTAATGAGCACACCTAATATTTTGTAATTTCTTAAACCCCAATTTAAATATATATATATATATATATATATATATATATATATATATATATATATTCCTTTGTATCATTATCACGCCATCTCACATCCTTTGTATCATTATCTCTCTGACAAGTCTGAGGAACTTGCCATAAACTTTTTGAGACTGGCTGCATAGTGCTTTCTGTATGGGTATATATTATAAATAAATAATAGAATCTATATACCACAGAATGGGACTACTGTAAGTGTGAGCGCTTTTCGGGCTTGTCAGGTGACTTTTTTTGCCATCAGACATTCTAATTTTTTGTTTATATATATATATATATATATATATATATATATATATATATATATATATATATTTTTATATATATATATATATATATATATATATATATATATATATATATATATAAAATAATACAAATAAAAAAGTTGGGAAACATTGGTCAGATTAAATAAACCACATGAAACATATCTCATGGAAAGACACTTGCAACATCACAATTAAAAAATTGCAGGGTTCAAAAAGATGCCTACCCCTCGTCACATTCACAAATTGTGATCATGTCTCCATTATAATCAATGAAGCAGCATCTATCTTGTAACTGCCTGGTGTGTAGAACAAAATCCAATGTGAAGGCATTGTAAAAACACCATCAAATTGTTACTGAACAAATAAATAAAAACAGAAAAAAAAACATTCTGTATAAAATAGTCTACGGCTCATTAGCTTTTAGATAGTGAACCACAACTGTAAGTTGAGATACTTCACAGGTCAATACAGTCTTCATGAATTCAACATGTTTGGTGTTAATGTAGTTGAAAATCGTGCCAAAGCAGTAGGAATACCCATGGTTAGCACCTTATTCATGCCATTACATAGTGAGACTACTTTTATATAACATAGCAATCATGCAAACATGTCTTTCAAGGGGGGCATGTCCAGGTGGCAGCCATGAAAGACAGAAAAAAATTGAAGCTCTGAGAGTCCCCAAGATAATCAGCCATTTATCACCGGAATACTCTGTAATCCACCCAGAGCAATAATATATCCAGACTCATGAAACTGCTCTAAACCAGGAAATATATTGTTTGATGCATTATAACTCTCATGAACTGATCTGAGCCGTTGGACCTTAGGTGGCAGCCTAACTTGCTGACTCCAACATCCCCCCCCCCTCCCGGCTCTCCGGGTAAAGCAGAAAGAAAGTATCTGTTCAACTGCTCACAGGAGTAAGAATCAACTATCTTCCTACTATCGCCTATTTATAATCTGGCTTTTCTGGTGGCAGAAGGGAAGACCTTGAAACAGTAAAGTCCCTTTAAGAAGATTTTGAGAAGTTGATGGCAACCAGATTTAATCAGCTCTTAACTTGCATCAGCTCTCCAGATGCAAGATAGGATAACATCAACATTCCTTTTACATAGCAGGAGACTTTTGCTGAGCGGCAGCAGGATGTACAGAATACTTACGTTCACTCACAGATTGTGAACAGGGTCACCACTGCAATACCAAATTAAATCAAGACATATATGCCATCTGTACGAAGGGAATTCTTGATTACGGTGATCCAGTTTATTTTAAAACATAATTATTTTAAATTATTTTCAATTCTTAGAATGAATAGTATTTGCAGACCAGAGGGACGGCCATGGGCACGAGGTTCGCACCCAGCTTTGCTAACTTGTATATGGGAGCATTTGAAGAACAATATATTTATGGCTCAAGCTGGGTGCGTAACTTGGTGTACTATGGCCGCTGTGAAATGGTGGCATGAAATATACCAAAATGGGCCTAGATCAATACTTTGGGATGTCTTCTAAAAATATATATATACCTGTCAAAGGATATTCAGGGATTTCTGAAAGATATCAGTGTTCCAATGTAACTAGCGCTAATTTTGAAAAAAAGTGGTTTGGAAATAGCAAAGTGCTACTTGTATTTATGGCCCTATAACTTGCAAACAAAGCAAAGAACATGTAAACATTGGGTATTTATAAACTCAGGACAAAATTTAAAAACTATTTAGCATCAGTGTTTTTTTGGTGGTTGTAGATGTGTAACAGATTTTGGGGGTCAAAGTTAGAAAAAGTGTGTTTTTTTTCAATTGTTTCCTCATATTTTAATTTTTTTTATAGTAAATTATGAGATATGATAAAAATAATGGTATCTTTAGAAAGTCCATTTAATGGCAAGAAAAATGGTATATAATATGTGTGGGTACAGTAAATGAGTAAGAGGAAAATTGCAGCTAAACACAAACACTGCAAAAATGTAAAAATAACCTTGGTCCCAAACGCACAGAAAATGGAAAAGTGTTGCGTTCATTAAGGGGTTAACTATTTAATAACTACCTAATTAAAATAAATACAAATTGACCTGTAAAATAAAACCTAACCTATGTTACAATAACACCTAACACTACACTACAATTAAATAAATTCCCTATATTAAATACAATTAAATAAATTAAATAAAATTAAATAAATTACAAAAAAAACAAAACACTAAATTACAGAAAATAAAAAACAAATTACAAGATCTTTAAACTAATTACACCTAATCTAATAGCCCTATCAAAATAAAAAAGCCCCCCCAAAATAAAAAAAAACCCTAGCCTAAACTTAACTACCAATAACCCTTAAAAGGGCCTTTTGCGGGGCACTGCCCCAAAGAAATCAGCTCTTTCACCTGTAAAAAAAATACAAAATACCCCTCAACAGTAAAAGCCACCACCCACAACACCAACCCCCCCTAATAAAAGCCTAACTAAAAAACCTAAGCTCCCCATTGTCTTGAAAAGGGCATTTGTATGGGCATTGCCCTTAAATGGGCATTTAGCTCTATTGCGGCCCAAAGCCCTAACCTAAAAATAAAACCCACCCAATACACCCTTAAAAAATCCTAACACTAACCCCGAAGATTCACTTACCGGGAGAAGTCTTCATCCAAGCGGCAAGATGTCCTTAACAAAGCCGGCAGAAGTGGTCCTCCAGATGGGCAGAAGTGGTCCTCCAGACGGGCAGAAGTCTTCATCCAGACGGCATCTTCTATCTTCATCCATCCGGCGCGGAGCGGCTACATCTTTAAGACATCTGGCGCGGAGCATCCTCTTCCAACGACGTCCTCTTGATGAATGAAGGTACCTTTAAATGACGTAATCCAAGATGGCGTCCCTTAGATTCCGATTGGCTGATAGAATTCTATCAGCCAAACGGAATCTAAGGGATGCCATTTTAGATGACGTCACTTAAAGGTACTGTCATTCCAGAAGAAGACATAGGAAGAAGAGGATTCTCCACGCCAGATGTCTTGAAGTTGGAGCTGCTCCGCGCCGGATGGATGAAGATAGAAGATGCCGTCTGGATGAAGACTTCTGCCCATCTGGAGGATCAGTTCTGCCCATCTGGAAGACCACTTCTGCCGGCTTCGTTGAGGACATCTTGCCGCTTGGATGAAGACATCTCCCGGTAAGTGAATCTTCGGGGTTAGTGTTAGGATTTTTTAAGGGTGTATTGGGTGGGTTTTATTTTTAAGGTTAGGGATTTGGACAACAATAGAGCTAAATGCCCTTTTAAGGGCAATGCCCATCCAAATGCCATTTTCAGGACAATTAAAGGGTCAACCTAAAAACCCCAATTTGGGAAATGATTTGGACATATCTCACAACCTCGGTTTATAACACAATACAATTCAAATTATAGAGCTATTAAGAAATCTATGACTAATCATTGGTATATTTTGCAAAAAAAATCCCATTCTGAAACAGATTCCCAGCCTTTAATAACTTTCAGGAGAGCTCCCACTCTTAAAAACTTGCACCTAGGAAGGTTGTGATGTCCAAAAGATTGGGTGTTAAGAAGACATTGCAGACTTCCTCCCCTGGAATTTATAAATGCGGACACCCATGTGTAAACTATGCCAATAATAGGGCGACTACTATAACTGCAACCACCACAGGAGAAACGCTTAAGATTGAGAGTAGAATTACATGTAATACAGCTTTTGTGGTTTATGTTCTGTATAGTAAATGTGGCCTTCAATATTTGGGTCTCACGACCCGAAAAATTTGCAGGAGATGGAGTTAACATTTACGTAATATTAAGAAAAAATCTCTTCTCCATAGTGTACCCAGACATCATGTGCAGACTCATTATGGAGAACCTTGTAGTTTCAATATTACACCAATATTACACCAATTGGTACACTAAACTCAGACATAGAGAAACATTCTGGATATATAAATTCCAATCCCTATATCCCATAGGTCTAAATTAAGTTATTGACTCTGCTGCATTTTAATTAACTCCGTCTCTATTTATTTTAATATAGGTACTCACATGTACACTGGAGTATGATTGTGTATGTTTCATCCCCATCTTTTAACAAAACTCTTTTTAAAAAAAAATTAAAACGTTTTTAAATTATTTTTTTTTTTTTTTCCCCTACTTTTGGAATTTTCCATAATAGAATATAGATATATGAGGTGCTTATTATATTATATATTTTTTGTGTATGTTTGCACATCTTTATGTATATGGGTTGTTGTTTCAATTTTTTCACCTTTTTAAGTTATTAGTTATTATTATCTGATTTTAGTCAGGCTAGGTATCTACACGGACAATTCATACGGATGTATTTATTTACGATTGATGTATGTGCATCTTCATGTATATGGGTTGTTGTTTCAATCTCCCCTGCGTTGTAGTCACTATTATTTTTTTATTTAGTCCTACTTTTGGAATTTCCCATAATAGAATATAGATATATGAGGTGATTATTATATTATATATATATATATATATATATATATATATATATATATATATATATATATAAGAAGTAAGTGAGTTGAATCCAGCACCATAGGTTTTAGTAAAATTTCTTTCCCACCTGTGTGCACGTTACCAAGGAGTATCAGCCAAACTCCAGTGTATACAGTCCATGTAAAAAACAAGGTAACAGCACCACAGCACACAATCTTCTTTTAAAGGTGAAAAATCTTTATTTGAGGTTTAGCAACCAGTAAAAAGCGACGTTTCGGACCTACATAGTCCTTAATCATGCATGATTAAGGACTATGTAGGTCCGAAACGTCGCTTTTTACTGGTTGCTAAACCTCAAATAAAGATTTTTCACCTTTAAAAGAAGATTGTGTGCTGTGGTGCTGTTACCTTGTTTTTTACATGGACTATATATATATATATATATATTATGTATGTATGCACAAAGTTTTGCAGTTTCCAAATTCAGTTGAGACCATAGCACTTATTAATAGGAGATCTCAATTGTGAGATTTGGGTCACTATATTTCCCCACTGGTATATGTACACACTTTTATGGCTTCCTTAGGCCTAGATTTAGAGTTGGGCGGTAGCCGTCAAAACCAGCGTTAGAGGCTCCTAACGCTGGTTTTTACCGCCCTCTGGTATTTGGAGCCAGTCATTAAAGGGTCTAACGCTCACTTTCCAGCCGCGACTTTTCCATACTGCAGATCCCCTTAAGTCAATTACGTATCCTATCTTTTCAATGGGATCTTTCTAACGCCGGTATTTAGAGTCGTGTCTGAAGTGAGCGTTAGAATTCTAACGACAAGACACCAGCCGCAGAAAAAAGTCAGTAGTTAAGAGCTTTTTGTGCTAACGCCGGTTTATAAAGCTCTTAACTACTTTGCTCTAAAGTTCACTAACACCCATAAACTACCTATGTACCCCTAAACCGAGGTCCCCCCACATCGCCGCCACTCTATTAAAATTTTTTAACCCCTAATCTGCCGACCGCACGCCGCTGCCACCTACATTATCCCTATGAACCCCTAATCTGCTGCCCCTAACACCGCCGACCCCTATATTATATTTATTAACCCCTAATCTGACGCCCCCGCTATCGCTGACCCCTGCATATTATTATTAACCCCTAATCTGCCGCTCCGTACACCGCTGCCACCTACATTATAGCTATGTACCCCTAATCTGCTGCGCCTAACACCGCCGACCCCTATATTATATTTATTAACCCCTAATCTGCCCCCCTCACCGTCGCCTCCACCTGCCTACACTTATTAACCTCTAATCTGCCGAGCGGACCGCACCGCTACTATAATAACGTTATTAACCCCTAATCCGCCTCACTCCCGCCTCAATAACCCTATAATAAATAGTATTAACCCCTAATCTGCCCTCCCTAACATCGCCGACACCTAACTTCAAGTATTAACCCCTAATCTGCCGATCGGAGTTCACCGCTACTCTAATAAATTTTTTAACCCCTAAAGCTAAGTCTAACCCTAACCCTAACACCCCCCTAAGTTAAATATAATTTTATTCTAACGAAATAAATTAACTCTTATTAAATAAATTATTCCTATTTAAAGCTAAATACTTACCTGTAAAATAAACCCTAATATAGCTACAATATAAATTATAATTATATTGTAGCTATTTTAGGATTAATATTTATTTTACAGGCAACTTTGTATTTATTTTAACCAGGTGCAATGGCTATTAAATAGTTAAGAACTATTTAATAGCTAAAATAGTTAAAATAATTACAAAATTACCTGTAAAATAAATCCTAACCTAAGTTACAATTAAACCTAACACTACACTATCAATAAATAAATTAAATAAAATACCTACAAATAAATACAATTAAACCTAACACTACACTATCAATAAATTAATTAAATACAATAACTACAAATAAATACAATTAAATAAACTAACTAAAGTACAAAAAATAAAAAAGAACTAAGTTACAAAAAATAAAAAAATATTTACAAACATTAGAAAAATATTACAACAATTTTAAACTAATTACACCTACTCTAAGCCCCCTAATAAAATAACAAAGCCCCCCAAAATAAAAAAATGCCCTACCCTATTCTAAAATAAAAAAGTTCAAAGCTCTTTTACCTTACCAGCCCTGAAAAGGGCCCTTTGCGGGGCATGCCCCAAAGAATTCAGCTCTTTTGCCTGTAAAAAAAACACATACAATACCCCCCCCAACATTACAACCCACCACCCACATACCCCTAATCAAACCCAAACTCCCCTTAAATAAACCTAAAACTAAGCCCCTGAAGATCTCCCTACCTTGTCTTCACCTCACTGGGTCCCGATCTGTCCAGAAGAGGGTCCGAAGTCTTGATCCAAGCCCAAGCGGGGGGCTGAAGAGTGACGTCCATCCTCGGGCTGAAGTCTGGATCCAAGCGGCGGCTGAAGAAATCCATCATCGGGCTGAAGTCGGAAGTCCATCATCGGGATGAAGTCTTTTATCAAGCCGCATCTTCAATCTTCTTTCTTCCGGAGCGGAGCGGAGCCATCTTCTTCCAAGCCGACGCAGAACATTCTCTTCAACCGACGCCTACTCTCCGAATGACAGTTCCTTTAAATGACGTCATCCAAGATGGCGTCCCTCGAATTCCGATTGGCTGATAGGATTCTATCAGCCAATCGGAATTAAGGTAGAAATATTCTGATTGGCTGATGGAATAAGCCAATCAGATTCAAGTTCAATCCGATTGGCTGATTGGATCAGCCAATCAGATTAAGCTCGCATTCTATTGGCTGTTCCGATCAGCCAATAGAATGCAAGCTCAATCTGATTGGCTCATTGGATCAGCCAATCGGATTGAACTTGAATCTGATTGGCTGATTCCATCAGCCAATCAGAATATTCCTACCTTAATTCCGATTGGCTGATAGAATCCTATCAGCCAATCGGAATTCGAGGGACGCCATCTTGGATGACGTCATTTAAAAGAACCGTCATTCGGCGAGTAGGCGTCGGTTGAAGAGGATGTTCCGCGTTGGCTTGGAAGAAGATGGCTCCGCTCCGCTCCGGAAGAAAGAAGATTGAAGATGCGGCTTGATAGAAGACTTCATCCTGATGATGGACTTCCGACTTCAGCCCGGTGATGGAGTTCTTCAGCCGCCGCTTGGATCCAGACTTCAGCCCGAGGATAGACGTCACTCTTCAGCCCCCCGCTTGGGCTTGGATCAAGACTTCGGACCCTCTTTTGGACAGATCGGGACCCGGTGAGGTGAAGACAAGGTAGGGAGATCTTCAGGGGCTTAGTGTTAGGTTTATTTAAGGGGGGTTTGGGTTAGATTAGGGGTATGTGGGTGGTGGGTTGTAATGTTGGGGGGGGGTATTGTATGTTTTTTTTTCCATGCAAAAGAGCTGAATTCTTTGGGGCATGCCCCGCAAAGGGCCCTTTTCAGGGCTGGTAAAGTAAAAGAGCTTTGAACTTTTTTAATTTAGAATAGGGTAGGGCATTTTTTTATTTTGGGGGGCTTTGTTATTTTATTAGGGGGCTTAGAGTAGGTGTAATTAGTTTAAAATTGTTGTAATATTTTTCTAATGTTTGTAAATATTTTTTTATTTTTTTTAACTTAGTTCTTTTTTATTTTTTGTACTTTAGTTAGTTTATTTCATTGTATTTATTTGTAGGTATTGTATTTAATTAATTTATTGATAGTGTAGTGTTAGGTTTAATTGTAATTTAGGTTAGGATTTATTTTACAGGTAATTTTGTAATTATTTTAACTATTTTAGCTATTAAATAGTTCTTAACTATTTAATAGCTATTGTACCTGGTTAAAATAAATACAAAGTTGCCTGTAAAATAAATATTAATCCTAAAATAGCTATAATATAATTATAATTTATATTGTAGCTATATTAGGGTTTATTTTACAGGTAAGTATTTAGCTTTAAATAGGAATAATTTATTTAATAAGAGTTAATTTATTTCGTTAGATAAAAATTATATTTAATTTAGGGGGGTGTTAGTGTTAGGGTTAGACTTAGCTTTAGGGGTTCATCCATTTATTACAGTAGCGGCGAGATTCGGTCGGCAGATTAGGGGTTAATAATTGAAGTTAGGTGTCGGCGATGTTAGGGAGGGCAGATTAGGGGTTAATACTATTTATTATAGGGTTATTGAGGCGGGAGTGAGGCGGATTAGGGGTTAATAAGTGTAGGCAGGTGGAGGCGACGTTGTGAGGGGCAGATTAGGGGTTAATAAATATAATATAGGGGTCAGCGGTGTTAGGGGCAGCAGATTATGGGTACATAGGGATAATATAGGTAGCGGCGGTTTATGGAGCGGCAGATTAGGGGTTAAAAAAATATGCAGGTGTCAGCGATAGCGGGGGTGGCAGAATAGGGGTTAATAAGTGTAAGGTTAGGGGTGTTTAGACTCGGGTACATGTTAGAGTGTTAGGTGCAGACGTAGGAAGTGTTTCCCCATAGAAAACAATGGGGCTGCGTTAGGAGCTGAACGCTGCTTTTTTGCAGGTGTTAGGTTTTTTTTCAGCTCAAACTGCCCCATTGTTTTCTATGGGGATATCGTGCACGAGCACGTTTTTGAAGCTGGCCGCGTCCGTAAGCACCGCTGGTATCTAGAGTTGCAGTGGCGTTAAATTATGCTCTACGCTCCCTTTTTGGAGCCTAACGCACTGAAAACCCAGCCATTCTGTGAACTCTAAATACCAGCGGTATTTAAAAGGTGCGGGGGGAAAAAAGCACGCGTAGCTAACGCACCCCTTTGGCCGCAGAACTCTAAATCTAGGCGATAATCTGCACATCCTTACACCAATAATATATTTATTTATTTATTTATTAAAATTAATATTTGATATTAAGTGCTAGTATCTCTTATCAAGGTGGTATTTGTGTAAACACAACTTTATTCTAATACAATATAGCGTTTACTGCTGGTGAGTTGTATTTAGTTTCTTAGGGTTAATATTAACTGCCAGAATCCAATGATTTTAGTACATACACGACACACGCCCTATCTTTACACAGATTGGTTAGTCACTGCTAATTTTGTTCAGTAATTTTATGTTACATTTAGAGTTTATGAGTGATCCATTTGTCTTTACATTGAGACAGGTTTACAGTAAGAATGTTTCTAATGTATCTAAAACTATATTAATAAAGATCACAACAGATAAGATAATCAAATATTTGTGATTGTTTTTCTGCAACACAAAATAGAGCCATGGGAGCGTGGCTGTTTGAATAACACATTTAAAACAATATTTATTAGGAATGGAACCCCAGACAACATCATAGGGTTAAAAAGGTGGGGAGTTTTTGGAAATAATAAATAATTCCCTTGCATGAGTGTTGATATAATTACCTTGAGACTCTGTGCATAGGTGTATATTTAAAGTTGAGATGTAATCTTTATTAAAGGGACACTGAAACCAAATGTTTTCTTTTGTGATTCAGATACAGCATGACATTTTAAGCAACTTTCTAATTTACTCCTATTATCAAATTTTCTTCATTCTCTTGGTATCTTTATTTGAAATGCAAGAATATAAGTTTAAATGCCCACCCATTTTTGTTGAACAAACTGGGTTGTTCTTGCTGATTGGTGGATAAATGAATCCACCAATAAAATAGTGCTGTCCAGAGTCTGAACCAAAAAAAAAACACTTAGATGCATTCTTTTTCAAATAACGATAGCAAGAGAATGAAGAAAAATTCATAATAGGAGTAAATTAGAAAGTTGCTTAAAATGGCTGCTCTATCTGAATCATGAAAGAAAAAATTTGGGTTCAGTGTCCCTTTAAGCAAAGATTTTTTGAGAGTCCCATTAATTAATTTTAGTTTACTTTTTATTTAGTTTTTTATTCAAAACCTTTTTTACACTTATATGTAAACAACAATATGATTAACAATATCTGACCATTTATGAATCGTTTATGGAGGATGAAACATACACAACATACAAAGGGTTAAAAATCCTGTGGAACACCCCATGGAAGGAGGGGTTAATCACAGGTGTGTGTGTTAATTTGTACAGGATTCAAATTTGTTAGTATAGTTTAGTTAGGAAAGATATTTAAAGGCTATTCACAGCTCAGTTTATATGCCTGATGAAACAATGTGGTAAAGCACTGAGAAACGTGTTGCATATTTGAAGGAGGGTAGCTAGCAACCCCTGCCTTCTGGTTCCATTGTTTTATATTTTTATCTGTATTTTTTGAATTTTTTTATTTACAATAAATCAATTTTAAATGTTGTTCATTATACATTGGAACCGTGCCTTTCCTACCTAACTGTTACTCCTTAGGGAGTTATAGGCTGCATTTGTTGCAGTCTATTCTGCAGTTTTAGTTTATAGTCTCTATCCTTTGAGACTTTTCTATATATTTTGGAGTACCTGTGTCCCTGTGTCCCTGTGTCCCTGTGTTCCAGTGCCTGTGTTATTATCATATCAGTAAGCTGGTTTGCTGCTAAATATCCAGATTGTGCCTAATAGCACTGTCTGAGTGCTCTTCACAAATGTTAGTATACTGAATGAGAATCTACATATCTTTTTGGTCTATTACTGGTACACACAGGCGCCCTGTTTTATCTTATCTTCTCCAGATTTGATGTAATTTTTTTTCTGCAATCAGTGAGCTGGGTTGCTGACAAACATCCAGCCTGTTTCCAATAGCACTGTCTGAGTGCTCTTTGCAAATCTGAGTACCCTGATTAGGGCTCTTTGAAAATTATCATTTGGTTATCTACTGGTACACACAGGCGCCTCTCTTGTTTCTTTCATCTTCCAGATTCTTTAGCAATACCAAATCAGTGTGACACTGAAGGATCCTCTTACTCTCTGTTGACCCATGCTCCGGAGTATCCAGCTGGTCCGCTGGAGCAAGGGGCGCGTTTGGCTCACTATCAGACAGAGGATTGCTAAGGATCTTTTTACATATTTACAGCTCCTAGGTCCCATAAAAGACAACATCTACCTAAAGAATCTGTAGCTCAGTTCAACGGGCCATAGAGAACTAAAGGCGCTCCCACTGGAGCCTCACTGATTCAGGTTGAATGCTGCTCTGCAGAAGAAATCTCCCGGTTCCTAGCCATGCACATACAGCATATTAGCGGTACGAGAAGGTACTAATGCAACAGTGCAACTTCGATGATTGTGGTGTGGGTTAACATGGGACTGTCAAACAATACTCTGAGGAACGGTCCAGTACTACCAATCTGCTCTAGCATGGACCGTAAAGAGTCCTTAAGAACACAATCCAAAAGACACTGTTTAACTGAAGCTTATACACCAGAGCTGTACCTTTTTAATTTTTATATTATTTACTTCTAATCTATAAAAGGGTATTAAGTGTCTCTTAGAAGCTATTAGATCTTCATACTATATTGCTTTTTGTTTTCTATTCTAGGGGTGTGTTGCCAATAGGTATGGCGATAGACAATCAGATAATTTTGCACCCTCTGTTTTTTAATATGTTTTCTAAAAGGAAAACCCGCTGTGCTGACAAATGAGAAAGCCTCTTTAATTGTTCCTCATCCCACAGTTCATCATGAGGCTAGGGTGCCACTCCTAAGCCTACACTCAAGTTTGATGTAGCATGCATAGATCAGTTATTTTACATAGTTGTACTTTTAGGGAGAATGAAACATTTGAACAGCACAAGCCCTTGTAAACATACTATGTGCTTCTTTAGCTATATATCTGTTTCATAATTGCTTTGGAGCGAGAGGATATACACGCCTACTTATAGTAGCACATCATTATATTTAGCTTTGAAATTTATGCATGTCCGTTACAATAACTTAGGTATGCCTACCCTCCTACTTCATGAACCTATGTAGAAACAGATACAGTTACCTATATCTCCATCCTGTCTTATAATATTTACTTACACTAAGGTGTATAACCAATATTAAACCGTTACATAATTGGTCCACAGAGAGGCCCTTTAGACCTGCCAGACTGCATTATACAATACAGGTCAGCAATGTAAGATCCAAGAGACATCTGTAGTTACATGGGATTCTCACTCCCTATGTTATACTAGAACACCTCATGCCAGTCTTCTTCTCAAGTGCTGTATCACTATAACCACCTAAATTATTGGTATTTTATTTATTATTGTATAGATAGCATATGTGGTTCCCATAAGTGTGTTTAACTGTCATTCGAGATCATCCCCAGTTTCATTTTCCCTCACCTGGGTATAAGAGTGACCCTGTTTAGTATGGGAGGTATTCTAATCTTATTTAAAATTAGATATCATAGTGCTATGTTCTGATATGAAAGAATACATGGAAAGTCTAAACCAGAGAATCTTATCACAATATCTCTATTTAAGGAGCCAACAACTATATATACACATTTATCTATTATATTTGAAGGTCCTCCCACATATAAATTGAGCTGACCCATTGTTCATCTATTGTTATCTAAGAGCAGATATGTAAACTCACTATCTAGTTTTATTATATCAAGTCTTCATCACTAAATTTCCTCTAAGCGTGTTTTTAGTTTACAGGGGTACAAGATTGACCCTTTGAAGTGTAAGAGGCAGGGCCGGACTGGTAATAAAAAGAGACTGAGGAATTAAAAATATTAAAACGAGGTTCCAATTTATATTGTCAAGCGCAGATATAATATTTAGTTACTTGAGTTGGATGAAAATGCTTATATTTACCAGTGCCATGACAATTGTATGCCAATTATACCATATATTATTTCTGTAACTTGTCTACTTTATTGTTATAACTACTGACAACCTCAATAAAAGATTTAAAAAAAAAATGTCTTTCAAGTGTGTTTCTGAAGTTAATGTGTTTTTTATTGTCTTAATCACTTGGCAATAGATTCTTGTTTCACCGTGAGATATCATATTTTGAGCTCCTTGCTCAATCTGAGATGTTAATAACTTGAATGCCCACTAAGAAAGCTGTAGAAAATACAGGTGAATTTTGAACATGACCTTTACTTCCCTACAAGATAATCCTCAGTCTCACACGTGTAAAAAAATCTAACCATTGTTTCATTAAAGCGGTGCCGGGTGTCAATGTTTCCTGTCCCAACATCATCAAGACACCAATTTGAGTGCACAATAGAATATTTATGTAATAAGTTTAGCTTTAAAACATATATTAAAGAAATCCTAGTTTTCCCTGATAAACACTGCTGCATTTGATAAATAAATTTTATTTTTGGGATTTTGTTGAGACTGAATTAACTGAATCTTTTTTTTTTTTTTTTTTTTAAATGTAGACATTAGAAAATGTTATCAAGCATCATTATATCTCCCTAATACAGTCAGTAACTATCCAGTCAATGACCGATATAGAATATTGGAAAGTTATGCAGCACTTAGAATACTATTATAGCCAGGAATTTTAGAAATATGTTGTCTCCATGTAAAACATACATAGAAACATATGTAATCAGCCAATAAGTTGCTTTTATAAATTATGACATTAATGATCACATGACATGGCCAATTGGAACACACATACACTTTTGAATCAAATCTGTTAAATAAGAACCGCAAAAATTACCATTCGGCTAGATTACGAGTTTTGCGGTAGGCTACACTGCTGAAAAATTGGCCATTGCACGTGGAATGGCCAGGAACGCATATTACGAGTTGCGGCGGTATAGCTATATTATTTTTTAGCCTGCTGTAACGTAACATTCTTTCCGCACTCAAAAAAAGACGTTTGAGTGCGGGATTTTCATTGCGCCCATATAACAGGTTGTGTGGTCCTATACCAGCTTATACCAACACAATTCATTCCGCCATCTGAGAGCAGTAGTTATGGATTTTGTAAAACAAAAATGTTTCACAAAACTCATAACTAAAATATTACAAAGTACACTAACACCCATAAACTACCTATTAACGCCTAAACAGCCACCCTCCCGCATCGCAAACACTATATTAAACTTATTAACCCCTAGTCTTCCGTCCACCCACATTGTGACTATTAAATAAACCTATTAACCCCTAATCTGCTGCCCCGACATCGCCGACACTAAATAAACCTATTAACCCCTAAACCACCAGCCCCACACATCGCCAACACTATAATAAAGTATTAACCCCTAAACCTACAGCCCCCCACATTGTAACTACTAAACTAAACCTATTAACCCCTAAACCACCAGCCCCACACATCGCCAACACTATAATAAAGTATTAACCCCTAAACCTACAGCCCCCCACATTGTAACTACTAAACTAAACCTATTAACCCCTAAACCACCAGCCCCACACATCGCCAACACTATAATAAAGTATTAACCCCTAAACCTACAGCCCCCCACATTGTAACTACTAAACTAAACCTATTAACCCCTAAACCGCTGTCCACCTACATCACAAAACACTAAATTAAAATATTAACCCCTAAACCTAACAACCCCCTAACTTTAAATTAAAATTACAATATAACTATCTCTAAATAAATAAAATCTTACCTGTGAAATAAAAAAAAAATAACATTAACCCCTTAATGACCACAGCACTTTTCCATTTTCTGTCCGTTTGGGACCAAGGCTATTTTTACATTTTTGCGGTGTTTGTGTTTAGCTCGCCATTAAATGGACTTTCTAAAGATACCATTATTTTCATCATATCTTATAATTTACTATAAAAAAAATGATAAAATATGAGGAAAAATGGAAAAAAACACACTTTTTCTAACTTTGAGCCCCAAAATCTGTTACATATCTACAACCACCAAAAAACACCCATGCTAAATAGTTTCTAAATTTTGTCCTGAGTTTAGAAATACCCAATGTTTACATGTTCTTTGCTTTTTTGCAAGTTATAGGGCCATAAATACAAGTAGCACTTTGCTATTTCCAAACCATTTTTTTCCAAAATTAGCGCTAGTTACATTAGAACACTAATATCTTTCAGGAATCCCTGAATATCCCTTGACATGTATATATTTTATTTTAGTAGACATCCCAAAGTATTGATCTAGGCCCATTTTGGTATATTTCATACCACCATTTCACCGCCAAATGCGATCAAATACAAAAAATCGTTCACTTTTTCACAAACCTTCGGTTTCTCACTGAAATTATTTACAAACAACTTGTGCAATTATGGCATAAATGGTTGTAAATTCTTCTCTGGGATCCCCTTTGTTCAGAAATAGCAGACATATATGGCTTTGGCGTTGCTTTTTGGTAATTAGAAGGCCGCTAAATGCCACTGCGCACCACAAGTATATTATGCCCAGCAGTTAAGGGGTTAATTAGGGAGCTTTTAGGGAGCTTGTAGGGTTAATTTTAGCTTTAGTGTAGTGTAGTAGACAACCCCAAGTATTGATCTAGGCACATTTTGGTATATTTCATGCCACCATTTCACCGCCAAATGCGATCAAATTAAAAAAAACGTAAATTTTTTCACAATTTTAGGTTTCTCACTGAAATCATTTACAAACAGCTTGTGCAATTATGGCACAAATGGTTGTAAATGCTTGTCTGGGATCCCCTTTGTTCAGAAATAGCAGACATATATGACTTTGGCGTTGCTTTCTGGTAATTAGAAGGCCGCTAAATCCTGCTGCGCCTCACACGTGTATTATGGCTAGCAGTGAAGGGGTTAATTAGGGAGTTTGTAGGGAGCTTGCAGGGTTAATTTTAGCTTTAGTGTAGAGATCAGCCTCCCATCTGACACATCCCACCCCCTGATCCCTCCCAAACAGCTCCCTTCCCTCCCCCACCCCACAATTGTCCCCGCCATCTTAAGTACTGGCAGAAAGTCTGCCAGTACTAAAATAAAAGGGTTTTAAAAAAATAAATACATTTTTTTTAGCATATTTACATATGCTACTGTGTAGGATCCCCCCCTTAGCCCCCAACCTCCCTGATCCCCCCCAAAACCGCTCTCTAACCCTCCCCTCTGCCTTATTGGGGGCCATCCTGGGTACTGGCAGCTGTCTGCCAGTACCCAGTTTGCAATAAAAAGTGCTTTTTTTTTGTTTTTTGTTTTTTTCTGTAGTGTAGCTTTGTAGCTTACCCCCCCCCCCCACACACAGACAAACCCCCACCACCTTGCTGATCGTTTTTTTTTTTACATTATTTATATTTTTTTTTCTATTTTTTATTTCAGCATTTTCTGTAGTGTAGCGGTTCCCACCCGCTCCCTCCCCGTGCACGCGCCCGCCCCCACCCTCCCGTGCACGCGCGCGCGCCAGTGCGCGCCCCCAGCCACCCCCGCCCACGATCCCGCCCCCCTTCACACAACCAGGGCCATCGATGGCCGCCACCCGCCTCCCGGTCCGGCTCCCACCCACCAACGCAGTAAGCCACCGATCTCCGGTGCAGAGAGCGCCACAGAGTGGCTCTCTCTGCACCGGATGGCTTACAAAGGTTATTGCAGGATGCCTCCATATCGAGGCATCACTGCAATAACCGGAAAGCATCTGGAAGTGAGCAGGATCGCTTCCAGCTGCTTTCCACACTGAGGACGTGCAGGGTACGTTCTCAGGCGTTAACTGCCTTTTTTCTGAGGATGTACCCTGCACGTCCTCAGTCGTTAAGGGGTTAAACTATAAATTAACCTAACAACTAACATCTACCAATTAAAAACCTAAATTAAAAAAAAAACAAAACGAATACTACGAAAACAAATAAAAAACCCTAAATTACAAAAAATAATAATAAACAAAATTATCAAAAATAAAAATAATTACAACTAATCGAATAGCCCTATAAAAATAAAAAGCCCCCCAAAATAAAAACACCCCCTAACCTACAATAAACTACCAATAGCCCTTAAAAGGTTAAGTTAAACAGCTCTTTTATCTTAAAAAATTGCTAAGTCCCCCCTAAAAGTAATGCCCCTCCACCCAACCAAAATAAAAACCTAAATCTAAAAAATCCTAAGATACCCATTGCCCCTAAAGGGTCATTTGTATGGGCATTGCCCTTAAAAGGACATTCAGCTCTTTTACTGCCCTTAAGAGGGCATTCAGCTCTTTTACAAGTGCCCATCCCTAATCTAAAAATAAAAACCCCCAAAAGTTTTTTTAAACAAACACTAACCCCATAAAATCTACTCATGGTTCCTGAAGGCCGGACATCCATCTTCATCCAGGTGTTGAGAAGTCTTTATCCAGGCGGTGACACCTTCATCCATCTCGGGACATCTTCTATCTTCATTCCGGGGGCACGGAGCGGAGCTATCCTGGAGGGCTATGACATCCTGTGCGAAGCTTCCTCTTCATACGGTCACCCCCGTACACTGAAGTTGAATGCAAGGTACCCATTTCAAAATGGCGTGCCTTGCATTCCTATTGGCTGATTTGATTCTTCAAATTCAAATCAGCCAATAGGATGAGAACTTCTGAAATGAGAGCGTCTGAAATCCGATTGGCTGATTTTTTATTTTGGGGGGGTTGGTTGGGTGGTGGGTTTACTTTTAGGGAGGACTTAGTAATTTTTTAAGGTAAAATAGCTGTTTAACTTAGGGCAATGCCCTACAAAAGGCCCTTTTAAGGGCTATTGGTAGTTTATTGTAGGTTGGGGGTTATTTTGGGGGACTTTTTTATTTTTATAGGGCTATTAGATGAGGTGCAATTTTTTTTATTCTTAATAATTTTGTGATTATTTTTTTGTAATCTTTTATTTTTCGTAATGTTAGATTTTAAAAATTTTTTCACAGTGTTAGGTTTTCTTAAATTTTAAATTTAGGTTTTTAATTGGTATTTTATTTTATTTTATTAGAATAGTAATGTTAGGTTAATTTATAGTTTAAACAAAGTTTTTATTTTTTTAAAGATAGTTACATTGTAATTTTAATTTAAAGTTAAGGGGGTGTTAGGTTTAGGGGTTAATAGTTTAATGTAGTGTTTTGCGATGTGGGGGGCCAGCGGATTAGTGGTTAATAGGTTTAGTTTAGTAGTTAAGATGTGGGGGGCTGGAGGTTTAGGGGTTAATACTTTATGATGGTGTTGGCAATGTGGGGGGGGGGCAGTTTAAGGTTTAATAGGCTTATTTAGGTGTCAGCGATGTTGGTGGGCGGCGGATTGGGGTTAATAACTTTTATTAGTGTCGGCGATGCTAGGGAGCGGCGGATAGGGGTTAAAAACTTTTATTAGTGTCAGCGATGTTGGGGAGCGGCAGATTAGGGGTTAATAACTTTTATTAGTGTTGGCATTGTTGGGGCGTGGCAGGTTAGGGGTGTTTAGACTAGGGGTTTATGTTAGGGTGTTAGGTTTAAACTTAACTTTCTTTCCCCCATAGACATTAATGGGGTTGCGTTATGGCTGATTTGCCATTCCTTGATCGCAGGTGTCTATGGGGGAAAGCGTGCACGAGCACGTAAATTCAGCCCTTGACTTTTGTGCGGGATGGAGCTTAACGCACCATAACCCACAGCACAAGGAGGTTTTTCAGTAATTCGTAATGGCAGCGCTATGGAGAGTGTAATAACGCAAATTTTTTGCTGTTATTTTCGCACCCTGTTTAGCGCAAAACTCGTAATCTAGGTGATTATTATTTGTGTTATGGATACAGGCAACAGGACCACATGTTCAAAATAAATATATATATAGTTATCACAGTAAGGGCAGACAAGGGGAGAACACATAACCACTGAAAACCTTGCCTGCTTTTTACATTCGGCTAGATTTAGAGTTTTGCGGCCAAAGGGGTGCATTAGCTACGCGTGTTTTTATCCCCCCGCACCTATTAAATAACGCTGGTATTTAGAGTTCTCTGAAGGGCTGTGTTAGGCTCCAAAAAGGGAGCGTTCAGGCATATGTACCCCGAGTCTAAACACCCCTAACCTTACACTTATTAACCTCTAATCTGCTGACCCGCTATCGCTGACCCCTGCATTATATTATTAACCCCTAATGTGCCGCTCCAGACACCACCGCAACCTACATTATACCTATGTACCCCTAATCTGCTGCCCACAACATCGCCAACCCCTATATTATATTTATTAACCCCTAATCTGCCCCCCCAACATCGCCGCTACCTTACCTACACTTATTAACCCCTAATCTGCCGACTGGTCGTCGCCGCTACTCTAATAAATGTATTAACCCCTAAACCGCCGCACTCCCGCCTCGCAAACCCTATAATAAATAGTATTAACCCCTAATCTGCCCTCCCTAACATCTGCGACACCTAACTTCAAGTATTAACCACTAATCTGCCAACCGGACCTCGCCGCCACTCTAATAAATGTAGTAACCCCTAAAGCTAAGTCTAACCCTAACCCTAACACCCCCCTAAGTTAAATATATTTTTATTCTAACGAAATAAATTATTTCTTATTAAAAAATTAATCCTATTTAAAGCTAAATACTTACCTGTAAAATAAACCCTTATATAGCTACAATATAAATAATAATTACATTGTAGCTATTTTAGGATTTATATTTATTTTACAGGCAACTTTGTATTTATTTTAACTAGGTACAATAGCTATTACATAGTTATTTACTATTTAATAGCTACCTAGTTAAAATAATTACAAAATTACCTGTAAAATAAATCCTAACCTAAGTTACAATTAAACCTGACACTACACTATCAATAAATTAATTAACTAAACTACCTACAATTACCTACAATTAAATCAACTAAACTAAATTACAAAAAAAAAAACACTAAATTGCAAAAAAAAAAAAAAGATTACAAGAATTTTAAACTAATTACACCAACTCTAAGCCCCCTAATAAAATAACAAAGCCCCCAAAATAAAAAAAAATGCCCTACCCTATTCTAAAATAAAAAGTTAACAGCTCTATTACCTTACCAGCCCTTAAAAGGGCTTTTTACGGGGCATGCCCTCAAGAAATCAGCTCTTTTGCCTGTAAAAAAAGCATACAATACCCCCCCAACATTACAACCCACCACCCACATACTCATAATCTAACCCACCCAAACCCCCCTTAAAAACCTAACACTAAGCCCCTGAAGATCTTCCTACCTTGTCTTCACCCAGCCGGGTACCATCCGATCTGTCCAGAAGAGGGTCCGAAGTCTTCATCCTATCCGGCCTGAAGAGGTCCTCCAGAGGGTCCGAAGTTTTCATCCAGACGGCATCTTCTATCTTCTTCCATCCGGAGCGGAACGGGTCCATCTTGAAGCAGCCGGCGCGGATCCATCCTCTTCTTCCACTGTCCTAACACCGAATGAAGGTTCCTTTCAATGATGTCATCCAAGATGGCGTCCCTCGAATTCCGATTGGCTGATAGGATTCTATCAGCCAATCGGAATTAATGTAGGAAACTAACTTTTTATTTTAGAATAGGGTAGGGCATTTTTTTATTTTGGGGGGCTTTGTTATTTTATTAGAGGGCTTAGAGTAGGTGTAATTAGTTTAAAATTCTTGTAATCTTTTTTTTTTTGTAATTTAGTGGGTTTTTTTTTTGTAGTTTAGTTGATTTAATTGTAGGTAATTGTAGGTAGTTTAGTTAATTAATTTATTGATAGTGTAGTGTTAGGTTTAATTGTAACTTAGGTTAGGATTTATTTTACAGGTAATTTTGTAATTATTTTAACTAGGTAGCTATTAAATAGTATATAACTATTTAATAGATATTGTACCTAGTTAAAGTAAATACAAAGTTGCCTGTAAAATAAATATAAATCCTAAAATAGCTACAATGTAATTATTATTTATATTGTAGCTATATTAGGGTTTATTTTACAGGTAAGTATTTAGCTTTAAATAGGATACATTTTTTTTAATAAGAAATAATTTATTTGTTAGGGTTAGGGTTAGACTTAGCTTTAGGGGTTAATACATTTATTAGAGTAGCGGCAAGGTCTGGTCGGCAGATTAGAGGTTAATACTTGAAGTTAGGTGTCGCAGATGTTAGGGAGGGCAGATTAGGGGTTAAAACTATTTATTATAGGGTTTGCGAGGCGCGAGTGAGGCGGTTTAGTGGTTAATACATTTATTATAGTGGCGGCGAGTTCCGGTCGTCAGATTAGGGGTTAATAAATGTAGGTAAGGTAGCGTCGACGTTGGGGGGGGCAGATTAGGGGTTAATAAATATTATGAAGGTGTCAGCGATGTTAGGGGCAGCAGATTAGGGGTTCATAGGGATAATGTAGGTGGCGGCGGTGTGCGTTCGGCAGATTAGGGGTTAAAATTTTTTATTATAGTGGCGGCGATGTGGGGGGACCTCGGTTTAGGGGTACATAGGTACTTTATGGGTGTTAGTGTACTTTAGAGCACAGTAGTTAAGAGCTTTATAAACCAGCGTTAGCCCATAAAGCTCTTAACTCCTGATTTTTTTCTGCGGATGGAGTCTTGTCAGTAGAGGGTCTACCACTCACTTCAGCCAAGACTCTAAATACCGGCGTTAGGAAGATCCCATTGAAAAGATAGGATACGCAATTGGCATAAGGGGATTTGCGGTATGGAAAAGTCGCGGCTGGAAAGTGAGCGTTAGACCCTTTCCTGACTGACTCTAAATACCAGCGAGCGGTATATAGCAGCGTTAGGACCCCTTAACGCTGGTTTTGACGGCTGACGTAGAACTCTAAATCTAGGCGATTGTTATTTTAGCTGTCACATGTTAGGAGGTGACCCATGAAGAAAGTAATTTTCTACTTATATTTTTTTGTAAAGGGGAAGTGGAAAGAAATGAAGTAAACTGGCAACTATTTGCATACAAAAGCAGAGAACTAAAAGGACATCCTTTTTAAATCACTTAATATGTTACTATGTGTAAGTGAATTGTGTCACTATAGCTACAATGAAAATACAGATGTCAACCTAGTGCTTTCTAGTTTGTTTATAGTCTGTGCACCAGATTCATTTTTACTAAATATGCTGAATGACAAAGTACTTTTCCATACAAAAATCCCCTAGAAGAGCATTTTATAATTTAGAATTCATGACTGTTGCCAGTGTGCAGACTTCCATAAAAGCTATAAATTCACATATGACCCTCAAGGAAGACCTATCATTTCAACCTGCCATTCCCTTCTATTAACTAAATGAAAGTTTTAATTAGCAGCCTAATTTATAATGCATGCATTAAATGTATTTGATTTATTAGAAGAAATCTTAGTAGCTTTTTAGTTTGGATGTTTGATGCCTTTACCCAGCGACATGTATGATTTGAGACTAAATAATATATCTGTTTTGCTTCAACTTTTTCATTTAAAGAGGCTTAAAACAATAATAATTTTTATTCAACTGCAATTTCAGTATTTATCCAGGAACTGATTGATGGTTATGCCCACCCTGGCCCTTGGCAGTGATATGTTTGTAAGGATGCCCTTTTTCTTTTTCTTAAAGGGACATAAAACCCACATTTTTTATTTCATGATTTGGAAAGAGCATGCAGTTGTAAACAACTTTCTAATTTACTTCTATTATCTAATTTGCTTTATTTTCTTGATATGCTTTGCTAAAAAGCATATCGAGATAGGCTCAGTAGCTGCTAATTGGCTGCTGCACATAGATGCCTTGTGTGATTGGCTCACCCATGTGCATTGCTATTTCTTCAACAAATTATATCTAAAGAATAAAGCAAATTAGATAATATAAATAAATTGGAATGTGGTTTAAAATGGTATTCTCTATGTGAATCATGAAAGAACATTTTTGGGTTTAATGTCCCTTTAATTTGTATGCAAGCATATTTACAAGCAATTGTGTTTAAAGGGACAATCACATGCAAAATAACATGCTCCTAATTGTTAGATACGTACATAACCATGGAGTTGATCACAATCTTGTGCTTGTTTTCAGTAGATAATGATTTCTGAATGTCAGACATAGTGATGTCGCGAATTGTTCGCCGGCGAATATTTCCCAGCGAACATAGCATGTTCGTGTTCGCTGCAGCGGGCGAACATATGCGATGTTCGATCCGCCCCTTATTCGTCATCATTGAGTAATACTTTGACCCTGTACCTCACAGTCAGCAGGCACATTCCAGCCAATCAGCAGCAGACCCTCCCTCCCAGACCCTCCTACCTCCTGGACAGCATCCATTTTAGATTCATTCGGAAGCTGCATTGTTAGTGAGAGGAGGGACAGTGTAGCTGCTGCTGATTGAATAGGGAAATCTATAGCTAGGCTAGTGTATTCAGTGTCCACTACAGTCCTGAAGGACTCATCTGATCTCTGCTGTAAGGACAGCACCCCAAAAAGCCCTTTTTAGGGCTAGAACATCAGTCTGCTTTTTTTTTTTTTCCTGTGTAATCTAATTGCAGTTGCCTGCCTGCCAGCGTGTGTGTCAGGCTCACAGTGTATACTGTGCCCACTTGCCCAGTGCCACCAGTCATATCTGGTGTAACAGTAGTGTACATTTAAAAAAAAAAAAACTTTTTTGACTGTGTTAAATAATAGCAGTCAGTTTCCTTCACACGTGTACGTTTCAGGGCACAGTGTCACCCCAGTGCAACTCATATGTGGTGTAACAGTAGTGTAGATTTAAAAAAAACAACACTTTTTTGACTGTGTTAAATAATAGCAGTCAATTTCCTTCACACGTGTGCGTTTAAGTGCCTGCCTGCCAGGGCACAGTGTCACCCCAGTGTAACTCATATGTGGTGTAACAGTAGTGTAGATTTAAAAAATAATAATACTTTTTTGACTGTGTTAAATAATAGCAGTCAGTTTCCTTCACATGTGTGCGTTTAAGTGCCTGCCTGCCAGGGCACAGTCTCACCCCAGTGCAACTCATATGTGGTGTAACAGTAGTGTACATACCTGATGTTTTAAAGCACGTTATTCCAAACAATTTAGGAATGTTAGGTGGTTTATGCCCTTTATGGATTAAAACCAGACTCTGCATCAACTATGTAATTTTCCATGGGAGTTTTGCCATGGATCCTCCTCCGGCATGCCACAGTCCAGGTGTTAGTACCCTTGAAACAACTTTTCCATCACTATTGTGGCCAGAAAGAGTCCCTGTGGGTTTTAAAATTCGCCTGCCTATTGAAGTCTATGGCGGTTCGCCTGGTTCGCCCGTTCGTGAACAGTTGTGGAAGTTCGCTGTTCGCGAACACAAAATTTTAGGTTCGCGATATCACTAGTCAGACAGTACAATCAACATGTTTTTCTAGTAATCATAATCTTTAAATACGTCTGTCATTAATACCCCTCATGCTGGAAATTGTTAGGATTGTTGAGATTTTAACTATGGCATTATTGGTATCGTGGATACGTGTGTTTGTTGGTATACTGTCCTCACTACTGATAGCTAGACAGCTAGTTAACAAAACAGACATAAATAGCCTTGTGTTTATTCCAAACTGATTTTACTTCTGAATAGTTATTTTGTAAAACTGCAATACAATAAGAAAAGTTGAAATTACAATATGTACTTACACATGTTTCTAATACAGAGAAACCTTAGAGCAAAATAACAATGCAATTCAAATGTACAAGGCACTCTTAGCCAACAATAAATAACTTAAATGTATATGTATATCTAGAGACAAATATTAAGCGCTGTGAAACTTTATTAACAAACTTTATTAACACTTCCTGTTTCATTCTTGAGAGGAACTAAAGTGTAATTGCAATAAAAAACCACCAGATGTCATCAACATAATAACCATATACTAGACAGAACACTCCCTGCCTGGTATAAACATATACCACTACTACATGATCTATAAATTACTATTACATTTAACCAGATAACTCTTTACTTTGAAAAAAGAACAATCAAATCTGACACAGGTCTGAGATATACTTTAGCAGTCCCTTGTTTAATAATTTTGACCTCTCCCTGCAAATTTTACCATCACCACCAGGAATGGCTTTTACAATAAGACCCATTGGCCATTCATTGCGCTTTACTTGAGAGTCTTTCAACAATACAAGATCTCCTTCTTGAACATTTGGTTTTTCCTCTTTCCACTTTCTTCTTGTTTGGATTGATGACAGGTACTCTTGCCTCCAATGTTTCCAAAAGGTATCAGCAAGATTCTGAACTTGCTTCCAATGAAACGTGTAAAGTTCTTTCAAGGTGAACTTACCAGGTGGAGCTGATGTTGCACAAGCCTTGTGAGTCAAGAGCATTGCTGGTGTAAGAATTTTAGGTCTCTCAGGCTCTGTTGAAATGGAAACCAATGGTCTAGCGTTCATTATAGCTGTAACTTCAGGTCTGATATAACTGTCAGAATCTGGTTCAATGAGGTCAAATACTTTAGCTTCAGATTGATCACTTGTATCTGCCTGACGTAAGAAATCTGGACCTGAGAACCAGTTGGTATGTTTTTGGTGAGCTGCCTGAATTGGTCTAGTACCATGATCTGCTGGATTCTGACTGGTGTTAATATAATGCCACTGATCTGGATTAGTAGATTTTCTAATACAAATTATTCTGTTTGAGACATATACATGAAATCTCCTACAAGTATTGTGAATATAACCTAACAGAATTTTGCTGGCAGTGTAATATTTAACGGCATAAAGTTCAAAGTCCACTTCTTCAGTAATAGGTTTAGCTAGTTCCACTGACAAAACAGCTGCACGTAATTCTAAACATGGCACTGTATGGGCTGGTCTTGGAGCTAGTCTAGATTTGCACATAATAAAGCCTACATGACATTGACCATTACTGTCTATGACTCGGAGATATGCCACAGCTGCTATCGCTACAGTAGAAGCATCAGAAAAAACACATACCTCCTTTCTCACTGTGGATGATAGTGACACCGGCACATAGGGTCTGGGAATACTAAGATCTTCAAGATGGATCAAGTCTTCTGTCCCTGCTCTCCATTCAGCTTCTGGTGAGAGTGGGGAATCCCAGTCACATTGATCTGTTGAGAGTTCTCTGACTAAAGATTTACCTTGCATAGTGATTGGAGCAAACCCAAGTGGGTCATAAAGACTGTTTACTGTAGCCAGGATACATCTCTGTCTGAACGTTTTTACCTCTTTAGACACTTGAAAAGTGAAACTGTCGGTCTGTAGGTTCCAACTTACTCCTAAGCTCCTTTGAAGGAGTAGAGGATCGACACCTAAAACAAGGTCCTTAAGATCTTTAGCTCTGTCATCTGCGGGAAATGCTTCCATTACTGAACTTTTGATGGACGCCACCTTATGTAGCTTGAGATTTGATCCTGCAAGCATGTCCTTAGCCCTCTGCAGGAGACTGACTGCTTCAGCTTCAGTAGGCACAGATGCGAGTCCATCATCTACATAGAAATTCCTCAAGATAAACTGTTCTACATCATCGCCATACTCACTTTTTCCTTGCCTTGCTATTTGTCTTAGACCATAAATGGCTATGGCTGGAGAAGGGCTGTTTCCAAAGACATGTACTTTCATCCTGAACTCCGTACTTTTTTTTACGGGTAAAAGTGCTGATTACTTTGGGGCAATGCCCCGCAAAAGGCTATATGTAATTTAGTATAGGGTAGGGCTTTTTATTATTTTAGGGGGCTTTTTTATTTTATTAGGGGGATTAGATTAGGTTTAATTAGTTTAAAAACTTGTAATTATTTTATTATTTTCTGTAATTTAGTGTTTGTTTTTTTCGTACTTTAGATAATTTTATTAATTGTAGTTAATTTAGGGAATTAATTTAATTGTAGTATAGTGTTAGGTGTAATTGTAACTTAGTCTTTATTTGTCTTTATTTTAACTAGGTAGTTATTAAATAGTTAATAACTATTTAATAACTATTCTACCTAGTTCAAATAAATACAAAGTTGTCTGTAAAATAAAAATAAATTCTAAGATAGATACAATGTAACTATTAGTTATATTGTAGCTAGAGCGGGTTTAGTGGCGGCGACGTTGGGGGCGGCAGATTAGGGGTTAATAAATGTAGGTAGGTTGCGGCGACATTGGGGGTGGCAGATAAGGGGTTAACAAATATAATGTAGGTGTCGGCGATGTTGGGGGCAGCAGATTAGGGGTTCATAAGTATAATGTAGGTGGCGGTGGTGTCCGGAGCAGCAGATTAGGGGTTAATAATATAATGCAGGTGTCAGCGATGTCAGGGGCGGCAGATTAGGAGTTAATAAGTGTAAGATTAGGCGTGTTTAGACTCGGGGTTAATGTTAGGGTGTTAAGTGTAGACATAACTGTTATTTCCCCATAGGAATCAATGGGGCTGCGTTAGGAGCTTTACGCTGCTTTTTTGCAGGTGTTAGGTTTTTTTTCAGCCAGCTCTCCCCCATTGATTCCTATGGGGAAATCGTGCACGAGCACGTTTTGCCAGTTCACCGCTACCGTAAGCAGCGCTGGTATTGAGGTGAGATATGGAGCAAAATTTTGCTCTCCGCTCACTTTTCTGCGGCTAACGCTGCGTTGTCTGTAGGTGAGCAGTGAGCAGAAACTGCTCGTTAGCACCGCACCCCTGTTACCATAAAACTCGTAATCTATGCGATAGGTAACTACCAATGAGGGTAAAGCCAGTGGGGCCCATTTATCAAGCTCCATATGGAGCTTGAAGGGCCGTGTTTCTGGCGAGCCTTCAGACTCGTCAGAAACACCAGTTATGAAGCAGCGGTCTAAAGACCGTTGCTCCATAACCTGTCCGCCTGCTCTGAGGAGGCGAACAGAACTCTCTTGAAATCAACCTAATCGAATACGATCGGGTTGATTGATACCCCCTGCTGGGGGCGGTGTTGCACCAGCAGTTCACAAGATCTGCTGGTGCAATGCTGAATGCGGAGAGCGTATTTAATAAATAGGCCCCAGTGACTGGAGACCGCCACATCTGAACTCTACTTTGCTTTGGTGGGGGTTAAACTTATAGGGGGTTATCCCAAATGTTGCTTGTTTTTAGCAGATAATGATTTCTGAATGTCAGATGGTATTATAAATTTGTTTTTCCAGCAATTACTATTACAAAATGCTTCTGCCATTAATACCCTTTAAGCAGGAGATAGTTACCAGCCAAAAAAAACCACAAAATCATAATTTTTTTCATAAATCTTCCAATATTTTTTTTTTTATATACTATTAAAGACAAATAAAATAGCGCTATTATGGGTTTATTGATTACATCGCCTGTATATTATTGATCCCTTTGTATAGTCTGCAGTGATGGTGATAGGTGATGTGAGAACTAGTTATAGGAATATAGGGTTAATAATGCAAAAATTACATACACTAAGAAAACAGAACTTCATTTTTGCATTATAATTTTTCTTAAAATAAAATGAATTAAACTATTAATTACGTTATAAAAATTATTAATACATTGGGATATTTGAATATTGGTAATGATTATGATTGTATGATGTTATAAGGTAACTTTAGTATAGGACACAACATATGACATAGCATAAGACGCATTTTCGTGTTAAATAAGTGGTAGGTAAAAATGCATTTATAAATCTTTTTCATAGTGATCACATCATTCACATCATTTTTTTAGTGAGGATTCCTGTCATTAGTATTGTTAGTTGTATTAGTGCCTAATACATAAAAATATTGAAAACCAATTTAAAGTTTAAACAAGCTTGAAACATAGCAAATAAAAAAGTTTGTGAGGATAAATTATTTACATGTCCATTTTGTGATTAAAAAAAAGTAGTCTTGTAAGGTAGAACAGAAGGTATCTTAGAGACCTCTTCACACAAACAAGGGGCCAACTGTTGGCATTCCGAAGGTGTGGTCAGGATTTTTCTCCTAGACTAACACCAAGCATACTGAATTTGTAAAGACTGTGCCCATGTAAAATATCTTGTCTTACAATCTATTTCAAGGCTAGATTTTTTTTTGTTAGTTTTCTTTAGCTTTCTTTTAAAAGTTTTTTCTACATACTCTGTTAGATTGAACTGTTTTATATATGTTGTTTTTTTTACTGTTTTCAGTTTATATATGCTCAAAAACATAGAAACAAACGGCTAGATTACGAGTTTTGCGTTATGAGTGGAAAAGCCTCATAACGCTGCTTTTTCACTACCGCTTTTACGAGTTTGCAGGTATAGGTACACCGCACACTTTTTTGTCTGTAACGCAACGTAACTACCGCAGATTTCAAAAAGTCCTTTTTCAATGAGACTTCCCTTGCGCCGGTATTACGAGTTTGCCTATCCGGCCAAAAAGTGAGCGCTACAGCCTATACCGTCAAGATCCATACCGTAAACTGAAAATCAGTAGTTATGGGTTTTACGCTACAAAGCTGTACCATAAAACTCATAACTAAAGTGCTACAAAGTACACTAACACCCATAAACTACCTATTAACCCTTAAACCAAGGCCCTCCTGCATCGCAAACACTAAAATAAAATTATTAACCCCTAATCTGCCGCTCCCGACATCGCTGCCACTATAATAAACATATCAACCCCTAAACTGCCGTACTCCTGATTCGCAAACACTAGTTAAATATTATTAACCCCTAATCTGCTGTCCCTAACATCGCCGCAACCTACATTACTGTTATTAACCCCTAATCTGCTGCCCCCGAAATCGCCGCCACTATACTAAAGTTATTAACCCCTAAATCTAACCCTAAGTCTAACCCTAATACCCACTAACTTTAACATAATTAAAATAAATCTAAATAAAAATTACAATTAATACCTAAATAATTCCTATTTAAAACTAAATACCTGTAAAATAAACCCTAAGCTAGTTACAATATAACTAACAGTTATATTGTATCTAGCTTAGGTTTTATTTTTATTTTACAGCTAAATTTGTATTTATTTTAACTAGGTAGACTAGTTAGTAAATAGTTATTAACTATTTACTAGTTACCTAGTTAAAATAAATACAAATTTACCTGTAAAATAAAACCTAACCTGAGTTACACTAACACTTAACATTACACTACAATTAAATCAATTACCTTAATTAAATACAATTAACTAAATTACAAAAAATAAAAAACACTGACACAAAATAAAAAAGAAATTATCAAATATTTAAACTACTTACACCTAATCTAATAGCCCTATCAAAATAAAAAAGCCCCCCTCCCCAAATAAAAAAAAACCTAGCCTAAACTAAACTGCCAATAGCCCTTAAAAGGGCCTTTTGCCAGGCCCAAAGAAATCAGCTCTTTTACCTGTTAAAAAAAATACAAACAACCCCCAACAGTAAAATACACCACCCACACAACCAACCCCCCCAAATAAAATCCTATCTAAAAAAACCTAAGCTCCCCATTGCCCTGAAAAGGGCATTTGGATGGGCATTGCTCTTAAAAGGGCATTTAGCTCTTTTTCAGTCCAAACCCTAAGCTAAAAATAAAACCCACCCAATAAACCCTTAAAAAACATAACACTAACCCCAGAAGATCCACTTACAGCTTTTGAAGACTGGACATCCATCCTCAACAAAGCCATGAGAAGTCTTCATCCAAGCGGCAAGAAGTCATCAACGAAGCCATGAGAAGTCTTCATCCAAGCGGCAAGAAGTGGTCCTGCAGACGGGCAGAAGTCTTCATCCAGACGGCATCTTCTATCTTTATCCTTCTGACATGGAGCGGCTCCATCTTCAAGACATCCGGCGCAGAACATCCTCTTCTTTCGACGTCTACCAAAGAATGAAGGATCCTTTAAGGGACGTCATCCAAGATGGCGTCCCTTGAATTCCGATTGGCTGATAGAATTCTATGAGCCAATCGGAATTAAAGCTGAAAAAATCCTATTGGCTGATGCAATCAGCCAATAGTAACATAGTAACATAGTAGATGAGGTTGAAAAAAAAACGAAGTCCATCGAGTTCAACCTATACAAATCTAAAATATATACAAAAAGCTCCAGTTAAGCTTAAATAATCCCACTAAAAGGTTAACCATTTAATACTAGCAATCATATCTATGAATTTTGTTTATTGACATAAATGTATCCAAACAATTTTTAAATATATCTAGGGTATTGGCATTCACTACTTCCTTTGGTAATGAGTTCCACAATTTTATTGCTCTTACAGTGAAAAAACGTTTCCATTGCAGGAGATTAAATCTCCTTTCCTCCAACGTTAAATTGTGACCTCTGGTCACAAACAATTTTCTTGTAATAAACAGAGTTTCTGTCATCTCTGTATATGGGCCTTGAATATATTTATATAAAGTAATCATGTCACCTTTTAAGTGCCTTTTTTCTAAAGAAAACAGACCCAGTTTGGCTAGCCTCTCCTCATAGGTTAAATTCTCCAATCCCCTTATTAGCTTTGTGGCCCTTCTCTGAACTTTTTCTAGTTCTGCAATATCTTTTTTTGCGATTGGTCCCCAGAACTGCACTCCATACTCAAGGTGAGGTCTTACCAGGGCTTTATATAGTGACATAATTATGCTTTCCTTCCTTGAATCAATGCCTCTTTTAATACATGCTAGTTTCTTATTAGCCTTTGAAGCTGCTGCCCTGCATTGTGCACCCATCTTTAGCTTGTTATCTATTACTACCCCCAAATCCCTTTCCTCCTGTGTTTGGCTAAATCTTGTCCCATTTAAATAATACGTTGCCTGCTTATTTTTACTTCCAAAATGTAGAACCTTGCATTTTCCCGTATTAAATCTCATTTTCTATTTACCTGCCCATACTTCTAATTTTTGCGGGTCCCTTTGTAACGAAAGTTCATCCTGCGCTGACCTAATAACCTTACTTAGTATCATCTGCAAAAATAGAGATGTCGCTATTTAATACTAGCTCCAAGTCATTTATAAAAAATTTAAAAAGAATAGGGCCCAGCACTGATCCCTGGGGTACTCCACTGACTACCTTTGTCCAGTCTGAGTATGATCCATTTACTACTACTCATTGCTCCCTATCTTTTATCCAGTTATTTATCCATAAACTAACATTTTCAGCTATTCCCAGTTCCTTAATTTTGTGCATTAATCTCTCATGTGGCACTGTATCAAACGCCTTTGCAAAATCTAAGTATATCACATCAACTGATTCCCCTTTATCTATATTTTTACTTACTTCCTCGTAGAATCAAATTAGATTAGTTTGACATGATCTATTTCTCATAAAACCATGCTGATTAGAAGTCAGAATCTTGTTTACACGAATATGCTCATCAATATAATCCCTTACAATCCCTTCAAATATCTTCCCCACTATAGATTTCAGACTAAATGGTTTATAGCTTCCTGGATCATCCCTACTTCCCTTGTTGAAGAGTGGCACCACATCAGCTTTACGCCAATCCTTGGGTACCATGCCTGAGTAGAGGTTTGTCTATAACAGTGCTAAGTTCCCTTAACACCCTTGGGTGTATTCCATCTGGGCCTGGAGTTTTATTTACTTTAAAATTATCCAATTTGTTCCTGATACCCTCTATACATAACCCAATTAATGGTATGTTCTATTTTGTTCCAAAGTATCATCCAATGATTCCTCTCTTGTGTATACTGAAGAAAAAAACTGGTTTAGTATCTCAGCCTTCTCCCTGTCACTGTTAATCATGCATTTTAATCAGCAAATACAAGGCAAGCTCAAAACTATTGACTGATTGGATCAGCCAATATGATTGAAGCTCAGGATTTTTTCAACTTTAATTCGAATTGCCTAATAGAATTCTATGAGCCAATCAGAATTCAAGGGACGCCATCTTGGATGATGTCCCTTAAAGTAACCTTCAATCTTCAGTAGACGTCGAAAGAAGAGGATGCTCCACATCGGATGTCTTGAAGATGGAGCCGCCCCGCGTCGGAAGAATAAAGAGAGAAGATGCCGTCTGGATGAAGACTTCTGCCCATCTGGAGGACCACTTCTTGCTGCTTGGATGAAGACTTCTCCTGGCTTCATTGAGGACTTCTTGCCGCTTGGATGAAGACTTCTCCTGGCTGGATGAGGATGGATGTCCAGTCTTCAAAAACTGTAAGTGGATCTGCGGGGGTTAGTGTTAGGTTTTTATAAGGGTTTATTGGGTGGGTTTTATTTTTAGATTAAGGTTTGGGCTGAAAAAGGGCAATGCCCATCCAAATGCCCTTTTCAGGGCAATGGGGAGCTTAGGTTTTTTTTATATAGGATTTTATTTGGGGGGGTGGTGGTTGTGTGGGTGGTGGTTTTTACTGTTGGGGGGGTTGTTTGTATTTTTTTTACAGGTAAAAGAGCTGATTTCTTTGGGTCAATGCCCCGCAAAAGGCACTTTTAAGGGCTATTGGCAGTTTAGTTTAGGCTAGGGTTTTTTTTTATTTAGGGGGGGCTTTTTTATTTTGATAGGGCTATTAGATTAGGTGTAATTAGTTTAAATATTTGATAATTATTTTGTGTAATTTAGTGTGTTTTTATTTTGTAATTTAGTTAATTGTATTTAATTAATGTAATTTATTTAATTGTAGTGTAAGGTTAGTTGTGTAAGACAGGTTAGGTTTTATCTTGCAGGTAAATTTGTATTTATTTTAACTAGGTAGCTAGTAAATAGTTAATAACTATTTAATAACTAGTCTACCTAGTTAAAATAAATACAAACTTGCCTGTGAAATAAAAATAAAACCTAAGATAGCTACAATGTAACTATTAGATATATTATAGCTACCTTGGGGTTTATTTTAGTATTTAGTCTTAAATAGGAATTATTTAGTTAATGATAGTAATTTGTATTTAGATTTATTTTAATTATATTAAAGTTAGTGGGTGTTAGGGTTAGACTTAGGGTTAGGTTTATTGGTTAATAACTTTAGTATAGTTGCTGCGATGTTGGGGGCGGCAGATTAGGGGTTAATAAGTGTAGGTAGTGGCAACATTAAGGGCAGCAGATTAGGGGTTAATAAGTGTAATGTAGATGGCAGCGACATTGGGGGGGCTGCATATTAGGGGTTAATAACTGTAATGTAGGTGGCAGCGATGTTGGGGGCAGCAGATTAGGGTTGTTTAGACTCTGGGTTTATGTTAGGGTGTTAGGTGTAAACATAAAATTTCTTTCCCCATAGGAATCAATGGGGCTGCGTTACGGAGCTTTACACTCCTTTATTGCAGGTGTTAGGCTTTTTTTCAGCCGGCTCTCCTCATTGATGTCTATGGGGAAATTGTGCATGAGCACGTAAAAAACAGCTTAAAGCAGCGCTGGTATTTGTGTGCAGTATGGAGCTCAATGCTGACATATTGCCTGATAACGCCGGGTTTTTGCAAACCTGTAATAACAGCTCTATAGGGAGGTGAGCGGTGGAAATAACTTGCAAGTTAGCACTGAGCCACTCAAAACGCAAAACTCGTAATCTAGCCGATAGACTTTTATGGCAGATAAGAGCCATAGGCACAGCATGTCTGCCCCAATTATTTCCTAAAAGTATAAACTTATCTAGTCTGTAGGATAGCCTTATGTTATTCTTAAATCCCAAAAAGTGTTTGTGATTACCAAGTTTATTCCATGAATCAATCACCCTTTCTGTAAATAAGTGCTTCCAAAAATTACTTCTGAATCTACTAACCTTCAGCTTGAGATCATGATTATGAAAAATACTCACAGTCTCAGCTTTACTAATCCTTTTATTATATTTTAAAGCTGCTATCATATACCCTTTTTCCCTTCTCTCCTCTAAGCTATACATACTTAGGTCATTGAGCCTTTCCTGGTACATTTTATTTTTTAGACCATGTACCATTTTGGTAGCCCTCCTTTGCACAGATTCCAGTTTGTTTATATCCTTCTGGAAATATAGGGCTTCATGTACTAAGCAGCAAAAGCTGCTTCGGAGCTCTTGCAGGGCAGGTTCGCATATGCGAGAGTGCTTCCCGCAATGTAAGAAACAGCGGTCATAAGACCGCTGCTTCTTACACTCTGCACCACCTCTGATGTGGCGAGCGGAAGTCACTGAGAGCTTGCTTGCTCTCGGTAATTTACAGTGCCTTCTCTCACGCGAGAGAAGGGGCGGGCATTACACGCTCACATGTGTGTGTTATGATATATTTACGGGCAGCGGATCCTGTTCGTCAGCTGCCCGTACATTGCAAAGGTGAGCGGACAACTTCTTGAGTTGAGAAGCTTTTCCCCTCGACCTTTAGTACATGGGGCCCATAGCCTCCAGAACTGCACACAATACTCAAGGTGAGGCCTAGCTAATGATGTGTAAAGTGGTATAAGAACCTTTCTATTTCTGCTGCAAATACCTCTACCAATACATTCAAGCATTCCACTGGACTTACTCTGCAATACAACATTGTTACAACATGTTACATCATCTAAAATTATAATTACCATGTCCCGTTCCCCAGGCAGTAACGTGCCATTGAGTCTATTATTACCGTTTGAATTTTTCTTCCCTAAATGCAAAATTTTGCCATTTGCAGTGTTTAGATCTCAGTCATTTGTCCAATCCTCCAATTGTTGTTTATCACTTCTCATATCCCCCCTGGAACATCTACTCTATTACACATTTTTTTATCATTTGCAAACAGACATACTATCCCTGTAGCCCTTTGCTGATATATCTGATATATATCTGTAGCCCTTTGCTGATATATCTGATATATCTGATAATATGTTAAACAAAACAAGCCCCAGAACTGACCCCTGAGAAACACCACTAGTAACAGCCCCCTCTGTTGAAGGTACTCCATTTACTAAGACTCTCTTTTTTCTATCTTTAAGCCAGCATTCTACCCAGTTCACAATTTTTGAGTCTAGACCAAGGAGATTGTCTGTGAAGGAGTTTGTTGTGTGGGACGGTATCAAATGCTTTGCTGAAATCTAGATATGCTACATCAACTGCTTCACCCTGGTCTAATACTTTTGTTACATAATCAAATAAGTCAATCAGATTAGTCTGACATGATCTTCCTGAAGAAAAACCATGCTGATTTTAGTCATCTAAATTGTTTGTCTTTATGAAAGTCATAATTTGTTCTTTTAAGAGACTTTCCATTAATTTTTCTGCTACTGAAGTTAAACTAACTGGCATGTAGTTACCAGATTCTTCCCCTCCACCCTTTTTATAAAGAGGTACTACATTTACTATGCTCTAATCATCTGGAACAACTCCTGTCAATTGTGACTGATTAAAAAGAAAAATGAACAGTTAGCACTCATCAAAGTACCTTTAAAACCCTTGGATGAATATTATCAGGACCCACTCACTTTTTTATATTTATTTTTGATAATGCCAACAAAACCTCATTCTCTGTAAAAAGATTAGTGCTAAGCTCATTTCCATTTTTTGTAGCAAAGTAGCATCCCTTTAATATAGACATTCAATCTTCACAATCTTTTGTGAAAACAGAACAGAAATAATCATTGAGACAGTATTGAATTTGCTTATTAAATTGTACTTAGTGACTATAACATTTACTTGTATCTCTTAAAAAGCCAATCACATATACCGATGTTAAATGTAAAAAGACATATCATATGCTATGCCTTGTTCATTCCCTGTAGTCTAAGGGCATTCAACATAAAAATCCAATATAACTCCCTTCTCTTTAATAATAATTCCCTATCTCCCCCCTCCTGGGCATTTTATCTGATCTATTACTTGCCACCTTAATTGGCTGCTGGAATGTTTAGCTTCAAGAAAATGGGATGACACTGGTGCATCCTTATCCCCACACCTAATATTAGATTTATGTTCCCTTATTAGATCACCAGCCTTTCTGGTGGTCTCCCAAATGTAAATTTTAGAACATGGGCATTTGATTAAATAAATTATAAAGGTGGAATTACAAGTAAAATGATCCCTTATCCTATACATTTTACCAGATCTGGGATGGGCAAACGTGGCCCCCTTAATCATTGAATTGCAGCTATTACAGCCCAGACAAGGGCAACAACCCAGGTTTTTCTCTGTTATATAACTCTGGGTAGACTTTTTATTAGTACCTATGTCTGTCTGCACAAGCATATCTTTATGGTTACAATTTCTTTTGTAGGCCATCATAGGGATATGTTAAAAACTACTAATATTCAGATTACAATCTTTCAGGATATACCAATGTCTGTAAACCATGTTTTTAATCTCTCTACTATTTTTACTGTATTTAGAAACAAGGAACAATCTATCTTCTTTATTTCTCTCCTTTTTATCCTTGTTTCTGACAAGCAAGGAAGCCCTATCAATATTACTTACTACTGCAATTTCTTTATCAAAAAGGGTTTTCGGATAGGCCCTATCCAAGAATTTGTTCCCCATTTCTCTTAATCTGTTTTGTATGATGCCATCCTAGCTAACAATATGCTTAACCCTAATTACCTGACTTCTGGGTAAGGAGTTAAGAAGTACTTCTGGGTGAAAACTATGGTAGCGGAGTAAATTATTTCTATCTGTGGTTTTAGTATGCATATCACATCGCATATTACAACCTTCCTTCACAACTCTAGTATCTAAGAAGGCAACAGTAGTCTCATGCCACGTAAGGGTAAATTTAATACCCTTAACTACCAAATTCAATTCAGCTACAAACTTATCATCAATAAAACACCACCATGTGGCTCCAAATTTTATATATAATGGATTCTCATATACATACTTATCTTCAAAATTACCCATAAATATGTTTGCATATGAGGGGGCAACATTAGAATCCATTGCAGTCCCCTGGTTCTGGATGTACCATGTATCTTGAAATAAAAAATAGTTGTTAAACAGAACTAGTCTCAAAAGTTCTTCCATAAATACTAATTGTTGCATATTATATCTCCCAGTATTGTACAATAACTTCTTGACACTGGCAATGCCACTCTCATGCTTTATCGATGTATATAAACTCTACACATCCAGAGTATACAAAATGCATTTTTTCTGTGTCAAGAGCAATACTTTTCAGTTTATTAATGAAGTCACCCGTATCCTTAATGAATGAGGACAAATTCTCAACATAGGGTTGCAAAATTCTATCCAAAAATTTAGAAATGTTTGATTCAGTGCTAGCCACAATGGGATGGCCAGGGGGACACTTGATGTTCTTGTGGACTTTAGGAAGGGTATCAAAAATTGGAGTAATTGGGTAATCAATTACCAAAAATTTCTTAAGATCTTTATTTATCAAACAATTTCTTTCAGCAAATACCAATAATCTAATTATTATCCTGTTGGATCTTAAATTTTTGATCCCTATTAAGTACACTATATACAACAGAGTCACCCAGTTGTCTATGACATTTCCTCATATAGTCACTCTTATTTAATACAATGTTAGCCCCACCCATATCGGCAGTTTTCAACACAATTTTATCTTTCTTATCCTTAAGGGTAGAGATTGCATTAAACTCCTCCTGTTTCAAATTATGCTCAATAAATTTATTACCCTTAACAGACTGTTGACATAACCGATGTTTCATTATTTCAAAATCTTTAAACATTAATTTAATAAATGTTTGAACAGAATCATTAGTGTGAGGTGGCATCAATTTACTCTTAATTCTAAGGCCCACCCTTTGGCCATAAATTTAGGATACTAATTATCACCTTAGCCATTAGTACTCTCTACAGAATCAGCAAATAAGCTTTTTAGTCTTAAAGCCCTACAAAAACAATGCAAGTCCTTCTACAACTCAAATAAATCAATTGTTTATATGGGGCAGAATGATAGGCCCCTCTCAAGCAATTGCAGTTCAAAAGGGCTCAGTTCTACCTGTGAGGCATTAATAACTAATGCCTGTTGATCCTTTACCTCCTCTCCAACTGTCGCCAATTGTGGGTGTTCATCCCGGAGCGTGAGGCACCCCTCTTCTTGTGGCTCCCCGCTCTGTTGCTGTGGCCCCCATGGTGTTGCCTCCTGAGTTGGTGCTGTCGGAAAAAGACTCACCAGAAGAACCGGTATCACTAGCTGACTCAGCACCATGACAGTGTCTCCTGTCAGCTCTCCTCCTGCTGTAACTGGAAGTGACGTTATTCCAACTTCCGGTATCGGCACTGCGCCACTGGTAAACTCTTCCCTGTGAGTAATCTAGCCCATCACGAGCAAACTTTTTCTTCTTCCCCTCTTGGAGTTCCGTTTTCAGGGCGGTAATAATTTCATCTGTATCATTAATTATTTTATTGTATGCACCAACTGACATCGATTTTTTTCAGCTCATCTTTGATTTCGCCAATCAGCTGTTGTTGAGATTCAATCTCCTTCTGTAGGAATTCAACCATAAACACAATCAAATCATAGGAGCATTTATTTAAAATCTTTTCAAATTTGTCGCAGTAGTCCTTATAATGTTTTAAGAGGGTAGGACTGGTACTCATCCTTAGTCCTCTTGGTATTCTTTTAACTTTGAAATACTCTGCCAAAGTAATAGCATGAAAATCCCAGGCAGCAAACATTTCTAAATTTTTGGATAGAATTTTGCAACCCTATGTTGAGAATTGTCCTCATTCATTAAGGATACGGGTGAATTCATTAATAAACTGGAAAGTATTGCTCTTGACACAGAAAAATGCATTTTGTATACTCTGGATTTGCAGAGTTTATATACATTGATAAAGCATGAGAGTGGCATTGCCTGTGTCAAGAAGTTTTTGTACAATACTGGGAGATATAATATGCAACAATTAGTATTTATGGAAGAACTTTTGAGACTAATTCTATTTAACAACTATTTTTTATTTCAAGATACATGGTACGTCCAGAACCAGGGGACTGCAATGGGGTCTAATGTTGCCCCCTCACATGCCAACATATTCATGGGTAATTTTGAAGATAAGTATGTATATGAGAATCCATTATATATAAAATTTAGAGCCACATGGAGGCGATTTATCGATGATGTGTTTGGCATATGGGGGGGGTAATATTGACTCCTTGCATGAGTTTGTAGCTGAATTGAATTTGGTAGTTAGGGGTATTAAATTTACCCTTACGTGGCATGAGACTACTGTTGCCTTCTTAGATACTAGAGTTGTGAAGGAAGGTTGTAATATGCGATGTGATATACATACTAAAACCACAGATAGAAATAATTTACTCCACTACCATAGTTTTCACCCTGAAGTACTTCTTAACTCCTTACCCAGGAGTCAGTTAATTAGGGTTAAGCGTATTGCTAGCCAGGATGGCATCATACAAAACAGATTAAGAGAAATGGGGAACAAATTCTTGGATAGGGCCTATCTAAAAGCCTTTATTGATAAAGAAATTGCAGTAGTAAGTAATATTGATAGGGCTTCCTTGCTTGTCAGAAACAAGGATAAAAAGGAGAGAAATAAAGAAGATAGATTGGTCCTTAATTCTAAATACAGTAAAAATAGTAGAGAGATTAAAAACATGGTTTACAGACATTGGCATATCCTGAAACATTGTAATCCAAATATTAGTCATTTTCAACATATCCCCATGATGGCCTACAAAAGAAATTGTAACCTTAAAGATATGCTTGTGCAGACAGACATAGGTACTAATAAAAATTCTACCCAAAGTTATATAACAGAGAAAAACCTGGGTTGTTGCCCTTGTCTTGGCTGTAATAGCTGCAATTCAATGATTAAGGGGGCCATGTTTGCCCATCCTAGATCTGGTAAAAAATTATAGGATAAGGGACCATTTTACTTGTAATTCCACCTTTATAATTTATTTAATCAAATGCCCATGTTACATTGGGGAGACCACCAGAAAGGCGGGTGATTAATTAAGAGAACATAAGTCTAATATTAGGTGTGGGGATAAGGATGGCCCAGTGGCATCCTATTTTTTAAGCTAAACATTCCATCAGCCAATTAAGGTGGCAAGTAATAGATCAGATTAAAATGCCCAGGAGGGGGGAGATAGGGAATTATTATTAAAGAGAAGGGAGTTATATTGGATTTTTATGTTGAATGCCCTTAGACCACAGGGCATGAACAAGGAATATGATATGTCTGTTTACATTTAACATCAGTATATGTGATTGGCTTTTAAGAGATAAAAGTGTTTGTTATAGTCACTAGGTACCACTAGATGGTGGAATATGCATAGTAAATGTAGGTTTGTGCACAGGTAAAGTGTTGAAGGTAATTAAAGTAATTAAGAAAAATGTTGGTCCTGTGTGGCTTTATAAATGTGTTCAGTTTAAAGCAAATGAATAAGGGTGCTGTTTTTGAACTTCCACCTTGTAATAAAGTGAGTTATACTTTTATGTGCTGTGAGACTTTGTGTTCTTTTTTGCAGTAATTGAGGCCTGCAGTGGGCCTCTTGTCTTGCACTTGCACATCGCTAAAGGACTGATTGCTGTTTCCCATTTTTGGGTTTTGTGCAATTTTCTTATCCCCTTCTACTATTCTACCATCAACTGTTTTCAATTAAACTTGTTCAACCTTAGGTTTTCTTTTTTTTTTTTACTGATCTAAAGAAGGTTTTGCCCCCATGTTTTACTGACTGTGCTATCTTCTCTTCTACATGAACTTTAACCTTCCTAATTAACTGCTTAGTCTTTTTTTGCTGGAGTCTGCATATTTTCATATCATCATCTGACAGTGTGTGTCTGCAATTTTTATAAGCTATCATTTTTGTTTTTACAGCATGTGCTACTTCTTTGGAAAACCATATTGGTTTCCTCTTTCTTTTACTTTTACAGACATGTCTAATACAGTGTGCGGTTGCATCATAAATTCCCATTGTTCTTGAGCCCCCAAAACAAGAGTTTGCCCTTTTAAAAAGTTGGGAGGGTATTCTCCCATGTATGAAAAGTCTGCCTTTCTAATGTCTAAAACTTTAGTTTGGGTGGGCAGTGCCTGCACGTAAATACTTAAAGGGACAGTCAACACCAGAATTTTTGTTGTTTAAAAAGATAGATAATTCCTTTATTACCCATTCCCCAGTTTTGCTAAACCAAGACTGTTATATTAATATACTTTTTACTTCTGTGACTAACTTGTATCTAAGCATCTTCTGACCGCCCCTAATCACATGACTTTTAGTTATTATCTATTGACTTGCATTTTAGCCAATTAGCGCAGTGTCTGCCACTAGGTACGAGCATGATCGCAATATTATCTATATGGCCTACATGAGCTTGCTCTCCCCTGCTGGGAAAGTAAATAAAAAAGAGACGGCCTTCAAGGGCTTAGAAATTATCACATGAGCTTTCCTAGGTTTGCTTTCAACTAGAATACCAAGAGAACAAAGCAAAATTGTTGATAAAAGTAAATTGGAAAGTTGTTTAAAATTACATGCCCTATTTGAAAAATGAAAGGTTTTTTTGGACTTGACTGTCCCTTTATCCAAACAGATTGATGATCACTGGATCCTAATTTCTCGTCTACGGACACATCTGAAACTGTATCACTGTTTGTAAGTATTAAATCTTAAAGAGGCAGTCTACACCTTAGTCATATTTAACTCTTACCTAAAGATTAAGCGGCAGATAGCCTCCTGCACTCCTTTCTATATCATGCAGCAGGAACTGTTGAAAAGTTATTTTAAAATGAATATTGTTTCTGGCCACTTTGAAATGGCTGCCAAGCTCAGCCCACTATTGAACTCACAATCTGGGCTACATCTAGGCACCTTTTACGATTGGACACCATATGCAGCCTAGATTGTGATGTCATCAGTGGGCAGAGCTTGGCAGCCATTTCAAAGTGGCCAGAAACAATATTCATTTTAAAATAACTTTTATAACATTCCTACTTCATGATATAGAAAAGGTGCCTGGAGGCTATTTGCAGCATAATCTAAGGTAAGAGTTCAAGATGATTAAGGTATAAACTGTCCCTTTAACTAATTGCACAAGTGATTTTCCTTGGAATGACTCAATAATATACCTTCTTCTACCTGCTCTAGCAGAGGGAATCTTACAGTCTATGGGGCCTATTTATCATGATGTAAGCGGACATGATCCGATATTGCGGATCATGTCAGCTGCACATAGATAAATGCCGAAAGCATACGTTCTCAGCATTTATCATTGCATCAGCAGTTCTGGTGAACTGCTGGTGCAATACTGCCCCCTGCAGATTTGCGGCCAATCGGCCGCAAGCAGGGGGTTTCAATCAACCCGATCGTATTGGATCAGGTTGATTTCCGGCGATGTCTGTCCGCCTCCTCAGAGCAGGCGGACAAATTATTGAGCAGCGGTCTTTATACCACTGCTTCATAAGTTGTGTTTCTGGCGAGCCTTCAGGTTCGCCAGAAACACGGGGCATCAAGCTCCATACGGAGCTTGATAAATAGGCCCCTATATCTGGCAAATAGTCCCCCATTACTATAACCTTACCCTTTATGGTCATTTTGGTTATTTATTCTAAAAACAGTTTGTCCAGTCTTTCATCCAGCAATGGGGGCCTATATACAACCCAAATTCTAAACAAATATTTATCTCCAGTTTACACAGTCACCCAAATACTTTCCACATCATCATTACTTCCTACAATTTAAGTAACCTTTTTATTTTATTTTACATAAAGTGCAACTCCTTCACCTTTCTTTCATACTCTTTTCTTTTTAAATATCTTGTATCCGGGTATGACTATGCCCCATTGTACCATGATTCTGTTATAGCTACTAAATCCAAGTTGTCCCTAGTCATTATTGAAGTAAGTTCAGGTAATTTATTTTCTAAGCTGTGAACATTTATCCTCACAGCTTAGAAAGTTTTGGCATGCTGTGGGGGCAGGTAGATATATTAAAGCTACTCCGTTTTACTAGTTGAAATGACTTCTAATAAAAAATGTGAACTCATCTCCCAGATACTCATTTCTCTTAAATAACCAAGTATCTTGCCAAAACTGAGCTATAATGGCCAATAAAACCAAATCATTTTTCCCTGCATCACTTATTTAATTAAGAATTAAATGTTATTATCACTCTAACTTTCCTGCTTCCTGGCCACACACAGGTTGAATAACAGAAAATGATAGTTGATCTCACATGCTCTAAATGATTGCCAGGGTCACAAAACTCTTTCTGGACAGCAGCAACATCATTACTATCCAGATCATTTGTTCCTAAATGTACAATCCCATTCTTATCCCTGTTAGCAGTAACTCCCTTGCTTCTCTGTTACTTTCCCCTAAATACACATTCCTAAAAATGGAGTCACCCACTAACATTTTTTTCCTCCAAAACACATCTGTAGTTCTTACCTGTGTTTTCTTACTTGGAAAATCAGGTACCAATAGATTTGACTTACCTGTTACAACTTCAGAGTGCTCAGAAACAACAACCTAATCACAGGTGTGTCCAGCAAGAGCAGAATAGGAGTTTTGCAATGGCAGAGGTTGAGGCAATGCTTCTGGTCTGCTGCTCTAACTCTTCAAGAACCTACAGAAAACCATCTAGCTCTCCCTGTTGATCTCTGGGGTAGAAGTGCTTCTTTCTGAGGCAGATTTTAAAGCGATAACAGACATGTAACTTACCTTAGCTTTAAGGTTACCTATTTCTGCAAGCAGGGAAAACTGCTTGCAGACAGGACAGCCCCTAAATCTCCAAAATGATATGAATGGGTTTATTGAATGTTGCCTATTGTCCTCTTGTTCAGTTTTTCATTTTCTTTTAGAAGTTTAATTGAAATAATTGTTGGGTGATAGACTAACTTCATCTATTTAGGGACTGTATATTCTGTCTTCTTTTTGGTTAACAAGTGTTGAATAATTTTAAAAGATTTATACCTTTTTATCCATTTTCAATATTTTTTTGTAAGCTGATTTATTTTGGACACAGTATATAGTTAGATACTTTCCAACAAATGACTAAAACTGTTAACATGTTAGATCAATCTAACATTATTTTTCTCTTATTTAACAGCAATGAACCTGATACATTATCAGTCTATATTTCACTATCCCTTCATTCCTAGGTTCCACTCGGTATGCTTAGTAACGTCTGCCAGTACTGAACTTATAAATAACATCTGGAAGCTATTAAAATGCATATTGAATAATGGCCTTAGGTTGTACTCACTAAAGCAAATAGTATTGGCAATCATGCTAAACCAAGGAAACTTCAGTTGCTAATGTGAGAAAATAACACTATTCTATTTTATTCACATCTATAATAAATTAGGCATACGGACAATGTAAACCACGCAGTTTGAAAATCCTTTTGTAAAACATAATTTATTTGTTAAATGGACACTGAACCCATTTTTTTTCTTTCATGATTCAGATAGAGCATGCAATTTTAAGCAACTTTTTAATTTACTCCTATTATCAATTTTTTCTTTGTTCTCTTACCTTCTTTATTTGAAAAAGAAGGCATCTAAGCTAAGGAGCCAGCAAATTTATGGTTCAGACCATGGACAGCACATTTTTATTGGTGCTGTCCAATCAGCAAGGACAACCCAGGTTGTTCACCAAAAATGAGCCGGCATCTATACTTACATTCCTGCTTTTCAAATAAACATACCAAGAGAATGAAGAAAATTTGATAATAGGAGTAAATTAGAAAGTTCCTTAAAATTGCATGCTCTATCTGAATCACGAAAGAAAAAATTTGGGTTCAGTGTCCGTTTAAGTAAAAAGTAGAAATATTTGATTTGAAACATAATGGGCTAGATTACAAGTGGAGCGCTAATTTAATGTGTGTGTGTAAACGGGTGAATTTGCTAATTTACGGCTGCATATTAAATAACCAGTCATTTTGAGTGTCTGGTTAGTGCTATCGCAAGCTTGCTGTAGCACTTTGCGCTGGATTTCTGATCTCTGGTTATTGAAAATAATGCCCCAAAATAAAGTGTAAAGTTCTTTTATTACAATTAAAAATATAGCATATTTATTTAACAACAAAAAAACTGCACAAAGCAGCTTTTAGGGGTTTAAAGTGTGCGGATGTGGGGTGTCAGGAAAAAAACGGCACTGAAAAGTGCCTTTATATAGCGGTCTATGGGGACTGTGTTATTACTATAAATATATATGTACATATTCATAAACATATATATTTAAACTTTGCTGCCCATTGCTGCGCAACTCATCCCCTTCGCTGCAAAAGGTTTTGTGCCGTGACCAGCGGCATGAGACTGAGGCTCCCATTAGAGCCTATAGTAGCGCGCTCTCGTGAGCGCAAAGCTTCCATGCGATGCGAACACGACCTTGCACATTTGTGTGCACTAGTATTTTGAGGGGTGCGCAAATATCATGGGCTCGATCCGATAAAAATCGTCGCCTGCAAAATCTGGCGATGCCAATATTTGCGCTGGTTTGGTATCACATATACGGCTTAACCTAGAAGTTAGGCGCGTATATTTCTGCCATCGCCCGTAGTTTTTTGGGCCATAGACAGGTATACCAAACCAGCGCAGTTTGGTATCCAATATACAGCGTAAGGACTTACGTGGCGAAAATGGAGAAATCTTACTCCATTTTCACCTCACCACAAAAAGCAGCCGTAAGAAGCCTTACGCTGACTATTGGAGCCCCGTAACTCCCTAAACTAGATACAAAATAAACCTAACACCTAACGCATGCATAATGTCTATCTACCTGTCAACCGCGATCCCCCGCCGCAATCCCTAATAAAGTATTTAACCCCTAAACCGCCGCCATCTACATAAATTAACCCCCTACTGTGAGCCCCTAAAACCGCCACCATCTAACTGATCTATCCCCTAATGTGAGCCCCTAAAACAGCCACCATCTAACTGATCTATCCCCTAAAGTGAGCCCCTAAAACCGCCACCATCTACCTGATCTATCCCCTAATCTGACCCCTTACACCGCCGCCAGCTATATTAATATTATTAACCCCTAATCTAATATCCATAAAGTAATAAGCTCTATTACCATCCCTTAAAAGGGCCTTTTGCGGGGCTTTGCCCCAAAGTTAACAGCTCTTTTGCCCTATAACCTGTCCTCCCTACACCGCCGCCACCTATATTAATGGTATTAACCCCTAATGTAAGCCCATTACACCGCCTACATCTATATTAAAATTATTAACCCCTAATTTAATCTACCTACCCCGCCGCCAGCTATATTATCTATATTAACCCTAAGAATATTATAGTTAATATAGTTATTTCATTATATATGTTAACTATATTAACCCTAATTATATTAGGGTTAATATAGTTAATATAGTTACTATAGTATTTATATTAACTATATTAACTATCTAACCCTAACACCCCTAACTAAATTCTTATTAAATAAATCTAATTCATATTATAAACTAAAATATTCCTATTTAAATCTAAATACTTACCTATAAAATAAACCCTAAGATAGCTACAATATAATTAATAATTACATTGTAGCTATGTTAGGGTTTATATTTATTTTACAGGTAAATTGTTAATTATTTTAACTAGGTACAATAGCTATTAAATAGTTATTAACTATTTAATAGCTACCTAGTTAAAATAATTACCCAATTACCTGTAAAATAAATCCTAACCTAATTATGATTGATTCAGCTGATTGGTTCAGCTGAATCGGATTGAACTTGAATCTGATTGGCTGATTCAATCAGCCAATCAGATTTTTCAACCTTAATTCCGATTGGCTGATAGAATCCTATCAGCCAATCATAATTCGACGGACGCCATCTTGGATGACGTCATTTAAAGGTACCTCATTCGTTGTTCAGTCGTCGGCCGGGATGGATGCTCCGCGTTGGAGGAGCAAAGTATGAAGATTGAAGATGCCGCTTGATGGAAGATGCTGCCGGATGGAAGAAGAAGACTTTGCTGCCGCTTGGATAAAGACATCACCGGGATGAAGACTTCTTCTTTGCCGCTTGGATAAAGACATCGCCCTGATCGGATGAGGAGTTCGGCCCGGTGTGGTGAAGACAAGGTAGGGAGATCTTCAGGGGGTTAGGTTTATTTAAGGGGGTTTTGGGTGGGTTTAGAATAGGGGTATGTGGGTGGTGGGTTGTAATGTTGGGGGGTGGTATTGTGGGTTTTTTTCAGGCAAAAGAGCAGTTTTCTTTGGGTCATGCCCCCACAAAAGGACCTTTTAAGGGCTGGTAAGGTAAAACAGCTTTGAACTTTTTTTAATTTAGAATAGGGTAGGGAATTTTTCTTATTTTGGGGGGCTTTATTATTTTATTAGAGGGCTTAGAATAGGTGTAATTAGCTTAAAAATCTTGTAATCTTTTTTTTATTTTTTGTAATTTAGCGTTTGTTTTTTTTTGTAATTTAGTTTAGTTTATTTAATTGTATTTTTAGATAGATATTTGTAGTTTATTTAATTTATTGATAGTGTAGGTGTATTTGTAACTTAGGTTAGGATTTATTTTACAGGTAATTGGGTAATTATTTTAACTAGGTAGCTATTAAATAGTTAATAACTATTTAATAGCTATTATACCTAGTTAAAATAATTAACAATTTACCTGTAAAATAAATATAAACCCTAACATAGCTACAATGTAATTATTAATTATATTGTAGCTATCTTAGGGTTTATTTTATAGGTAAGTATTTAGATTTAAATAGGAATATTTTAATTAATAATATTAATATTAGATTTATTTTAATAAGAGTTTAGTTAGGGATGTTAGAGTTAGATAGGGTTATTATACGTAATATATATATATATATATATATATATATATATATATATATATATATATATATATATATATATATATATATATATTATAATAACGATATTAACTATATTAACCCTAATATAATTAGGGTTAATATAGTTAATATTTATAATATAATAATTATATTAACTATGTTAACCCTAATATAATTAGGGTTAATATAGTTAATATAGTTGGCGGCGGTGTAGGGGGATTAGATTAGGGGTTAATACATTTATTATAGGTGGCAGTGGTGTAGGGGGATTTAGATTTTAGGCAAAAGAGCTGATTACTTTGTGACAAAGCCCTTTTAAGGGCTGGCAAAAGAGCAGTTTACTTTGGGGTAATGCCACGCAAAAAGCCCTTTTCAGGGCTATTTGTAGGGTTAGACTTAGGTTTAGTGGTAGGGATAGTTTAGTATTTTAGGGGTTAAATAATTTAATATAGATGGCGGCGGGGTAGGGGCTCACTTTAGGGGGTTATAGAGTTAATATAGCTGGCGGGGGTCCGGGAGCGGCGGTTTAGGGGTTAATAACTTTATTAGGTTGGGACGGGGTTTGGGAGCGGCGGTTTAGGGGTTAATACATATTTTATTGTTAGGATAGAGAGGGGGGATAGCGGATAGAGGGGTATGCGTGTCGGGCTATGTTTAGGAGGCGTGTTAGACAGTGCGGGTGATTTCATACTTTAGTCAGGTTTTGTAGGCGCCGGCAGTTTCTAACGTGGCGTAAGTCACTGGCGACGCCAGAAATTTGTACTTGCGCAGATTTCTGGACATCGCTGGTTTATCCGACTTACGGCACGTTAGCATCTGACGGCGCCGTATATTGGATAGCTCGAGATGCGAGCTGAAACTGCAGGCGACGCAGGTTCCCTCGCTTGTGCCTCAAACTATGCCGTATATCGGATCGCGCCCCATGCTGGCAAAAGCACAATTTTGAGCTCCCCTCGTAATCTGGCCCTATGAGGGAACTTTACAATGTACAAGAACCCCCCCAAATATCCACATATTGGCCACATTTACACATTTGCTGATAATGAATTAAAGAGAAATTAAACCCACATTCTTTCTTTCCTTATTCAGAAAGAGCATACAATTTTAAGTTACTTTCCAAATTACTTCTATTATCTAACTTGCTTAGTTTATTATGATTTGCTGAAAGGGATACCTAGGCAGGCTCAGGAGCTGGGAGCAAACTGCTAATTGGTGGCTGCCCATATATGTCTACTGGCTTATCGATGTTTTCTGCTAGCTCCCAGTAGTGCATTTCTGCTCCTTCAATAAAAGATACCAAGAGAATGAAGCAAAATTGATAATAGAAGTAAATTGGAAAGTTATTTAATAATGTCTGTTCTATCTAAATTATAAAAGAAAAAAAAAATGGGTTTCATGTTCCTTATTGTCAGTGGTTTACTATTTGTTGGCTCTCATTGAGATCAAAGGGATTCACTCAAGGATCATTAGGATGTTAAGGCACAAAGATGGGCCACAATTGTGAGAAAAACAGTTTTCCCTGATCATCCTCCATGTTCTTCATTTGCAAAAATGTGCCCAGGAGCTGGGTTTAGGGAAACAGCCTTTCATCCTACTGGCTGATTTGAATTTGAAGAATCAAATCAGCCAATAGGAATTCAAGGGTACCCCTATATAAAAGAGGTACCTTGCATTCAATCTTCAATGTGCGTCTGGAGACCGCATGAAGAGGACCTCCGTGTCGATGGTCTGAAGCGGAAGACCAACGTTGCCTCCATCATTGCCACTGACCTTACCACCGACACAGGGATGAAGATGGAAGATGGACCGTCGATGGAAGACGATGAAGATGGAAGATGGAGCGCCGTCTGGATGAAGACGGAGCACCGCCCATCATCATTGGTGAGTACCAATTTTGGGGTTAGACTTTTTTTTTTGGTGCGTTTTTTTTTAGATTAGGAAAGTGTTTTGTTTGGGCAGAAAAACAGCTGAATGCCCTTTTGGGGCAATGGGTAGCTTAGGTTTATTTTTAGTTAGGATTTTTTATTTTAAAGGTTGGGGGGGTTGTAATGTTAGGGGCTAATTTTTTATTTAAAAGAGCTGTTTGCTTTAGGGCAATGCCCTTCAAAAGGCCCCTATTTTTTTTTTTTTTTTTTTAGTAAATGTTAGGTTTTTACATTTTGTGTAATGTAGATTTTTTATTTTTGGTAATGTAATTTTTTTTTTTTAGGGTAAGCTTAGATTTTAATTTAATTTTACAGGTAAGTTTTTATTTATTTTAAGGTAGTTAGTATAGTTTTTATTAAATACATGGGTATTTTAATTGGGGTTAAGTTAGGGGGTGTTAGGTTAGGGGATTTAGTTGTTAGTTTATTACATTGCGTTGTGGGTGATGGTGGTTTGGGGGTAATAGTTTATTTATATAGTTTGCGCTGTGGGGGATGGCGGTTTGGGGTTAACAGTTTCATTTGTTAGTTTGCGATGTGCTGTTATGGTGGTTTAGGGGTTAATAGTTTATTTAGATAGTGTTCAATGTGTTTAGATGGCTGTGTAGGGCTTAATACTTTTATTTAGTGTTTGCGATGTGGAAGATGGCAGTTTAAGGGTTAATACTTTTATTTAGTGTTTGCGATGTGGGAGATGGCAGTTTAGGGGTTAATACTTTTATTTAGTGTTTGCGATGTCAGGGGATGGTGGTTTAGAGGTTAAAAGTGTAGTTTATTGGTGTAAGTGTACTTTGTAAGGTATTTTTGTTGTGTTTTGTGCAACTTTTTAGTTTAGGGAACCAGTTTACCAGAGCTCTTAGATCGCGGTATAGATTCAAGCAGAAAAGGCTATTGTGCTAGCGCAATCTTGTTTTCTCCCGACTTGTAATATCAGCAGGAGAAAAATGGATTGCAATATTGACATTGCTCAAGTAGCTAATCCATTGTGCCTCACTTGTAATCTCGCCCTAAGTCTATTAAGGGGTCTTTTAACCCATAAGAAGGGATTCAAGACGGTTGTAAGGTCACTTTTCTAAGAGCATTACAGCTCTTTCTTCAAGAACAATTGCAACATTGTGGGGCTTTGAAAGATTTTACATCTTTGGAGCAGATTTGCAAAGTTGCAACATCTTTTTTCTGCATATTTTTTTCAGAGTTTATCGCTTGAGATTTTGCTTTTTTTAGCAAGCAGCTTTTGGCAGGAAAGTTCTTCAGGCTGCAGTTTTGGCTAAATAATAACTGCCAGTAAAATTGTTACACCCTTTCTGTAACATAGACCATCTGCTTGGGTATTAATCCCATATGTTATGGAGGACAACAACGGACCATCATCAATTTATGAAAGAAAACTAAATTTATGCTTATGTGATAAATTATTTTCTTTCGGAATGATGATGATCCACAGTTCCCACCTGTTTAAATTTTTGGGCGACAGTTCTAATGACACCACTATAGACCCTGCTTTGCATTTCCTACCTTACATTCCTATCGTCTACTTGGCTATACGTAAAACTAAGAGAAATATGGGAAGAATTAAGCTCTGATATGGGTTCTTAACCTTCTCCTAGTGGCAGAAAATATATCTCATATGTTATGAAGGACTGTTGATCATCATCAGCATATTAGATTTGCATATAGGGTAATTCGTTATGTTAAAGTTTTCAAACGTTATAAAATATATTGAGAAACATGTTTAACCAACAGGAGCCTAGAACTCTGAACTAGTTATTTTATCTTGACCTCTCACATTTTAAAGTAGTTTGCATATAACCACTGTGACTAGGCTTTGTGACCATGGCCAGAGGCCGGGGCTGTGGGAAGAGGCTAACACCTTTTTATATATATCAATGCTATGTCATATTTTTCCTGGGAGAAAAGTTTTTCTAAAACTCTACTGGCCCCCTATTAGGTTTATTGAATTATACTAAAGTTTGTCAGTTACCCCCTGGACAAAGTTCCACACGTTAATCCCTTCTTACTATCTGTCTGACAGATACTACAGTAAAGATCAGCTAAACATAAGCTTGAATCATCATAACTGTTTATTTCCATACAGTTATATATAAACATGTGGAAGCCTAAATTTGTCTCTCCACTAGATTGCCTCCTAGATAGCATAGCCTCCAAACTACTTAAATACATATAAGTATACCAGTATAATAAAGCTTTGTCAGTTTACACTTTCCATCCCCATAGCCTCCATATACAAGTGTTACGTCAATCCCCTTACCTCCCTTTAATCATCCTTAATGTATGGTGACCATACCTAAGTATACCGACTGAAGTCCAGCTCTGTCCTTTTGATTTGATTTATTTCTTATCATTTATTTTCTCTTTTATACCCCTCTCCCATTTTCTCTTCCTCTATCTTCCTTTTAAAGCCCTGACATCATTTTTTACATAATTTACAAGAGGACCCAAAAGAAGTCTGATTATTTGTCAATAGGGTTAAAAATGAGGATTCTTGTTATATTTTCATAAACACAAGAAGAGTTGCCTAAAGTATATCACAATGCTGGTCAAATATGTTATTGAATTTACTTTTATCCCTTGGCTGTGAGCACATGTAACTAATACTCCTGCAATTGTAACCTACACAGTATTTTGTAGTTATCTGTACTTTGTTATTCCTCAATTAAAAAAAAAAATGTTTTCTGAAAGACTGGAATACCACTGATGGGGTCTGTCAGTGCAAAGCATTAGTGGATTTTTTAAAACTATAAAACCATGTTAAAACTATGTTTCCTGATAGATTTAATTTGCAAACATATAAATATTTTAGTTTCCCAAAGGTTTTGTTAAATAAGCTATAGAGTATGTAGTCCTATATATAACAATACCTTGAGCTAGAGGTGTGACAGAAAACATATTTATTAACTTCCAAAGCAAGGTGTGGATTTCAGTATTTCAGTTGCTGTGCATTTTTATTTTTCAAACTTCCATCAGAACTTGTCAGCTTGAATATTTGAAAGACATTGCAATGCATCAAAGAGCAAAATCAATTATGTTAAAAACCTAATTTTGAAACATATAGTTTCATCAAGTTTTCAAGAAAATAAACACTGTTAAAATGATTTCGGGAGTGACATTTATCTGTTTCAATGAAAACTGATAATCTGGAAAGAGCTGTAAATAATCTTTCTACTGATTTGGATGATCCAGAAATTTAGAATGGACAACGTATACATGTGAAAAGAGACAAGGAGATTTGGATTGAAATTCATCCTCAAGAGGCCATCAATGATTGATAAAATATCATAGATAATTGACTGACCATTAACATCAGTTGTGATTACATCATCCATATTAACTTACTTAAACAATATGAAATCACAAATCATAAATAGTCAGCCACCTCAAGTTCATTAACGTATTTGTATATTTGAAAGACTATTCTATGGGGTGCATTTATCATAGTGCAAGCGGACATGATACAATGTAGCGTATCATGTCCGCTTTGCATCAATAAATGCCATTTATCATTGCGCCAGCAGTTCTTGTGAACTGCTGGTGCAATGCCGCTCCCTGCAAATTTCTAATCGGCTGCTTTCAGGCGGTGTCAATCAACCAGATCGTATTCGATCGGTTTGATTTCTGTCCGCTGCCTCAAAACAGGTGGACAAGTTATAGCGCAGCGGTCTTTAGCCTGAAGGCTCGCGTGGAAACAGGGGCATCAAGCTCCATACAGAGCTTGATAAATCGTCCCCTTTTAGTAAAATGTAAACATAGAAGGAGAGGGGCACAGATCAATATTTTAGTTAAAGGGACACTGCACCCAATTTTTTCCTTTCATGATTCAGATAGAGCATGCAATTTTAAGCAACTTTCTAATTTACTCCTATGATCAAATTTTATTCATTCTCTTGGTATCTTTATTTTAAAAGCAAGAATTTAAGTTTAGATGCCGGCCCATTTTTGGTGAACAACCTGGGTTGTCCTTGCTGATTGGACAGCACCAATAAACAAGTGCTGTCCATGGTTCTGAACCACAAATTGGCTGGCTCCTTAGCTTAGATGCCTTCTTTTTCAAATAAAGAAAGCAAGAGAACAAAGAAAAATTGATAATAGGAGTAAATTAGAAAGTTGCTTAAAATAGCTTGCTCTATATGAATCACAAAAGAAAAAAATTGGGTTCAGTGTCCCTTTTACTATTGCAGGCTCTTGTCTTTCTACTGTTCTATCCTCTAGAAGGCTCTTTTCAGGTGTGGCCAACTTGTTTGCATACCCAAGAGAAGTCCCACAAAGCACACATTTTTGGTTTTCCATTTTCATTAGACCAGAAAAACTATGAGACATCTCACCGCTCAAAGGGACAGTCCCATTTTTTATAGAATTCCATGAGGGTTGCCCCTGTGGATGTTGTCATGGAAAACCAGATCTAGACAGCACTTTTTTTTTTATAATCAGCCCCCTAGTGATGAATTGCTCATTGACTGATAACTCCCATATTGACAGAACCTTTCTAATCTCAGGTGGATGCTCTGAGTGTACTGTCAAAACTCCTGCTCCTTTCCCTTTAAATCTGCAAAGCACCTTATCCAGGTGCTTAGTAATTTGTTTGCAGCCTGTTAAGCAAACGTCTTCTCTGAGCTCCTTTTGAGTAATTTACCCTCGGGGATACTGCCGGCAACTATTTTATCCTGAGTTCCTGTTAAACCTTCCTTCAACACTTTGTTACAAGGGTGTTTATTGCGGATTATACAACTACTGCAGTTATATTCTAATTTGCAGTTTATTCTACTATCTGCCGTCAGCTTCCGGCTTCTGCCTGAACAACGTACCGACACTGACCGTTTTCTGCCTACTTCCACTAGTGTGACCAATCTGTACAAGGTATTGCAGTGCTTTACCTCTTTTTAATGTTGAACTTGTTCTTTACTAATCATCCATTGTTTTCTTGATACGAAGCATAACTCCTCCTCTGCTACTTGTTACTCACATATACGGAGACTGCTTACAACGTCATCCGTCAATCAAAGGGACTTGCCGGTTTCTCTGAGTAATGCATTGGTTACAATAGCCTTTTTCACTCAAGTTGTTACTTTGTGTATACTGACGCATCTAAGCAAACCGGAAAAAGCCTATTGAACCTGACACATTGTTTACAGAGACTGTTCCTTTACTGCAGATTATCGTTACAAATAATATATTATTGCAGATACATTACCATATTTACTGCAGTAACTAATCTGACTATTTACTTGTATCCTGTGGTAAAAGATTGTCAACTTATAATCAAACAACTTCACTTGAGAAATAATAAAACTACTTAAGCAATAGTAGTTCATATTTAACAGTGATACAAATATAACTTTATAGTAAAGTTCCTGAACAACTCACATACAGGTATACCCCGCTCATACAGCAGGTTAGGGACCGGAGCCCCGCTGTAAAGTGAAAACTGCCTTAAAGTGAAACAAGCCAGTTTTAGCTTTTTATTCACTTGCCAGTGTGTTTAAAGACTTTAAAAAATGTTTAAACTAACATATTAGGGTTGCAGTAGTGCTACGTTTAGTTTAACACTAGCACAGCACAGTATTCAATTAGGATTCAATAAATACTGTACCTGTAAAATAGTGACAATTACTGTAGTAAAATGTGCCAGACTATAGCACTGAGACACAGATTGCACTGTAATGCTGTAAACAGAGTAAACTAAGCATAACAAAATGGTGCCAGTCACTTTTCTTGCAATCTCACAATGATTACAGCACTGTTTCAAAATCCTTGGAGGCTGAACTTCAGCTCCACAGAGCGCTGTATTAGCGAATCGCTGTAAAGTGAAGCACTGTAAAGTGAGGTATACCTGTATATTCTGAGTTTACCATACAGGAAACTAATTCTCCCTTATTCTAGGGATATTTCTTCTAGTCTGCAGCTGAGATCCATAAAATTATTTAATCCTAACACATATATCTCTTAATGAATTGAAAGTCTCAGAAGCAGGGAAAGAAAAATCATAGTTTTATTTAGAATACAACATCCATTTTAAAAAGTGATCTGCAGAAAACAATTGGCTTCATGCCCTTTTTTTTTTGTTTCCAAAAAGCTTTATTGACACGTATATATAAACATACAAATTTCTCAAGGCATGGGTAAAGTTAACATGCGAATAAACATTTTTATAACATTTCCAAAATGTCCAGAATCACATTGTCCTCTGAGAAAGTCACTCGCGTAAAGCTTGAAGGGATTTTTCTTTTTTAAGACCAAAACAAAACAGTTAACAGAACTAAAATAACATAACAAAATTCACATCTAGTCTGGAACATTTGTGAGTCTTACATGACAACATTACAGTAGTGCAGTATCACAGGGTTGGTCTTTACTTATTGATTAATTAAGTCTGTGTGAGAGGGGTTAATGTTAGTGCTATTTAAGTTCTCTTGGGGCGTATTTACCTTATAAATATACATTTCCCAGAAAAGAGTCATGGCACAATAGAAGTCTAGCCTATTGGTTTTATGATATTTCTCCAGGGACAGGAGTGTAGTTACATGCTGCCTCCAACTTGTCAGTGATGGTATTACTTGCTGTTTCCACAGGCGCGGGATCAGCTGCTTAGCACTACTAAGCATAATATATAACAATGTAGACTTATACTTGCATTTAATCCCTGGAGGCTTATTGAAAAATAGGACTAAATGTTCGAGTGGGATCTTATGGGAAAGGACTTGTTGTATTTCCATATGAATATCTTGCCAAAAAGGTTGTAGTATGGGGCATTCCCACCATATATGAAATAGTGTACCTACTTGTTTACAGGCTCTCCAGCAGAGAGGGTCTGCTTGTTTGTAGATTTTAGCTAATCTGCTAGGGTAAAGATACCATCTTCCTAAAAGTTTCATATTAGTTTCAGTGATGCTTACAGAGGAGGGTGATTTACTCATCTGATGAAAAATAGTGTTCCAGGTCTCTGTCGGAATTTTTATTCCCATTTCCAGCTCCCATGGTTTAACATATGAGGGAGGGTTTCTGGATTGTTTTCTGTTAAAATCTTATATATTGTTGATAGGGTGCCCCTCATAGTGTTAGTTGACCCACATAGAAGTTCAAATAGGGTGAGGTTTCTAATCAAGCTAGGTTTATCTTTATTTTGATTAATAAAATGTGACAGTTGGAGATATTCATACCAATTGTGAAAGTATGGGATGGCTTTGTCTATTAGTGATGCTCTTGTAACTATTGCTCCTCGCTCTATTACTGAGCGGCATGGTAAGCCTGATGCTATGTCATATGTATCATTCGCCCAGATGTGTTGGTAAGGGGGGAATTCCGGGTTATGGAATATGGGAGTAAGAGGTGAGGGAATTGTAGAAATACCATAACGGGGCCTAGTAAAGACTTCCCAAGCGTTCAGGGTGTCTTTAATTAATGTAGGGGTGGGTGTTGAAATATTCCTATATTTTCTACGTATCCAACACATTGCCCCTAGGCTTTTTGTTTTGGCTAGGTCATGTTCTAATCTCCTGCATTCTTTATGTTGGGCATTTTTGCTCCAATCTACAATCCTGGTTAGTTGTGCCGCTTGTTTATATAGGTCTAAATTAGGCACTCCCAACCCTCCTCTATCTCGGCTCCTATATAGTGTGGATTTAACTATTCTGGGCCCAGATAAATGTGTTAGTGATTGTTTGTGCCGTATGTATATAATGTGCCGGTAATTGGATTGGTACTGTCTGAAACAAGTATATAAACCGAGGGAGAATACACATTTTGAAGGCGTGTATCCTTCCCAATCAGGATAAGTGTTTGTTTTGCCAAGTTTTTAGGTCTGTTCGGATCGCCTTAATGAGGTTTTGATAGTTCAGTACAAATAGTGACTCGGATGACTTTGCTAGCTGGATTCCTAAATATTTTATTGAGTTAGGGTTCTGAGAGAATTAGTATTGTGTTTTAATTTGACTATTTATCTGCTCAGGTAAGCCTACTCCCATGAATTCTGATTTGGACACATTTATCCTATAGTTTGACAGGGAACTATAAGATTCGATTTCCGACATAAGCGGTGGAAGAGATTGCTGCGGGGAAGACAATGTGAAAAGGACATCATCTGCGTACAGTGTTGTCTTGTATTGAGTGTTTCCTACTTGGATCCCTCGTATATTTTTATTGTGTCTTACGTTAGCCGCTAACACCTCCATGGCCATCACGAACAATAGGGGCGACAGAGGACATCCCTGTCTTGTCCCGTTATGGATGGGGAAGGGATCTGATAAGGAATAATTTAATTTGATACAGGCTTTTGGTGTGTGATATAGGGCGAATATTTTCCCTACAAGTTTCTCACTGATACCAAACCTGAACAAAGTGGATTTTAAAAATAACCAATCTAGCCTTTCAAAGGCTTTTTTTTCGGCATCGACAGCCAGAAAGATTGAGGGAATGCCCTGGGTTTGAGAATATTCCAATAGGTTTAATACCTTAATGGTGTTATCTCTCGCCTCCCTATGGGGTATAAAGCCCACTTGGTTGAAATGTATGAGCTGAGAGAGGAATCTATTGAGGCGAATGGCGATAATCTTTGCATATAGCTTAATATCCACATTAAGCAATGAAATGGGGTGAAAGTTGGCAGGGTCATCCATTTGTTTTCCAGGTTTTGGAGTTACGGAAATGTGCGCTTCCAACATTTCTGGAGGAAAGGGATGTTGTCGATCTGTTTTATTAAAGAGTGAGCACAAATGTGGAATCAAGATAGGTGCAATTTTTTTATAATAATGAACCGTGAATCCATCGGGACCTGGGCTCTTTCCGGTGGGCATTTGTTTAAGGGCTGCCAGAATTTCCATTGTCGTTATGGGGGCTTCTAATTCATCTGACTGAGATTTAGTTAATTGGGGCAGAGGGGTCCTAGACAAATAATCTTTAACACTCTCTTCCATACCTACAGTGGGGTTTTCCTTAGTGATATTATAAAGACTAGCGTAATAAGTCATAAACTGGGACAGAATATCTGGCGTAGTATTCACCTTTTCCTTTGTAGGGGTTTTTATTTTGTGGATGAAGGTTTTTAATTTCTTTAATTTAAGGGCCCGAGCCAAGTATTTCCCTGGCCTATTGCTTTCAAAATAAAATTTTTGTTTAGTTCTTAACGCTAAGGTGTTAGCTTATAAACCATTTTCCTAGCTTTTACCATTTCCTCTAAGATATGAGTGTCTAACGGGTTTTGTTTGTGTGTATATTCTAGTGAAGATAATAGCTTTGTCGTCTGTTGGTATTGTAAACAAGCTTTTTTCTTTATGTAAGCCTGCTGTCTGATAAACTTGCCTCTGATAAAACATTTGTGTTTTTCCCACACCACAAAAGAGTCAGTTTCAGGGAGGGAATTAATTTGGAAAAATTCTGGGAGCAATTTTTCAATCCTATTTTTGAAATCAGGATATTCCAATAAACTCTCATCTAGTTTCCAGATGAAAGCGCTCTTGGGTACGGAGGGCCAGCTCAACTGTGTGAGCACCGCTGAGTGGTCAGACCATACAGTATACGAAAGTCTGGATGATAATACTCTAGATAGGCCCGTTTGATTTGTTAAGTGGTAATCAATTCTACTATAAGTTCGGTGCGGGGAAGAAAAAAAGGTGTAGTCCCTTTGTGATGGGTGTTTAAATCTCCATATGTCAAACAATGTAAGGTCTCGCATTAATTTCCACAGTTGTCTAACCGTGTTTCTAGATATGGAGGGGTTGGGATTCGTGGTATCTAGAGAAGGCTGGATGGGCACATTAAAGTCCCCTCCCAGGTAAAGGGCACCTTTAGCATAATCCAGAATTTGGGCAAAGTACTTTCTAAAAAATTGAAGCTGTTTTGTGTTTGGGGCGTAGAGATTAACTAATGTCACTGGAGTACCATAAAGTAGGCCGAACACACATAGAAACCTGCCCTCCGCATCTGTATTTGTCTGAATGTGGGTAAAAGGTACATGTTTACTAATTAGGATGCTAACACCATTCCATTTATGGTCAAAGGAGCTGTTAAAATGCTGTGTGTAATATGGACCCAGATATTTAGGTTCTTTATTTTTTAAAAATGTGTCTCTTGCAAGAAGAGAATATCTCCCTTTTTCTTACAAAGGTCTTGGAGTGCTATTGAGCGTTTCTGGGGTGAATTAAGACCTTTAGTGTTTTGACTTAATAAAACAATGATCTTATCACTAGTAGCCATATTACCTCGGGATAGTTATGTGTTTATGTTGGGACCAACCCTTAATATCATGTATAATTGACTGCGTGGTAATGTTACATTTCCAGTTATTTTGTAAACCTACGTTCTAGATGTTATGCGAAAATACAGTAACCAATAAACTAAACAACAAACATGAATAAAATGAATTGTATAATTTATACCTTAACGGTATGTCTTTTTGTACTCTTAGTGTCATTTGACTTTAAGAAAGAAAATTGGAGGTATTAACCAACTCCTTCACATGCTTTCGTGTTCAAATCTAACTGTTGCCTATGTCTCATATTCGTTACACTAAACATTCTCTGCAGACTAAGATAAACATAACATATTAAAACCTTTAATAATGTTAAAATAGCACATGACCTTTAACACACAGTAGCATTTCACCTATCCTAATTAACATATAATATATGATATGTACTACACAATATATACTATACACACCACATATACTATATAAGAGGCCTTCACTATGGTTAATCTGTTAGATACATTGGATTATGACCATACATTACCACCTCTTGTTCACCACTCCTCGGACCATTTGGATTGTACGTGTCTCATATTTTGAGGATCCGGGAGTCCACTAGCCAGTCTCTTAGCCTAATCAATGTCCTTTAGTGAAGAGTGAGGGTCTCTAAAGGGCGTCTGACCCCTCGATTTGGGAGCAACCCTGTGCCACTGTTTAGGTGCCACTCTTGTTGGTTTCTTCCTTGGCGGTTCTTGAGAGTCTTCTGTATCTAAAACTCTTGGTGGTTCAATTTCCAGTGCTGAGCAGAGCTCTTCAGTGTCCGCCATGCTTTTACAGGACAATTTCCTATTCCCATGTAGGACATAGAGGTGAAAAGGAAACCCCCATCTGTAGAGAATTTTTTTCTGACATAGCAAAGATGTAAGAGGTGCTAGCTCCCTTCTCCTCTGCAATGTTCATTGCGATAAATCTTGAAAGAATTGAAGTACTACTCCTCTAAATTTCACTGGCTGATTCCTACGGGAAAGATTTAAAATTTCTTCTTTTTCTCTGAATTCCTTGAATTTCATGATAATGTCCCTTGGGGGTGCTGTATCAGGTGGTTTCGGCCTAAGTGCCCTGTGTGCCCTAACCCAAGGAATATCTGTGGTTGGTGTAGTGTTTCTTAGGTGGGCAAAGAGAGCGGGCAAGTATATTGGAAGATCTTTGGGGAGCACAGACTCGGGTATGCCTCTTATTTTGAGATTCTTCCTACGGCTCCGATTCTCGAGATCTTCTATTTTGTCATATAATTCCTTGAACATGGCCATGTGATGGTTAGTGGCGTCTTGAGCTGTGTTAACTTCTTCCTGTAGATGATCTGTAAATTCTTCCAGTGCCTCTACTCTGTTTCCCACAGCATGGAGGTCTTGTTTAATCTCTGCTATTTCCTCTTGTATGCAAGAGCGAATGATGTCTACTATATCCTGCTTTGAAGCTAGCGTGGAGAGAAGAGTGTTTGGGACGGGTGTACTCTCTTCTGTGTGGTTCATATTTTTCTTTTGTGCAGATTCTTAATTTTTTTGCGGTATATCTATCTCTTCCCCCATTCTAGGTTTAGGGCTTGTAGGAGAAAAAAAATTGTTCCACCAGGCTGTCCTTGTGACCTGTTGTCTTGGATGTTTTAATGGACTTCGGTAGCCTTTTGGTGTTCATAGTGTGTAACAGGCCCGGCTCTTTGCTCTGTTTAATTGTGTTTGCAATTTCTGTTAAAGAAAGCAATTTAGGTCTGTAACCAAAAAATATTTATTACCAGTCTTGGGGAGGTGAGGTTCTATGCGTTATTTCCATCCATCAGTGTCAAATCGCTAGAATTAGCATAGAATTATAGATATAAGTTGCCCTGAGGAGCGTTTGTTGCCTTCTAATACTGTGCGTCTCTGCTCTACATCAGCGATAGCAGTGTTATGCGGGTCTGCGGCCTATAAATCCAGGCCCCTCTTATGTGTGCAGTTCCCTCTATACAGTTCTTTCTTTATGCTTCCCAGACTCTGGCCCAAGTAATGTAAGCCCTTTGGCCGCTACTTATCAGGAGTGCCCAATTTGTCTGGTCGTGTGGGTTTCTGTCTGTTATAGGCTTCTTACGCTATCAGTGTGGCCATACATACCCTCCGCTACTGTGGTGTGAGTTCGGATGTTCTTTATCAGATCGAACCGGCTTATGTGCGCTAGCTGCCAGAGCCCTTCAGAGTCTTTAAGACACTGGGCGCCATGTACTAAGGCGTCAATTTTTTCGCACAGACCGTATCGAAATAACCCGCCGGCATTCACACCATGCGGATGGCACTTCGTTACATGAATGTACTAAAAACCAAGCCGTAAAATTTCGCGTCTATTGTGTGTCGAAGACAATCGGATTATTGATAACTTTGAAGCTTCGTTCGGCGCGAAAGAGCAAAGTTAAGAAGCAGTCTGCGACCTGATTGGTTTAGTTCTTTACCCACTTGACGATCTAGGTGTCATAATCGCCAGACAAGCGGCAACGTCTGGCTGCTGACATGTATAAGAATGTGCATTTTCCCAGAAATCTTAGAATATTGTTTATTTACTTTTCGGTATTCACTTTGACAAGATGGCTTGCTCCGGAGATTCTGCTACTTCTAAGAAGACTCGCAACCCTAACTTCTCGCATCAACAGAATGTTGTACTTGTTGATCTAGTACTCGAATATTATGACAATATTTATGGTAGTCGAGTCAAGCAAACCCCAGGCGCTCGTAAGAAGATTATTTGGGAGAAAATTAGTGACACAGCTTGGAATGAACCGGTTGCAAAAAAGTGTAAGGCTGCCAACAGTTTTAATAGTCCGGGTATGGCTTGTGAACGCGCTGTCATTGGTTCAAGGTATTCTGCTATTTCATTGTAAAGTTGCATAATAGCTTCTCTGTCCAAACGGAATCTCTGGATAATCTCTCGATCAGAAATGCTTTCCAAACCCATACGTGGAAGGAAAACTCTAGGGACTCTAATTCTTCTACCTCTCCTTCTTTGCAAGTTGTTAACCGGTGCCTGTATAGCCCTTCTTCCTCGTAATTGAATTAATCGGAAAAGAAACATGTGTAAAAGTGTCTCCATCTTCATTCACTGATCCAAAAACCAATAATGCTACAATAGTAGTCTAGTCCTTTCACTTAAGTACTTCTACCTGGCGTCAGGTTGATACCCCCTATAGTTTTCTATTGTATTCGCTACCTAAATGGTTGCGAAGCAAATCACGCGAAGTTACAGTGAAAGTTGGAGCGGGCGGATTAGTTGTAACATTCATAATTTCCGATTACAGCGAATTTACGTGCGATCGAACATGTAGTAAGTGGAAAAAGGCTTCGGAACGATGAGTTGAGTAAAATTACGATCGCTGATGAAAATAGTGGTTTTTCGAGCAGATCACAGATTGATACATACGAGAAGCAGATCGTGAGCGAATTTTGACGCGGAAATACAGACGGACGGTCACTTCGAAGCTTAGTACATGGCGCCCACTGCCTTAACAGGAGCCGGGTAGCAATGTTTTATCTCGTCAGCACTATGTCATCACACTCCACTCTGGCTTACTTCTCATTGTTCTCAGGGGGAGATGGAGTTGCTGCGTGTGCCGTGCACCGTGCGGTTATTCTCTGTCCGTTGGCTTCTCTCAGGCATCTGATGTTAAACCTCCCTGCTGTGAGCAGTCTGATGCCTCCACTTTATGGCATGCCCCAGCTCAAGATTGTTCAGTGCTGCAAAGTTTATATAAGCTTATTTAGGCAGATTATTTGGAGTTGGTATTCGGAGCCTCGGTATTATGCAGCCATCTTAGCTGCGGCCAGCTCCGCCCCCCCCCCCCCCGTGGCTTCATGCCCTTTTAATCAAAATTCCAAAATAAAATGTAAATAAATACAAAATAAATAATGCCAAAGTTTAAAGGGACACTGAAGCCAAATTTTTTCTTTCATAATTCAGATAGAGCATGCAATTTTAAGCAACTTTCTAATTTACTCCTATTATCAATTTTTCTTTGTTCTCTAGCTTTCTTTATTTGAAAAAGAAGGCATCTAAGCTATTTTTCAGAACCATGGAAAGCACTTTTTTATTGGTGGGTGAATTTATCTACCAATCAGCAAGAACAACACATTGTGTTCACCAAAAATATCTAACAGCATCTAAACTTACATTCTTGCATTTCAAATAAAGATACCAAGAGAATGAAGAAAAATTGATAATAGCAGTAAATTAGAAAGTTGCTTAAAATTGCATGCTCTATCGGAATCAGGAAAGAAAAAATTTGGGTTCAGTGTCTCTTTAAGAAAGATATTGAATACCTTAAAACCTTCAAATTTCACTAGAAAACTGATATCATGAATAGTCAAGTGCTTACATGGAAAGTAAAGTCAAAATTAAGCTTCATGATTCAAACAACTTTCCAATTTACTTCTACTATCAAACTTGCTCTGTTCTCTTGGTATCATTTGTTGATGAGAATACCTAGGAAGACTCAGGAACAGCAAAGTGTCACTGTTTTCTAGATGGTGATTGGTGGCTGCCTTATTTACTTCTTGCCATTGGTTTATCTGATGCACTTTGCATATTATTACCAGTAGTACAATGCTGCCCTAGAACTGACTTTTAAACAAAAAAATTACAAAGAGAAAAAAGGAAATGTGAAAGTAGAATTAAAATTGAAAGTTGTTTAAAATATCATCCTCTGTCTCTTTGAGGGTAATGTACCAAATAGGGGAAATTCATTTTTTTTCTTCTAAGATTCACAAAAATAAAACATAGACAATGTTAAAAAAAAAAACAAGAGAAGAAAAAAGTAGCAGGAATTATTTATTTTGCCGGAAATCTTAAAAAAAAAAAAGATATATTTTTTTAATCTAACATTGATTTAGCAAATCATTTCTCATGTCAAAGGGTATATTCCTTTCCTTTCTTCAGTTTGTGATAAACTGAAGGTGTAAAGAACTTTTTCGTAAACTTATAATGTATTGTGTAGCACAATAATTCATCTGTTTTGTTCAATATTCTTTACAGTGAAGAGTTTTTCACATTTTACTTACCATATCTTATATTGTAACTGGCTTAAAAATGTGATAAATATTTCAGCAAAAAGTAATTCAAAGAAACGAAAATGCATTGAAAATTCTAGAAGATATGGCAGTCTTCCTACAGGACAGCAATAAATATAATGGAGTTATATTAGAATCATTTCTCTTATGGAAACTAATGCTATAAAGATCAGAGCCAAAATCAACATTCATGCTCCCTTCCAAAATAAACTCTCAAAGTGATTAACCCCTTATAAAGTGGAGATATCCCCTGATTTATTGTTGCATGAGTACAAAACATCACTTTTACTATAGACCTCATCTGGTTCCATTAACCTAATATATGTCAAGGGGACCTATTCATTCAATAAGATCCATTAAATGGAAGAATGGATAGCCCTCTGGACTTTTGATAAATGTTACATGGCTCATTCTGCGAGACTCCTGCTGATCTTCGTCCACAAAAAATTCATGCCATGTGTCCTCTGAAGCTCAGGTCAGCAGATGAAGGGGGAGGGGCAATCCAGTCTCTGACCTGAAGTGCCTTTTATCCCGCCACAAGGTGACCAAATACTTAATGAAGGTGGGAACTCTTCCTGCCACCCCTTAGCCAGAAACTAGAGGCAGCAACACTCTTCTCAATTCCCTAAAAATGATTTCAACCCTTCATTGGTCAGATTCACACCATATGTCCTATAAAGTACCTCATATATATGACCTTATATGTTCTCATAAAAATAAAAATAGTCACAACAGAATATAAATGTGCAATCACAAAACATCAAATAAACATACAAATAAATATGTGATAAAGTGTGTGGGTATATACCTTTAAGAAAAAAATCAAATGGTTAAGAGTGGAATGATACTGCATTACACTTTAAGGGTAAGTCCAAAACTCTTCATTTTCTCTCTAGCTGGTATATCCTTCAAAATAGAAATAAATAGGAGCATAGTATCATAAATCTGAAAAATAAACAATGTTTTTCTTCCTCTATTCCCTTCAGATGGGTACTCACACTCGTTGGAGCTACTTTTAAATCTAAGTTATGCACTCAATAGAGATCAACCAAGTTAATACTTCTTGTTTTAGAAAATATTTATGGTTACATACATATGTTAAAAACAAATTAAAACTATATAAAACAATACAAGCATTAAACGTCACTCAGGGTGCATGACTCAGTGTAACATTATTATTCTCAAAATGCCCAGTCCATTAACACATGAACTTCCAGTGTATATGCAGACACTGTTTGAGGTATTACTTGTGGCTTGACTCAATATCCCACTCCTCCTGGTGACATGCTTCCCGATGTATGCTTCTCCACAATGGGTGGTTATTTTAAGGGTGAAGTATGCATGACCATCTTGTCTTTAAATAACTCTTATTTAATCCTGTAGGTTACTCCTCTTTATTTTCGCACCTTAATGTAAAAGAAATTAATTAGATTCTCTTATATGATACAAGTGTGACTCTTAGTATTAAAATTCAATGTACAATCTTTACTTTACAGTAATGTAAACAAAATGATGAGTGTGAGGCATTGTAATTAGTGCATAATAATCTTAGTGCGATAATCAATTCATACTAAAAAAGAAATTCATATTTTATTTAAATTGATTATAATCGTTTAATGATCAATTAAAAACATTAATAAATATTTTAAAAAAATAATATGAAAAAAGCATTATCACAAATGAATATATAAGAATAAAAATTAATATCATAAAATGTTTCCACCGATGATTCAAACCCAAATTACTGAGTCATTGGTGCACAATAAATAGCACACAACAAACTTTCCACTTATTGTCAACATTGCATAACAGTATTAGATAGAATCATGTGTTACCTTAAAATTTCTACCTTACATGAAATATATATTAGTAGAAAATAATTAAATTGTTCTACCCTAAAGCAATATGTTCATAATGATCACTTGGATTTATTAGGGGTTAATTAAACTGAAATAGAACCTTTTGAAATGAAAGAATAAGTGTAATGCAAACCTTAAATTAACATGGAGAATCAAACTCTAGGTTCCCACATCAAAAGTTATTCACTTACCCTACTCTATCTCCATTAGATAGGGTTGGGTAAGCCTAAAAAATGTCTAAAAAAAAACTATTCTAAAAAAAGGTGCAGCTCAAAATCCTCATTAAGGTCTCCTGGGATAATTGTTCCCATTAGATATATTCATTTAATCTCTGCCTTTCAGAGTTTACTAGCGATGTTACATCCTTTCCAATGTGGTTTAATCTTTCGACTTTGGATCAAAGTTATTTTTGAGTTTAAATGAATATGAGACTGAGTGTTTCTTATAATATTTTTTTAATACTACTCATTTACAAGAACATTCCAAATGGTAAATTACATTTTTAATATTACAAGTTAGTATTTATGTAATATTAAATGTATCTGAACATGAGTAAAAGTATTTATTTTCTTAGGTTAAAATTTAAAAGATCTACAGCCAGTACAAAAACGACATTTAAAAAAAACAAAACACTTCTTCACTATGTAACCATGTTTTGTTAACATACAGTTGCAAGAAAAAGTATGTGAACCCTTTGGAATGATATGGATTTCTGCACAAATTGGTCATAAAATGTGATCTGATCATCATCTAAGTCACAACAATAGACAATCACAGTCTGCTTAAACTAATAACACACAAAGAATGAAATGTTGCCATGTTTTTATTGAACACACCATGCAAACATTCACAGTGCAGGTGGAAAAAGAGGCACAGCACACCAACATCAAAACCTCATCCCAACTGTGAAGTGGTGGGGGCATAATGGTTTGGGGCTGCTTTGCTGCATCAGGGCCTGGACGGATTGCTATCATCGAAGGAAAAATGAATTCCCAAGTTTATTAAGACATTTTGCAGGAGAACTTAAGGCCATCTGTCTACCAGCTGAAGCTCAACAGAAGATGGGTGTTGCAACAGGACAATGACCCAAAGCATAGAAGTAAATCATCAACAGAATGGCTTAAACAGAGGAAAATATGCCTTCTGAAGTGGCCCAGTCAGAGTCCTGACCTCAACCCGATTGAGATGCTGTGGCATGACCTCAAGAAAGCGATTCACACCACACATCCCAAGAATATTGCTGAACTGAAACAGTTCTGTAAAGAAGAATGGTCAAGAATTACTCCTGACCGTTGTGCACGTCTGATCTGCAACTACAGGAAATGTTTGGTTGAAGTTATTGCTGCCACAGGAGGTTCAACCAGTTATTAAATCCAAGGGTTCACATACTTTTTCCACCTGCACTGTGAATGTTTACATGGTGTGTTCAATAAAAACATGGCAACATTTCATTCTTTGTGTGTTATTAGTTTAAGCAGACTGTGATTGTCTATTGTTGTGACTTAGATGATGATCAGATCACATTTTATGACCAATTTGTGCAGAAATCCATATCATTCCAAAGGGTTCACATACTTTTTCTTGCAACTGTATGTATCTCTTATATAACTTTTTGTTACTTTATATTTAATATTAGGTGCTTCTCTAAACACTGTAGTCGGTCTATCAGGTATAATTCCATTTAAACTAGCATCCTTTTTTAAAATTCCCCAGTGTTTATAAATAATATCTTTTATCAACCAAATTTTTGGAGCCGCAATCTAAACTAAAGGGCCTACTTCTTCCTATATTAAAGGGACAGTCTACAAAATATCGGCTAGATCACGAGTTTTGTCAGTAGAGCTGCGTGGTGCTAACAAGCCTTTTTTTTTTCACCGCTTACTTAAAAAAACGCTGGTATTATGAGTTTTCTGAATGGCTGCGTTAGCCACAGAAAAGTGAGCGCTGAGCAAAATTTAGCTCCAAATCTCACATCGATACCAGCGTTGGTTAAGACAGCGGTAAACTGGCTAAACGTGCTCAGGCACGATTTCCCCATAGGAAACAATGGGGCTGAGCCGGCTGAAAAAACCTAACACCTGCAAAAAAGCAGCGTTCAGCTTTTAACGCAGCCCCATTGTTTCCTATGAGAAAATAAAAAATATGTCTACACCTAACACCCTAACATGAACCCTGAGTCTAAACACCCCTAATCTTACACTTATTAACCCCTAATCTGCTGCCCCCAACATCGTCGCCACCTGCATTATACTATTAACCCCTAATCTGCCGCTCCGGACACCACCGCCACCTACATTATACCTATGAAGCCCTAATCTGCTGCCCCTAACATCGCCGACACCTACATTATATTTATTAACCCCTAATCTGCAGCCCCCAATGTCGCCGCCACCTACCTACAATTATTAACCCCTAATCTGCTGCCCCCAACGTCGCCGCCACTGTGCTAAATTTATTAACCCCTAAAACTAAGTCTAACTCCCCTAACTTAAATCTAATTTAAATAAATCTAACGAAAATTACTATTAACTAAATTATTCCTATTTAAAACTAAATACTTACCTATAAAATAAACCCTAAGATAGCTACAATATAACTAATAGTTACATTGTAGCTAGCTTAGGATTTATTTTTATTTTACAGGCAACTTTGTATTTATTTTAACTAGGTACAATAGTTATTAAATAGTTATTAACTATTTAATAACTACCTAGCTAAAATAAATACAAATTGACCTGTAAAATAAACCCTAACCTAAGTTACAATTACACCTAACACTACACTATAATTAAATTAATTACCTAAACTACCTACAATTAATTACAATTAAATTCAATAAACTAAATTACGAAAAAAAAACTAAATTACAGAAAAAAATACAAGTTTTAAAACTAATTACACCTAATCTAATCCCCCTAATAAAATAAAAAAGCCCCCCAAAATAAAAAAAAATTCCCTACCCTATACCAAAGTAATCAGCTCTTTTACCTGTAAAAAAAATACAATACCCCCCAACATTACAACCCACCACCCACACACCCCTACTCTAAACCCACCCAATCCTCCCTTAAAAAAAACTAACACTAACCCCCTGAAGATCACCGTACCTTGAGCCATCTTCACCCATCCGGGCACAAGTGGTCCTCCATACGGCAGAAGTCTTCATCCGATTGGGGCAGAAGAGGTCCTCCAGACAGCAGAAGTCTTCATCCAATTGGGGCAGAAGAGGTCCTACAGACAGCAGAAGTGTTCATCCAGGCAGCATCTTCTATCTTCATCTTTCCGGAGAGGAGCAGGTCCATCTTCAATCCAGCTGACGCGGAGCATCCTCTTCAAACAAAGTCCTAACGAAGAATGAAGGTTCCTTTAAATGACGTCCCTTGAATTCTGATTGGCTGATAGAATCCTATCAGCCAATTGGAATTAAGGTAGGAAAAATCCTATTGAAGTTCAATCCGATTGGCTGATCCAATCAGCCAATAGGATTGACCTCGCATTCTATTGGTGGTTCTTAGTTTCTATTAGACCCATCTTAAAAATATATAACAAGATCTAAAAATGTATTTTTTTCCATTCTATCATGCAATCATTGCTATTTAAATATTTCATATAGCTGGTTAATGTTCTTTAGATTCCTTCCATATAAATAATACACCATCAATATATCTGTAATGAGCAACAAGGTTCTCACTCCAGGCATGGTGTTTAAAAACAAACTGTTCTTCCCATGCTGCTATCAGGGTAAATGGTATCAATCCAGATTAGACCCAAATGCTAGGATGAATTAAGATACACATGCTAGCACACCGAGTATTATCCAGGACGTGACCCACAACTGCGACAGGAAACAATGCACAAGTACAACAGGACTGAACTGGAACAATAGATTGATTAAAGCAGATATTAAAGGGAACTCACAATACTGCACAGGAAGGCAGATATCCGGTAACTTAGAGTAGGCAGTATTGGGATAATCAAAGGCAGTGTCAGGCAGGCAGGCAGAGGTCTGGTAACTAAGAGCAGGCAGTAAAAGGATTAATCAAAGGCAGTGTCAGGCAGGCAGAGGTCTGGTAACTTAGAGTAGGAAGTATTGGGATAATCAAAGGCAGAGTAAGGCAGAGTAAGGCAGGCAGAGGTCTAGTAACAAGAGCAGGCAAATTAAGGGAGATCCAAAAGAATAATTAGACAGGCAAGGGTCTGGTAACAAATAGGCAAGTAAACTCACTTATGCAGAAGATGCCACAAAATGAACAGGGTTCAACAAACGGGCGCAGAGAATCCAGAAAAGCCAGGAGGAAATAGCCCGCCTGAAGTCATCAGAGCGGGATGGCCAAGAATGCGTGTCATGTTGCTAGGCAATGCAATGCTGAAACGGACAGATCCAGGAAGCCACAATAGCATGGCGAAGGTTGAGCCATGATAACTGTCATATATAAATTAGCATAACTTGGTGAGAAACTGGTGTCCATTGCTGTCCCATTCTTCTGAAGAAAAAAACTGATTATTATATCAAAAATCGTTGGTTTTAAAGGGACACTGAACCCAATTTTTTTCTTTCGTGATTCAGAGCAACTTTCTAATTTACTCCTATTATCAAATTTTCTTCATTCTCTTGGTATCTTTATTTGAAATGCAAGAATGTAAGTTTAGAACCCGGACCATTTTTGGTGAATAACCTGGGTTATTCTTGCTGATTGGTGGATAAATTCAACCACCAATAAAAAAATGCTGTCCAGAGACCAAACCAAAAAAGAAGCTTAGATGCCTTCTTTTTCAAATTAAGATAGCAAGTGAACAAAGAAAAATTGATAATAGGAGTAAATTAGAAAGTTGCCTAAAATTGCACGCTCTATCTGAATCACGAAAGAAAACATTTGGGTTCAGTGTCCCTTTAAGTATTACTTGAAAACTTTCTATGATAAATTGTGTCTGTACATGAGGGAAATTAATATATTTAGTCAAACGGCTAGATTTAGAGTTCTGCGGCCAAAGGGATGCGTTAGCTATGCGTGCTTTTTTTCCCCCGCACCTTTTAAATATCGCTGGTATTTAGAGTTCACAGAAGGGCTGCGTTAGGCTCCAAAAAAGGGAGCGTAGAGCATATTTACCGCCACTGCAACTCTAAATACCAGCATTGCTTACGGACGCGGCAAGCTTCAAAAACGTGCTTGTGCACGATTCCCCCATAGAAAACAATGGGGCTGTTTAAGCTGAAAAAAATCCTAACACCTGCAAAAAAGCAGCGTTAAGCTCCTAACGCAGCCCCATTGTTTCCAACGGGGAAACACTTCCTAAGTCTGCACCTAACACCCTAACATGAACTCCGAGTCTAAACACCCCTAACCTTACACTTATTAACCCCTAATCTGCCGCCCCCGCTATCGCTGACCCCGGCATATTATTATTAAGCCCTAATCTGCCGCTCCGTACACCGCCGCAACCTACATTATACCTATTTACCCCTAATCTGCTGCCCCTAACACCGCCGACCCCTATATTATATTTATTAACCCCGAATCTGCCGCCCCCGCTATCGCTGACCCCTGCATATTATTATTAATCCCTAATCTGCCCCTCCGTACACCGCCGCAACCTACATTATACCTATGTACCCCTAATCTGCTGCCCCTAACACCGCCGACCCCTATATTATATTTATTAATCCCTAATCTGCCGCCCCCAACGTCGCCTCCACCTACCTACAATTATTAACCAATAATCTGCCGACCGGATCTCACCACTATTCTAATAAATTTATTAACCCCTAAAGCTAAGTCTAACCCTAACACTAACACCCCCCTAAGTTAAATATAATTTAAATCTAATGAAATAAATTAACTCTTATTAAATAAATTATTCCTATTTAAAGCTAAATACTTACCTGTAAAATAAACCCTAATATAGCTACAATATAAATTATAATTATATTGTAGCTATTTTAGGATTAATATTTATTTTACAGGCAACTTTGTATTTATTTTAACCAGGAACAATAGCTATTAAATAGTTAATAACTATTTAATAGTTACCTAGTTAAAATAATTACAAAATTACCTGTAAAATAAATCCTAACCTAAGTTACAAATACACCTAACACTACACTATCAATAAATAAATTAAATAAAATACCTACAATTATCTACAATTAAACCTAACACTACACTATCAATAAATTAATTACAATACAATACCTACAAATAAATACAATGAAATAAACTAACTAAAGTACAAAAAAAAAAAAAAGAACTAAGTTACAAAAAATAAAAAAATATTTACAAACATTAGAAAATAGAAAAATATTACAACAATGTTAAACTAATTACACTTACTCTAAGCCCCCTAATAAAATAAGAAAGCCCCACAAAATAAAAAAATGCCCTACCCTATTCTAAAATTAAAATAGAAAAGCTCTTTTACCTTACCAGCCCTGAAAAGGGCCCTTTGCGGGGCATACCCCAAAGAATTCAGCTCTTTTGCCTGTAAAAAAAAAAACATACAATACCCCCCCCAACATTACAACCCACCACCCACATACCCCTAATCTAACCCAAACCCCCCTTAAATAAACCTAACACTAAGCCCCTGAAGATCTTCCTACCTTATCTTTACCACGCCGGGTTCACCGATCGATCCAGAAGAGCCTCCGATGTCTTGATCCAAGCACAAGCGGGGGGCTGAAGATGTCCATGATCCGGCTGAAGTCTTCATCCAAGCGGGAGCTGAAGAGGTCCATGATCCGACTGAAGTCTTCTATCAAGCGGCATCTTTAATATTCTTTCTTCAGGATCCATGTAGTTCATCCCGCCGACGCGGAACATCCATCTTCACCGACGACTTCCCGACGAATGACGGTTCCTTTAAGGGACGTCATCCAAGATGGCGTCCCTCGAATTTCAATTGGCTGATAGGATTCTATCAGCCAATCGGAATTAAGGTAGGAAAATTCTGATTGGCTGATGGAATCAGCCAATCAGAATCAAGTTCAATCCGATTGGCTGATCCGATCAGCCAATCAGATTGAGATCGCATTCTATTGGCTGTTCCGATCAGCCAATAGAATGGGAGCTCAATCTGATTGGCTGATCGGATCAGCCAATCGGATTGAACTTGATCTGATTGGCTACGGAGCGGCAGATTAGGGGTTAAAAAATTTTAATAGAGTGGTGGCGATGTGGGGGGGCCTCGGTTTAGGGGTACATAGGTAGTTTATGGGTGTTAGTGTACTTTAGAGCACAGTAGTTAAGAGCTTTATAAACCGGCGTTAGCCCAGAAAGCTCTTAACTACTGACTTTTTTCTGCGGCTGGAGTTTTGTCATTAGATTTCTAACGCTCACTTCAGCCAAGACTCTAAATACCGGTGTTAGAAAGATCCCATTGAAAAGATAGGATACGCAAATGACGTAATGGGATCTGTGGTATGGAAAAGTCGCGGCTAGAAAGTGAGCGTTAGACCCTTTGCTGACTGACTACCAGCGGTAGCCCAAAACCAGCGTTAGGAGCCTCTAACACTGGTTTTCACGGCTACCGCCAAACTCTAAATCTAGCTGAAAGTGAGTTCTATAGCTACCAACCCTTTGTCTTTATTAATATTAGTATAAAGTGATGCTACATCCGCAGTTACTAGCCAATATGTATCTTCCCATAATAAGTCCTTCAAATTTGGAATGTCTTTAGGATATGCTCTAGTGGTTACTACATAAGATACCATATCAATATAAAATGATAAATTACTAGTAATAAAAACCCCACCCTTTGAGACAATCGGTCTCCCGGATTGGGTTCTCCAAACAAATCCAACAAGGAGAGAGAGAAAAAAAAGAAAAAAAGAAGGGGGAATAACCGAGATAATCAATATCTTCAGGTATTCATACAGAATTACATAGCGTACCATGGTACAAAACAAAATCCAACATAAAGTCATCAAAGCACCTAAACCCAAAATTTTGAACCCTGGTTCTTAGTGAATGCCTGTTGTTGGAGTTTTCCTTAACCAACAATTGAGACAGTTATACATTAATGCAAAAAAAAAAAAAAAAAAAAAAAAAGAAACAGGATAATCAGAAGCTTCAGGTGTTCATGCAAGACTACATAAAGTATCATGATACATAACAATATCCAACATGAGGTTAATAAAGCACCTTAACCTTGAGCTTTTAAGACCAAATTCTTAGTATATACCTATTGTTGGGGTTTTCTTTATCTTAAACAGAGAAAAAACAAAAATTAGAAAAAAGAGGGAGGCAAAAAAAAAAAAAAAGGGGGGAGGGAGGGAAGGGGGAAGGGAGGAAAAGGGTGGGGGAAGAGAGGAAGGGGGAGGAGGAGATCCAGGAGAGAGGGGAAAGAGACAGGGAAGGGAGAGAAGGAAGGGAGAGACCGAAGAGACAAGGACCTTCTCCCATCTCCCCCCAACGCGAGACCAGAGTGTGAGAGAAGAGGGAAGGGAAGGAGAGGGGGGGTCCATCCCAGAGGATCTCCAATAGGCAGCTCGATCCCTCCATATTGCTTAATCATTACCAGGCACCCAGCAACACCAGTTCTGAATTTCTAAAAGGGAATATTAAGTCATTCATCTCTGAAATAGGTAATGATTTGATGAAAATTGACCATTTACCAAAGAATTTGTTAACATCTGAGTCATTATCTAGATTGGTATCCCTTTGTTCTAGTAAGCATTGTTTTTTCAGAGAGTTTTTTATCTCTGGAATCGTTGGGGTCGCTCTCAGTTTCCATTTTTTGAAGATGAGATATCTGGTTGCCAAGATAGAGAGGAATATCAATTTATTCCATGAGTTAAGATTCTTGGGGCCAAAGACAATCTGTATCTGAGAGAGACTCACCTGAGGGATTTTGAGGGTTTTATTAAGCCAGAACTCTAGTTTCCACCAGAGGTGCCTTATTCTGGGGCAACTCCAGATCATATGCATTAAATCGACCGCAGGAAATGAACATTTTGGGCACCTATTGAAGCTGAGGTTGTGAATTTTGTGACCCTTTTTGGGAGTAAAGTAAGAATTGTGCAGAAGTTTAACATGTATCTCTCTCCAAGTGGCTGAAAGAGTGACCTGGGCCACCTTGCGGATTGAAGACTGAATAATTTTTACGTCAATACTGGCATGTGGAAGCAGCTGATTCCATAACATGGTGATTTTCTCTAGCACTGCTTCACCTTTGCCTGATTTGATTAGCTGATAACAGGGTGAGATAGAGCTAATACCATTCTTAAACAGAGTGACCCAGCCTCCCAATCTACCCAAATTCCAGCTCCAGCCGGTCTCTTTCATAAGCTCGAGCAAGAAATGTCTACTTTGCAAGAAGGCAAAGAATTCCTTGTTATTGATTTGAAATTCTGTTTTCAGATTCTCAAAAGATTTAGCGCACCTCCTCTCTATATCCCATAGTTGTATCAGCCTATTCAGCCCTAGAGTGTGCCATTTCTTAAATATTGCAGAGTTTACTCCGGCCGGGAATTTTGGGTTTCCCTGTAATGGGAGATATTGAGAGACTTTACAATTGAAGGACAGTAAGTTACTCACTTTCCACCAAGCCTTCAGAGGGTTGGAAAAGGATTTAAGCCTTTTGATTTTACCTGGTAATTCAGTAGGCGGGCAATGAATTAAAGCTAGTGGTAAGTAGGGATAGCAAATATTTTCTTCCAGAGAATTATTCGTGACATAATCACTGTGAGAGATCCAGTCAACCACCACTCAGACCAAAAAGGCATAGTTATATGACCGGATATCTGGGAGTTCAAGACCTCCGCTATCTTTTGGGAGGGAGAGTTTGTTTAAAGAGATTCTTGGCCTTTTCTCCTGCCAAAGAAATCTGCTGAGTGCACTGTTAAGACAGCGCACATCTCTTTCTAGAAGGATTAGTGGGATATTCTGTAATACATATAGGAGCTTGGGAAGCAAAATCATTTTGAATAAAGCAACCCGTCCAGAGATAGATAGTGGCAAAGATTGCCAAATTTTAAGTTTCTCTCTAATATTTGTTAGTATTAGAAGGAGATTGAGATTATACAGCTCACTCGGAAGGGAGTGAATCAAGATTCCTAAATATTTGAGAGAATCTCTGGTCACAGTGAAGGGGATATCCGGGGGCGAGTTGTTATTTTGTCTGAGCCATAGCAACTCTGATTTTGCTTCATTGATCTTATAGCCCGAGAAGGATCCACATTGGGTGGTAATATCTAATAGTTTAGGTATGCTAGTTTTGGTATCTGAAAGATATAAGAGTAAGTCATCAGCATATAGAGCGATTTTTATGACCTGTTTGCCCAATTTAATACCTGGTAGTAGTTGTCTGACCATGATTGCCAGCGGTTCAATCGAGACGTCAAAGAGCAAGGGGGACAGGGGACACCCCTGGCGTGTTCCCCTTCCGAGGATTATCTGTGGAGACGATAGATAGTTAACGATCAGAGTTGTATAGGGTTCTTTGTACAGATTCATAATAAAATTGAGGAACTCACCTCTAAAACCAAACTTGGCCAGGGAGGTGAAAAGATGATCGAAATGTATTGAGTCGAATGCTTTCTCTGCATCGATCGAGACAATAGCCAGGTGCCTCTCTGTCCCCATTACCCTCCGACGCCTCCATTGTCCTAAAGTACTCTGTGATAGTCAAGGCCTCCCTGATTTTTGCTGAGGAGTTACGTCTTGGAGAAACCCAGCCTGGTCTGAGTGAATGACAGTGGCCAGTGGGGCCTGGAGGCGCCCAGCAATGATGGAGCACATGATCTTATAGTCTCCATTTAAGAGGGCTATGGGCCTGTATGATTCTTTTAGGGAGGGATTTTTTCCAGCCTTCAAGATTAAAATAGTATTGGAGGCAGAAAAAGAGGCAGCTACAGGCTCTCCCTTGACATACATGCTATTATATAGATTCTTAAGATAGGGAGTGATATCAGTGTTAATGATTTTATAAAACTCGTTTGGGAGGCCGTCTGGTCCGGGGGCTTTATTGGTAGCAAGATCTGAAATAACTTTGTTATCTCTGCTTCGGTTATTGGGGCGTTAAGAATGCCAGCCTCCTCAGTTGAGATTTTAGGACAAGTTATTTTACTCCAGAATTGAGATGCTTGTATGAGATCTGAGCTCCTTCGTGTATATAAGTCCTGATAGTAACTGACAAATACCTTTGCTATCTCAGCCGGTTTATCAAGAAGGGTACCCTCCTGCTGAATGCTCTCGATAAGAGATGAATTTTTCTCTCTCTTGACCAGGTTCGCCAGTAATTTACCTGATTTTTTTCCAAACCTGTACATTCTCGCTTGGAGTCTCAAGTCCCTCTGTGTCTCCTGAGAGATAGCAAATGTGTCTCTGGTATTTTTGGCCCGAATGTATGTTGCCCAATTTATAGGTGACTTTTCAAGTAGGTAGGAGTTGTACGAGTTAATTACTGAATTAGTAATTTCTCTCTCTCTTATCTTAATATCCTGGATCTTTCAGCACTGAAAGCTATGATTTCGCCCCTGAGGACCGCCTTGGCAGCCTCCCAGAATATCAGAGGGGAGTCAATATGACCCTGGTTATGATGGAGGTACTCAGAAAACTTAAGTTTGAGCCAGTTTTTAAATTTCAAGTCATTCGCAAGAAAGGAAGGGAAAACAAAGCGTGGTGATCTATCTTTATGCAAGTTGGATTGGATTTCCAGTGAAATAGGACCATGGTCAGAGAGAAAGATTGGTAATATACCCGTCTTTACTTCTGATAAGATTATTCTATCTTTAATGAGAAAGAGATCAATTCTGGACATCATTTTGTGAGCTCTCGATAGACATGTAAAGTCCCTGACATCAGGGTTTTGAAGCCTCCAGGCATCTCTTACTGCAAGGTTATGCATGATTGATTTTATTAACTTGGTATCTAAATTATCCCGTTTTTGTTTAGCCAGCTTATTGGAGATCCTAAGTCTATCGAGTGGAGAGTGTGGAGACATGTTAAAATCACTGCCAAGAATTAAATGCCCCTCTTGAACTGCGAGAATTTTAGCCTGAAGTCTGGACCAGAAAAATGGGTCCAATTTGTTGGGGGCATATAAGTTACACAAGGTATAAATTGTTTTATAAATTTTTACTTTAATTATCACGAATCTTCCATCCGGATCAGTTTCACTGTAAATAGTTTCTAAAATAATTTTTTTGCCAATCAGGATGGCCACCCCCCTCCGCCTCCGATCTCCCGAAGAAAAGTTGATTTCTCTCACCCAAGAGGTTTTAAGTTTCAGGGACTCCTCAGTTGACAGATGCGTTTCTTGTAAAAAAGCTATATCAGTCCCTAATTTCCTAAGATGTGTAAGGATAGCCATCCTTTTAATGGGGGTGGAGATCCCACCCACATTCCAGGAAATTATTTTAAAATTTGCCATTTGATATTATCTAGAATCTCTAAGTGTAATCCGTACGGGGGGAGGAGGGGGAAGGGGAGGGGAGAAAAAAAAAAAAAAAAGGAGAAGGGAAAAAAGCAACGGGCAGGGAAAAACATTAAAGCAGACATATCCTATTTTTAGCCTGATAACTATGAGCTTAGAGTGTTAGCATCCTTCAAGTATTGTTCTACCTCTTGTATAGTGTTAAAAATATGGACATTCTCAGCCTCTGTAATTTTAAGTTTTGCAGGGTAAATGATGGTAGCTTGATACCCCTGTTGGATTAATTTGGTGCAGATGGGAGCTAGTGTCTTTCTTTTGGATGTTGTTTCTGCTGAGAAGTCCTGGAAAAGGAGAATTTTAGATTCCCCAAGTGTAATGGGCTGATTTCTTCGATAGAACTGAAGTAGTGTAACCTTGTCTTGGAAGTTTAATAGTCTTGCGATCACCGGTCTGGGTCTATTATTACCTTTGTTGTCCAGTCTTGGTCTACCTATTCTGTGTGCCCTTTCAACTAGTATTGGGGGATGGTCAGAGGGGATTTTAAGAAGTTGAGGTAACAACTCAGAAATAAAGGAGTTTAAATCCTTATAACATTTGTCCTCTGGGACCCCTATTAGTCAGATATTATTCCTACGGGAGCGATTCTCGAGATCTTCGAGTTTAGCTTGTATTGTAGTGATAGAGAGATTGGTGGAGTCTAGATTGGTGTTGTGTAGAGTAGTGAGATCCTCAAGATCTGACACTCTCTGTTCAATTTCATTAATTCTGTTAGCAAACTGTTTAACTTCCTGTGATAAGAGTGTGATGTCCTGTCTGATTTCTAGTTTAAGTGTTTCAAAGTTAGGGGCCAAGGCTTCCGATATTTTAGTAACCAGAACTTGCATGTCAAATGAATCGGTCGGACGAGGTACGATAATATCTGATTCATGAGTTTCAGGCAATATGCCTGAAGTGTTCTTTGCCTTCCTATCTCTTGGTCTCGAAGCCATGACTGGCGAGGGAGTCTTAGAGTGAAGGTGGAGAAATGTATCCATGTGTCAAACTCGCAGGGGAAAACTTATTTGAGGAGAATTCTCCCAGTGCATAAATAGGGGAAAAAGGAAGCTGGGGTGGGGGGGGGTGAAGATTATGAGGGAGGTGGGGGGCAGGGGGTGACTTAATTAATCTGATCCTTAGGAGAGAGAAAAAAAAAAAAAAAAAGAGAAAGGAACAGAAGTGAGTTAAGTGAATTAGGGCTCGCTCACCAGACCATGTATGCCAGGAAAAGAAAGAGAAAAGAAAAAAAAGATCACCAAGCTAAGCAGGATATTTACCTAATATTATGCTAAGCTTGTAATAAGCTTATGGGTTATTTTAACAGAAGGCCGAGGAGTGCATCATTGCACAAACACCAAGTCAAATGTAAGTTAACAATGTCAAAGAGAAAGGACTTCACAGAGCTATATACAGTGGAGCTGTAACCCAAGCTAAATCAAGTATTTAATACAGTATGTATATAAATGCAATGCAATGTTGTGGCAGAGTGAGCTTCAACCCACAGTTATTAAAGCCTTTTAGGGGTTCAACTCCGTATTCAAGTTAATTGTATAGACTGCATCAATTATCAAAATTTATCACCAAGCTAAACAAGATATTTACCTTATATTATGCTAAGCTTGTAATGAGCTTATGGGTTATTTTAATAAAAAGCCAAGGCAGTGACGTGCATTCATTGGAGGCAGGTGAGGCAGTGCCTCCCCTGGCCAATGTGGGAATTACAGCCTTTTTTATAAAAAAATAAAAAAATTAAAAAAAGAAATATTTTTTTTTCCATTTTTTTTCCATCTGAAAAGGTGACCCCCCTACCCCCCACCCCTCCACCAAATTCATTATTTTATTGCAATTTATTGTTTTAAAAAGAAAACTACGTAATATTAAGTAATACATTCATATTGCACAAGAAGGTAGAGGCCAGCTATCCTTCCATTGCGCAATGTGAATGTAATACTGTCTTATGTTATGGGCTGCTTTAGAGACTGCCACCCAGTGGGGAATAATAGCTAATGCAGCAGTCTCTATTGCAGCCCATAACTGCTCACACCGGAGGCTAGCCTCGGGAGCCCTGCCTGCCCGCCCCTCAGCCAATCAGACATCACTATGTCTGAGTCTCTAGGCTGAGCTGCCGGGCGGGAAATAGTTGCGCAGCCGCAATGCGCAGGTCAGGTGTTTATGCATGTCCGTTGTCTTCAGAGCAGCAGAGAGGATCATTGAAGACAAGTGCTGCAGTCAGTCAGTGAGTGCTCTCAGTCAGAGTCAGTGGCTGTGTGAGACGTGCACTGTGTGTTGTCTGGACTGTCAGCCTCAGTCAGGTCAGGAGTCAGGACTCTCAGGGGGAGACTAGGAGAGGAGTGGTCAGCCGGCGTAGTAGCCAGAGGTAGGTGATGGACGGCGGGTGGGTCATGAATAATCAACAGTCACAGACAGTGAGTTCTTGAGTGCTACTAAGCTGGTGTTGTGCAGCGTTTTCTTATCCGGTGCAGCAGCAAGCAGAGCAGCTCCCTACCATCATAAATAGAAAGCTGTGTCCAAATACTCCATTCAGACTGTGCATCTTGCTGGCCAGCTTTCTATTCATGATGGTAGGGAGCTGCTCTGCTTGCTGCTGCACCGGATAAGAAAACGCTGCTTGGGGGGCCAGCAAGTGGTTCTTAGTAGTGGGACTCAGTCACTCGGTCTGCATAGGTGACAACTACTGTAAAACCTGCAGAGGAAAGTATTAGTATGGAGCAGTTAGTTAGCGGTAAGAAAATCCTGGCCAGATGAAATATAGAGCCTTTTTAATGAGCCCAGTTTGCGTGAGTCATCCTGAGCTGTGATAAAACTTTAGGCACTATGGCTGGGGAGAAGTGCAGGGATTACAGCTGCTACACTTCTCCCGGTAGAGCCCTTGACAGCTGGACTGTGTGGAGCTTGTTTGCTTTTAATGCTAACTTCCTGCCAGAACGTAGCTGTGAAGACAGCAGCAGGGGGTTGGGCTTTCAGCACGGAGAAAACAGAGGAGGTATGTTAATTACTTAAAAAAATGCTCTGTTGTGTTTTTTTCTTTCTTTCTGCTGTTTTATGGCCTTTTTCCACTGCAGATAATGAGAATGTGTGTTTTAAAAGATCGGGGAAAGGGGAGCATACTTAGGACTTAGTACTAAGTTTAATTGCACCAGGAAGCTAAAAGGTCAGCTAAATGTGCTCCTTTCTTAAAAAATAAATAAATAGAATAAATAGTACTTTGGTCTTTGCTCTATTAAACAAGTTGAACTGTGATGGTAAAGTGTCTTTATGTCTGTGTGTGTGTGTGTAAGTGTCTTTATGTGTGTGTGTAAGTGTCTATGTCTTTATGTGTGTGTGTAAGTGTCTTTATGTCTGTGTGTGTAAGTGTCTTTATGTCTGTGTGTGTGTAAGTGTCTTTATGTCTGTGTGTGTAAGTGTCTTTATGTCTGTGTGTAAGTGTCTATGTCTTTATGTGTGTTTGTAAGTGTATTTATGTATTTGTGTGTGTAAGTGTATTTATGTCTGTGTGTAAGTGTATTTATGTCTGTGTGTAAGTGTATTTATGTCTGTGTGTGTGTGTGTAAGTGTCTTTATGTCTGTGTGTGTGTGTGTAAGTGTCTTTATGTCTGTGTGTGTGTGTGTGTAAGTGTCTTTATGTCTGTGTGTGTGTGTAAGTGTCTTTATGTGTGTGTGTGTAAGTGTCTGTGTCTTTATGTCTGTGTGTGTAAGTGTCTTTATGTCTGTGTGTGTGTAAGTGTCTTTATGTCTGTGTGTGTGTAAGTGTCTTTATGTCTGTGTGTGTATAAGTGTCTTTATGTCTGTGTGTGTGTAAGTGTCTTTATGTCTGTGTGTGTAAGTGTCTTTATGTCTGTGTGTAAGTGTCTATGTCTTTATGTGTGTTTGTAAGTGTATTTATGTATGTGTGTGTGTAAGTGTCTTTATGTCTGTGTGTTATGAAATATACCAAAGAAAACCAGTTCAGCAAGACAAGGGCACAGCACATGACATATCTTGTGAATTATGTAGTATAACAATTATTTACAATATAGGCTGTACTATTAGAGGGCATTAAAGTCATTTTTTTTCCTGTTATGAATCTTAGAGGGGTTATTTTAAAATGTAATACATGTTTTGTATTTTCTTTCTGTAAGACATGTTTCTATACTGAGGAAATATAAATATATGTGTGTATGGTTGTCTGTCTGTATCAACCTATATTTATGCAAAACAATATTTTAATAAAATTAATTTTTATATGATAGAAATTTTAAATTTAAAGGTTAAAGTAAATTCAAATATTTTCTTTTATGATTGAGACAGAGCATGGAATTTTAAACAACTTTCCACTTTACTTCTATTATTTAATTTGCTTTACTCTATTGTAGTCCTTTGTTGAACAGCATACCTAGATAGGTTCAGGAGCAGAAATGCATTACTGAAGCTAGCGGCTGATTGGTGGTTGAAGATATATATCTCTTGACATTGGTTTACTGCTCCTTCAACAAATGATACCAAAAGAATGTAGCAAATTTAATAAAAGAAGTCAATTTTAAAATTACTTAAACTTGTATGCTCTATCAGAATCACAAAAGAAAAACTGAGTTTCATGTCCCTTTAAATTTCCAGATAGCATAAGTAGGCATAGTCATGTCAAATAATAACAAGATATGAACAGTCATGTACCTTATATATATATATATATATATATATATATATATATATATATATATATATATATATATATATATATATATATATATATATATACTAGAGTTGAACCTGAAGCTCAACTTGCTCAAGCTACAAATAAAATGTGTTTTTGCACTCCACCAATTACCTGTGTCTCATCATGATACTAAGACAAAAATGCTCATCCAGAGACAGAGTATATATTGTTAGTATTAAATCTATATTCACAATGCCCATCCCATGATTCTTCTATGAGATCAGACATGGATCTACTTTTTTGTGTGACTGTTGCAATGTAATTTCAAGGCAGCATGTGTGAGAAATATCAGGGAATATAAATTGGATTAGGCAGTAGGCACCATACTTTGGTGCCTATTTATATTCCCTGATATTTCTCACATGTTTGAAATTACATTGCAACAGTCACACAAAAAAAGTAGATCCATGATAATGAAGGAATCTATAAGTATAATTTGCAGCATTAAAGTAAAAAGTATGTTTTAAACATATTTTAATGGGCCTGGATTTCTAGATCTCCTAATCAGAGCAAGCATTTTGTTATCTGGCAAGAGTTTCTGTTACAATCCTTTAGACTAAAATCATCATGTTTACTAAGTTGACCAGTTTTCCAAGACACCATTTAAAGGGACATGAAACCCATATGTTTTCTTTCATGATTTAGAAAGAGCATGTAATTTTAAATAACTTTCCAATTTACATCTAATAGCTGGCTTTCTTCATTCTTTTGATATCCTTTGTTGAAAATCATATCTAAATATGCTCAGTAGCTACTGAGCATATTTAGATATGATTTTCAACAAAGGATATCAAAAGAATGAAGAAAACCAGATATCCTTTGTTGAAAATCATATCTAAATATGCTCAGTAGCTACTGATTGGTGGCTGCATATAGATACCTCATGCGATTGGCTCGCCCATGTGCATTGCTATTTCTTCAACAAAGGATATCTAAAGAATGAAGGCGTATCCGATTCCTAGCCACTGCCTCACCAGCCTCTGAAGTCAGCGCACATCACTGAGCCAAGGAGTGCATCATTGCACAAACGCCAAATCAAAAGTAAGTTAACAATGTCAGAGAGAAAGGACTTCACAGAGCTATATACAGTAGAGATATAACCCAAGCTAAATCAAGTATTTAATACAGTATGTATACAAATGTAATGCAATGTTGTGGCAGAGTGAGCTTCAGCCCACAGTTATTAAAGCCTTTTAGGGGTTCAACTCTGTATTCAAGTTGGTTGTATAGACTGAAACAATTACCAGCAATTTTTACAACAGCAGGGACTGAATGTTCCTAGATCAGAGCTCAATAAGCTTAATTATGCTATTTTAAGTGGAAGGATGTTTTGCCTCTTAAACTGTAATATAGCTCTAAGGTAGCGCCCAAGTGAATACAGAACTGCTTAGGTTAGCAGTGGGTTGCCATTTGTGGGTACAGAAGCTATAAATTTGGCTTCGGTGTGTAGTGGAGCAGCGTATCATTAGTGAGAACCAAGGTCAGAAAAAAAAAAAAGGCTATTTCATAAATTCAACAAAAATGCAGAGTTAAATAGCACAGAGGGATAAGATGATCTTATGTTACAATCTAGGTAAATCTAGGTGTTAATTTTGTAGGCTAAACAGAGTATTGACAGAATATGCACTGCGTTAAACAGCATTTACATTCTTATGAGTGCATTAGATCTTATTGTGTTTAACAAATTATCAGCTAGGTACTGGAATAAATTGCTTAGCTATCTTTTCCCATATGGTCCTAGTCCAGTGTTCAGGTTCAAAGTTTTTTTTTTTTTTTGTTTTTTTTTGAGTCCCAATCTGCTGGGAAGTCCAAGGAAAAAAGAGATAGACCCAAAAAAAAAAGAGAAAGTTCTTTTCAGCAGGCCCAGTCAGTTAAGAGACTAGTATTTAGTAATCCTTAGGAATTTCTAGCTAGATAGCCGTTATATATTTCTTTTTTTTTTTTACAGGATAGATCCAACTTCCACTTTAGCCTTCGTTAGCCCCCTCCATCTCTCTCGGCTTCCAAATCCCCCCTCAACTAAATGCTGCAGGGTAGAAAATCCAGAAGAAATGCCAACACTGTGTATTAAGGTAAGCACTCACCCCTTCGTGTAGCAGTTTATCGTCCAAACACTCCGTGGTCAGTCGCTGCTGCTTCCTGTAAACATGGCCCAGGTAAGAATAGCTCTGGCGCTGCCTTTCCGAGTGCAAGCATAGTCAGCTCCCCTCGCGCAGCACCGGTGGGAGGGGAGAGCGTGGAGCATAACGCCGGACCAGACACCAGAGCCAGATGAAGGACCCACCCCTAAACCGGAACCCCGCTCCAGGGCCGGGACCGGCTCCCTCCCACGCAGCACCGGTGGGGGAGGGAGGGGGGAGAAGGCACGGACCGGCCACCCACACAGCAATTGAGGCGGCAATTGGTGGCAAGCGAAAGCAAGGTGAGACAACGTGTCCAGGTTTCTTCTGGGAAAGTCAGTTGGCAAGTAGGGAGGGGGAAAAGATTTTACCTCAAGCAGGGTATAAAAAGTTCCACAGAAAGGGATGGGGGGAGAGTCTCAATCTTCTGAGAAGAGGTAGGACAGATAAGATGTAAGCCTGCTTTAGATGCGGGTAAGCAATTAGATACTACCCGTTGCAGAAGTCCGGTAAGTGGGGTTGCAAAAGCCAGTGGGTTGACAGGCCACTGTAAGGGTTCCGGATCGCTCTTCTTTGAATATCCTAAGGAGAGTAGCCCTCAGCTTGGGGCAAGGCACGAGGGATCCACCGCCAGCGTCTAAAGGACTGGAGCTATGTCCTGGACCACACCTGTAGAGCGCACCTGTGCAGGCACACCTGTGTGGCTCCGCCTCCACCGGAACCTCAGACCTCTTTTAGTTGTCTTTTAAACTCTTTTTAATAATTAACCCTATCTAATATAATCACCTCATTAATCTGCATGTTTGATAATTATATATTTCCTGTTCTCATATTCCTTCAATGCCTTTGTTTCCTTTTTATTTAAATTGTTTCTATAATCTTTTGGAATTTCATTAATCTCTTTACTAATTCTATTGGTGTTGGTTTCTTATTCATAGGATAACATTTCAATTTATTTAAAACCTCTATATGCTTATAATTGGATATTATATCCTTTTTGCTAAAAGGGTTATTTGAACATTATTTTTTTAGGGCAAGATTGAATACATATGTATTGAGACCAACTGATGATTAGGTGACAATTTTTTATTTTTTTTTGTAACACTTGATTCTGATTTTGTGTTAATTTAACAGAACATAATACTAAATACCAGTAGTGTTATTTCTTATCTCCTTCTCTATGGTCCTCTATTTCTTACATCTTTGTCGTTGCTCTTTCCACTGTCTACTCTTTTCCTTGGAGTGTCCTCCTCTAACCTCAACTTTCTCCGTTTCCTTAAAAAACTTCTTTACAATCACAGTTAAGTGATTCAAAATCATTACTTATTTCTGTATGAAATTGATTTTTCCTTACTTTTTCTTTTTCAGTTATTTTCATTCTTTTTTAGACAACTTCCCATTTTGTATTTTTTTTTCTGTCGTTCTAAGGATCTATTAGTATCACAACTTTGTCTAATGTTATTCATCCTAGTACTAATACTTTTAAGTTTATGGTCTTCTTGTCTTAATGTTTTGGTGGGGGGGGGGGGATCTAACTTATTTTTAGTTTCTCTTTTGTAATTAGGGAAACTTTTAGTAAAACATCTTTCATTTTTTTCTTGTTAGTCATGTTTATCCCTAAGGTATTTATTTATCCTGTTCTCTTTAATTTGTACTTTTAGTTTGCCTAATTTCTCCTTCTACGCAATTTAAACCTTTTTTTAATTTCATTAATAATAAGTGACATTAATTTAACAGTGCATTCTTCTAAAATAATATTCCACCTACTTATAAACTCAAGATTGACATTTCCACAACCTGGAGTTTTAAAAAGTCTAAGACCCTGTGGTATAATTTTTTCTTTCAAATATTTTTCTAATGTAATAATTTATGTTATATTTAATTTTGGTGTTGTGTTTAGTTAATGGTACAAGATATCCGTGTTATACATTCATGTGCTGCAGTTATCACTACATATATATCCTTTTGACTCATATGGTCCTGTTTGTTAAGAGGCAACTACATAGATCCTCAGTTATTCATCAAAGCAACTTATCGATAATAATATATTGTGGGGTTGCCCTCTAATGGAGGTGTTGTAATTGCCTTCTTGAGAAAGTATGCCTTTGATTATGTACAACAGGTTCAGTTTGAATTGATAATTTATGTTTCGTCTTTATGGTCACTACATAGATCCTCATTATTATTCATGACAGCATATCCCTTATTTACTCAGTTTTGGGGTTGTCCTCTGATAGAGGTGTTGTAGTGTTCCTCTTTTTTTAATCAATAATATACATTTCAAGCTCCATTATCTTGAATCATGCCCAAAGAGACGTCTCTCATTGTATTGATGAATTTATGATTCTAACTAATTTTTGCTTTTTCATTTATTGTTTTTGTTCATAATATATGCATAATAAATGTTTAGTGCTTTAAATACATGCCAGTCTTTCAGTATTATTCTCTGCTTCTATCAAGTTTCCCACGTGCAACTTTTTTGGACTCCTAATAAAAATAATTGGGAACATTTGACCCCTGAGTGTGCTGAAATCTTTATCTTTATATAAGGACTACTGATCCATATTCTCTTTCTCCGTTGTATAAAAAAGTAAACATACAAACTAATGTTATATAATTTTGCACATAGTGCAGAATTATATAACATTATCTTAGCAGCAGCGTTATAAATCTAAAGCACTTCTAGATTTTTTATTCCAAAGTTGGACTCCGTTCAAAGTTCTACTGAGCGGGTTTTGTTGTTCAAAAGCGATTCGAGGGCGCTCTGTCTAGTAACAGAGCACCCGATCACACCATTGAAGTGAATGTAGCTCACTCCCACTCTGATCTGGTAGCGGGAGCAAGCTACATTCACTTCAATGGTGCAATCGGGTGTGCTGTGACTAGACAGAGTGCCCGCAAAGCGCTTTTGAACAACAAGACCTGCTCAATAGTGTAATGCTTGTGGGATACTTTGCTATCAGACCAAACACGGCCAGTAGTCTTGTTATCTCGGCATCGAGCTGGAAAGATAGGTAATATCCCAGAGCAGAGAAGGCTTATAAGATGAGGTAAGCGCAATTCAGAGGTGAACCACTAGTATGGTCAGGCAGGCAGGGTTTGGCAACAGTAAGGCAATCCATAGCAAAAGGGGTTAAACAGGCAAAGTGTTCAGACAAGAAGAGTTCAGCAGCAGTATATCAATACAGCAGTTTAAGGGGTAAACAGGCAGAGTGGTCAGACAAGCAAGGTTCAGCAGCAGTATATCAATCCAGCAGTTAAAGGGACATTATACACTCATTTTTTCTTTGCATAAATGTTTTGTAGATAATCTATTTATATAGCCCATAAAGTTTTTTTTTTAAATTAATGTATAGTTTTGCTTATTTTTAAATAACATTGCTCTGATTTTCAGACTCCTAACCAAGCCCCAAAGTTTTATGTGAATACTCTCGACTACCTACTCCAGCTTGCTCCTGTTTGTGTAAAGGGTCTTTTCATATGCAAAAGAAGGGGGAGGGGGGGAGTGTCTTATTTGCCACTTGCAGTGGGCTTTCCAGCTACCTTTTCAACAGAGGTAAACTAACAGCTTCTATGTAAGTTTTTAAACAGTTTTATACTGAATTTTTATATCAGTATCTGTGCATATTATTCTTTATAGTAGTGTCTATTACATGCAGTTATATGAAAATGAGTGTATACTGTCCCTTTAAGGGGTAAACAGGCAGAGTGGTCAGACAAGCAAGGGTCAGCAACAGTATAACAGTCCAGCATAAGAATAAAGAACACACAGGAGAACAGTAAGTAATACCTATACTTGGGCCCCCCCTCAGAGAGGAGCCAATTCCCCCCTAGGCATAACAGCAGGCGCTGCGTCCCTAGCAACTGCTAGAGCGGCACAGCACGACATAGCCCAGGGAACCAGAGTCGGCCTCAAAGGATGAGCAGCATTGAATCTGGATACTAAAGATGGAGCATGCACATCATGGGCAGGATCCCAGGAACGATCCACCACAGAGTAACCATTCCAATGCACCAGATATTGCAGTTGTCTGCGCCTGTATCTGGAGTCCAGGATCTAAGCGACCTCATATTCAGGGTCCCCAAAGACCATGAGCTGAGGAGGAGGAGCTCATAGCCCAGTATATATCTATTCTTGATGTAAGGATTGAGTAGTGAGATATGGAAGACTGAGTGTATGAGCAGGGTTTTGGGCAAGGCTACTTTGTAGGCAACAGGAAACAGTCTTTTCAGGACTTTTTAAGGACCAATAAACCTAGGCCCCAATTTGTGACAGGGTTGATGTAGAGTAGAGACCCAAACATGTTCACCTATTGAGATGGCATGTACAGAAGCTCATTGATGATCAGCAAACTTTTTATATCTAGAGACAGCAGAACGTAGCTGAGAGCAGGAATCCCAGTGGACTGTGCTGAAAGAGAGAAGACACGAGGTTGATACCCTGTTGCGGCCTGAAATGGAGAACATTGAAGCGAATAGTGCCAATGAGTGTTTCTTGCCAGCTCAGCTAGGGGTAACAACTCGGACCAGTTGGTATGGAGAGCATTGACAAAGATAAGCCTCAAGATTCTGATTCACTCTTTAATCTAGTCCATTAGTCTAAGGATGGTAGCCAGATGACAAGAAAGATGACAAGAAACAGTGGTTCCAATCAATTTACAAAAGGCTCTCCAAAAGGTAGAAATTAATTGTGGACCTCTGTCGGTAACAATCACCTAGATAATTTTGCTCATTACAGCACTCCAATACCAGCGCTGCTTATGTTAGCTGTGAGCTGGTTGTGCGTGCTTGTGCACGATTTCCCCATAGGAATCAATGGGGAGAGCCGGCTGAAAAAAGTCTAACACCTGCAAAAAAGCAGCGTAAAACTCCTTAACGCAGCCCCATTGGTTCCTATGGGGAAATAAAATGTATGTTTACACCTAACACCCTAACATGAACCCCGAGTCTAAACACCCCTAATCTTACACCTATTAACCCCTAATCTGTCGCTCTGGACACCGCCACCACCTACATTATACTTATGAACCCCTAATCTGCTGCCCCCAACATCGCCGCCACCTACATTATATTTATTAACCCCTAATCTGCCGGCCCCAACGTCGCCGCAACTATACTAAAGTTATTAACCCCTAAATCTAAGTCTAACCCTAACACCCCCTAACTTAAAAATAATTAAAAGAAATCTAAATAAAAATTTCTATCATTAACTAAGTTATTCCTATTTAAAACTAAATACTGACCTATAAAATAAACCCTAAGCTAGCTACAATATAACTAATAGTTACATTGTATCTAGCTTAGGATTTATTTTTATTTTACAGGCAAGTTTGTATTTATTTTAAGTAGGTAGAATAGTTATTAAATACTTATCAACTATTTAATAACTACCAAGCTAAAATAAAGACAAATTTACCTGTAAAATAAAACCTAACCTAAGTTACACTAACACCTAACACTACACTATAATTAAATTAATTCCATAAATTAAATACAATTAAATAAAATTAGCTAAAGTACAAAAAAAACAAACACTAAATGACAGAAAACAATAAACAAATTACAAGATTTTGAAACTAATTACACCTAATCTAACCCCCCTAACAAAATAAAAAAGCCCCCCAAAATAAAAAAAGCCCTACCCTACACTAAATTACAAATAGCCCTTAAAAGGGCCTTTTGCAGGGCATTGCCCCAAAGTAATCAGCTCTTTTACCTGTAAAAAAAATTACAAATCCCCCCCAACATTAAAACCCACCACCCACACAACCAACCCTACTCTAAAACCCACCCAATACCCCCTTAAAAAAAACTAACACTAACCCCTTCTTCATAGACTGCAATGTGCCCAGTCCAATAAACCTCCTGAAGCCCCTGTGGCTTCTGACATCTTTTTTGTACCTCTGAACCTACGCACTCCTGTACTGTCCTGGGCTCATGACAGTAAAGGGTGGTATTTAATTGAGCAACCACACAGGAGGGAGGTCTGATGTGTTCAATAGGAGCTTCAGAGGAATCACTTGAGTGAGTAAACTGATGGGAAAGGGCATCTGCCTTCTTGTTTTTGGTCCCAGGAACATAAGAGACCACAAAGTTAAAATGGGAAAAGAACAAGGCCCACCTGGCCTGTCGAGGATTGAGTCTATGAGCAGTCTTTAGGCGAGTCAGATTCTTGTGGTCAGTGAGAATCTGAATGGGATTAGTGGTGCCTTCCAATCAATGACGCCATTCAGTCAAGGCCATCTTAATGGCTAAGAGTTCACGATTACCAACATCATAATTCCTCACAGCAGGAGTAAAGCATTTGGAAAAAAAGGCTACAGGGTGCGACTTGGAGGCTACAGGATCCCTTTGGGTTAGAACTGCTCCAGCCCCTATCTCAGATGCATCAACCTCTAAAGTGAACTGTAGGTCAGGATCAGGATGGCGGAGCACAGGAGCAGAACAGAAAGCCTTTTTAAGATGAGTGAAGGCATATATGGCCTCAGAGGGCCAATGTTTACAGTCTTTGTTCCATTTTGTCAATTCAGTGAGTGAAGCAACTGTTTGAGAAAAGTTCTTTATAAACTTGCGGTAATAATTGGAGAACCCCAAGAATCTCTTTGCAACTCTTTTAATGAAGTATGTTGAGGCTACTCTAAAACTGCAGCGAGTTTAGCAGGATCCATGGCAAAACCTTCTATCGAGATGACATAACCAAGAAACTGGATCTGAACTTGGTCAAACTCACATTTTTCTATTTTAGCTACCAAAGAATTGTCTCTGAGACATTGAAGTACCTGTCTCATGGGCTTATGATGCTCCTCCAGAGTGGAAGAGAAAATAAGGATGTCATCCTGGTAGACGATGACAGTGTGATTGAGGAGGTCACGGAAGTCATTGTTGATAAATGCCTGGAAGACTGCAGGGGCATTACACAGCCTAAAAGGCATTACGAGGTATTCGTAATGCCCTGATCTTGTGTTAAAGGCGGTCTTCCATTTGCGACCTGGGAAGAAAAGGATCAGATTGTATGCCCCACATAAGTCAAGCTTGGTGAAGAAGTGAGCATTCTGTAGTTAGTCATAGAGCTCAGTGATCAAAGGAATGGGATGGCGGTTCTTGACAGCTATGTTGTACAAGGCCCTGTAGTCGATGCAGGGTCTGAGCCCACCATCCTTCTTACTGACAAAAAAAAACCCTGCCCCAGCAGTAGAGGAGGAAGGTTGAATGAAGCCTTTAGCTAGATTATCTTGGATATACTCCTCCATTGATTTGGTTTCAGCTTTGGAGAGTGGATACGTCCTCCCTTTAGGAAGTGGGGCTCCGGGAAAGAGGTCAATTTTGCAGTTATAAGGACGGTGGGGTGGTAACACGTCAGCTGCTTTTTTCTCAAACACATTTTCGAAGTCCATATACAGGGAGTGCAGAATTATTAGGCAAGTTGTATTTTTGAGGATTAATTTTATTATTGAACAACAACCATGTTCTCAATGAACCCAAAAAACTCATTAATATCAAAGCTGAATAGTTTTGGAAGTAGTTTTTAGTTTGTTTTTAGTTATAGCTATTTTAGGGGGATATCTGTGTGTGCAGGTGACTATTACTGTGTATAATTATTAGGCAACTTAACAAAAAACATATATATACCCATTTCAATTATTTATTTTTACCAGTGAAACCAATATAACATCTCAACATTCACAAATATACATTTCTGACATTCAAAAACAAAACAAAAACATATCAGTGACCAATATAGCCACCTTTCTTTGCAAGGACACTCAAAAGCCTGCCATCCATGGATTCTGTCAGTGTTTTGATCTGTTCACCATCAACATTGCGTGCAGCAGCAACCACAGCCTCCCAGACACTGTTCAGAGAGGTGTACTGTTTTCCCTCCTTGTAAATCTCACATTTGATGATGGACCACAGGTTCTCAATGGGGTTCAGATCAGGTGAACAAGGAGGCCATGTCATTAGATTTTCTTCTTTTATACCCTTTCTTGCCAGCCACGCTGTGGAGTACTTGGACGCGTGTGATGGAGCATTGTCCTGCATGAAAATCATGTTTTTCTTGAAGGATGCAGACTTCTTCCTGTACCACTGCTTGAAGAAGGTGTCTTCCAGAAACTGGCAGTAGGACTGGGAGTTGAGCTTGACTCCATCCTCAACCCGAAAAGGCCCCACAAGCTCATCTTTGATGATACCAGCCCAAACCAGTACTCCACCTCCACCTTGCTGGCGTCTGAGTCGGACTGGAGCTCTCTGCCCTTTACCAATCCAGCCACGGGCCCATCCATCTGGCCCATCAAGACTCACTCTCATTTCATCAGTCCATAAAACCTTAGAAAAATCAGTCTTGAGATATTTCTTGGCCAGTCTTGACGTTTCAGCTTGTGTGTTTTGTTCAGTGGTGGTCGTCTTTCAGCCTTTCTTACCTTGGCCATGTCTCTGAGTATTGCACACCTTGTGCTTTTGGGCACTCCAGTGATGTTGCAGCTCTGAAATATGGCCAAACTGGTGTCAAGTGGCATCTCGGCAGCTGCACGCTTGACTTTTCTCAGTTCATGGGCAGTTATTTTGCGCCTTGGTTTTTCCACACGCTTCTTGCGACCCTGTTGACTATTTTGAATGAAACGCTTGATTGTTCGATGATCACGCTTCAGAAGCTTTGCAATTTTAAGAGTGTTGCATCCCTCTGCAAGATATCTCACTATTTTTGACTTTTCTGAGCCTGTCAAGTCCTTCTTTTGACCCATTTTGCCAAAGGAAAGGAAGTTGCCTAATAATTATGCACACCTGATATAGGGTGTTGATGTCATTAGACCACACCCCTTCTCATTACAGAGATGCACATCACCTAATATGCTTAATTGGTAGTAGGCTTTCGAGCCTATACAGCTTGGAGTAAGACAACATGCATAAAGAGGATGATGTGGTCAAAATACTCATTTGCCTAATAATTCTGCACTCCCTGTATACTGAGGGAAAATTTGGAGGAGTCTGTATACTGGCTATGGGGATGTGGAGCAGAGAAGGGACTTAAGCAAGGCAGGAATTGAAACAGGAGGTACCCCAGGAGGCCAGTTGTCCCTCAGCCCAGTCGAACTGTGGATTGTGTATCCGCAGCCAAGGAAGACCAAGGATGACAGGCTGTGCTGGAGAATGAATTACCTCGAACTGCAGTTGTTCAGTATGAAGGACTTCCACAGTCAGGGCAAGGGGTGCTAACTCTAAATGGATCAACCCTGAACCAAGGGGGGTGCCATCCAGAGTAGTTATTTTGAGACAATGTCTTTTCTGCAGAAGAGGCAAGCCAGCTATGAATCATAAAACAGTGATCCAGAAAGTTTCCAGCTGCCCCTGAATCAATGAAGGCTTGAGTATGGACAGTAATCTGAAGGAAGGTAAGGGTTCCAGGTAACAGAATTCTAGTGGAATGAGGGCATTTAGTAGTAATCATGCTTAGAGGTACCCCAGTGTTATCCCCTAAGCATTGGCTTTTACTGGCCGAATGTCACAGTCCTTTAGTTGGTGGGTGCTAGATCCACAATAAAAGCATAGTCTCAATCTCCTTCTTCTCTGTCTTTCAGACTCTGAAGGTTTGAAGGAGGAGAGATCCATGGGTTCCTCCACTGGGGTAACTGGAGCTGCTGAAGGAGTAGAGGATACTGCTGAAACCGAACGAATAGGAGGACGAGAGGGAAAGACCCTCCTAGTTCTGTCTCTCTCAGTTTGTCTCTCCTGAAAGAGAGAGTCCAGACTGATACAAAGCATTATAAAGTCATCCAAAGAAGAAGAAACATCACGATAAGTGAGTTCATCCTTGATGCGTTCATGCAGACCCCTCCTAAAGGCTGCCTTGAGAGCACTGCCATTCCAAGTGGTTTAAAGTTCCAAGGTGCGACATTCAATGGCGAATTTTGCCACAGTTCTATTACCCTGGCGGAGGTCCAGGAGAGAAAATTCTGCAGAAGAGGTACGGCCAGAAGTCCCAAACACAGAAGATAATGCAGAAATGAAAGCATCAGCATCATGCAGGATTGGAGCATTCTGTTCCAAAAGGGGAGAGACCCAGGCTAGGGCCTTGTCTTTCAGTAAGGAAATGATAAAGGTGACCCTTGACTGGTGAGACTGAAAGGTGTGAGGATCATTGCAGAAGTGCAGCCTGCATTGGTTAAGAAAACCCCTGCAATCAGTAGTACCGTCATACTTTTCAGGCAATGGTATCCGGGGTATACTTCCAGAAGCAGAGGAAGAAGCCGCAGTACTAGGGGTAGAGACTGGCGGTACAACAACAGGAGCGGTATTCTTCGCTGTAACTAGTAAAGAGAGTTGAGCGGTTATAGCCTCTAGCTTGGAATCCATATTCTGCAACTGTGTGGTATGGGTTCCCAACATCTGTCCCTGAAGATAAACTGCTCGTGCCACCTCATCTGGCTCTATGGCCCAAGTATAATGTAATGCTCGTGGGATACTCCACTATCAGACCGAACTTGGCCAGTAGTCTTGTTATCCCGGCGTCCAGCCGGAAAGATAGGGAATTTCCCAGAGCAGAGAAGGTTTGTAAGATGAGGTAAGCAGTACTCACCACAGGCAGGACAGTTATTGGTGGCAACAGGCAGGAAGCCAGAGAAAGGCAGTTCAGAAGTAAACCACTAGTATGGTCAAACAGGCAGAGTTTGGCAACAGTAAGGCAGTTCAGAGGTAAACCCCTAGGATGGTCAGGCAGGCAGGGTTTGGCAACAATAAGGCAATCCAGAGCAAAAGGGGTTAAACAGGCAGAGTGGTCAGACAAGCAGAGTTCAGCAGCAGTATATAATCCAGCAGTTTAAGGGGTAAACAGGCAGAGTGGTCATATTGCTGCTGAACCTTGCTTGTCTATCAATCCAGCAGTTAAGGTGTAAAATCGGCAGAGTGGTCAGACAAGCAGAGTTCAGCAGCAGTATATCAGTCCAGCAGTTAAGGGGTAAACAGGCAGAGCGGTCAGACAAGCAAGGGTCATCAACAAAATAACAGTCCAGCAAAAGAATAAAGAACACCCAGGAGAACAGTAAGTAACACCTATACTTGGGCAGTGATAGGTAGCAAGTGAGTTACTTACATAGGCGCATGGTTCGCGCCACATTAGATCCTCATGCTTAGAGGTACCCCAGTGTTATCCCCTAAGCATTGGCTTTTACTGGCCGAATGTCATAGTCCTTTAGTTGGTGGGTGCTAGATCCACAATAAAAGCATAGTCTCAATCTCCTTCTTCTCTGTCTTTCAGACTCTGAAGGTTTGAAGGAGGAGAGATCCATGGGTTCCTCCACTGGGGTAACTGGAGCTGCTGAAGGAGTAGAGGATACTGCTGAAACCGAATGAATAGGAGGAAGAGAGGGAAAGACCCTCCTAGTTCTGTCTCTCTCGGTTTGTCTCTCCTGAAAGAGAGAGTCCAGACTGATACAAAGCATTATAAAGTCATCCAAAGAAGAAGAAACATCACGATAAGTGAGTTCATCCTTGATGCGTTCATGCAGACCCCTCCTAAAGGCTGCCTTGAGAGCACTGCCATTCCAAGTGGTTTAAAGTTCCAAGGTGCGACATTCAATGGCGAATTTTGCCACAGTTCTATTACCCTGGCGGAGGTCCAGGAGAGAAAATTCTGCAGAAGAGGTACGGCCAGAAGTCCCAAACACAGAAGATAATGCAGAAATGAAAGCATCAGCATCATGCAGGATTGGAGCATTCTGTTCCAAAAGGGGAGAGACCCAGGCTAGGGCCTTGTCTTTCAGTAAGGAAATGATAAAGGTGACCCTTGACTGGTGAGACTGAAAGGTGTGAGGATCATTGCAGAAGTGCAGCCTGCATTGGTTAAGAAACCCCCTGCAATCAGTAGTACCGTCATACTTTTCAGGCAATGGTATCCGGGGTATACTTCCAGAAGCAGAGGAAGAAGCCGCAGTACTAGGGGTAGAGACTGGCGGTACAACAACAGGAGCGGTATTCTTCGCTGTAACTAGTAAAGAGAGTTGAGCGGTTATAGCCTCTAGCTTGGAATCCATATTCTGCAACTGTGTGGTATGGGTTCCCAACATCTGTCCCTGAAGATAAACTGCTCGTGCCACCTCATCTGGCTCTATGGCCCAAGTATAATGTAATGCTCGTGGGATACTCCACTATCAGACCGAACTTGGCCAGTAGTCTTGTTATCCCGGCGTCCAGCCGGAAAGATAGGGAATTTCCCAGAGCAGAGAAGGTTTGTAAGATGAGGTAAGCAGTACTCACCACAGGCAGGACAGTTATTGGTGGCAACAGGCAGGAAGCCAGAGAAAGGCAGTTCAGAAGTAAACCACTAGTATGGTCAAACAGGCAGAGTTTGGCAACAGTAAGGCAGTTCAGAGGTAAACCCCTAGGATGGTCAGGCAGGCAGGGTTTGGCAACAATAAGGCAATCCAGAGCAAAAGGGGTTAAACAGGCAGAGTGGTCAGACAAGCAGAGTTCAGCAGCAGTATATAATCCAGCAGTTTAAGGGGTAAACAGGCAGAGTGGTCATATTGCTGCTGAACCTTGCTTGACTATCAATCCAGCAGTTAAGGTGTAAAATCGGCAGAGTGGTCAGACAAGCAGAGTTCAGCAGCAGTATATCAGTCCAGCAGTTAAGGGGTAAACAGGCAGAGCGGTCAGACAAGCAAGGGTCATCAACAAAATAACAGTCCAGCAAAAGAATAAAGAACACCCAGGAGAACAGTAAGTAACACCTATACTTGGGCAGTGATAGGTAGCAAGTGAGTTACTTACATAGGCGCATGGTTCGCGCCACATTAGATCCTCATGCTTAGAGGTACCCCAGTGTTATCCCCTAAGCATTGGCTTTTACTGGCCGAATGTCATAGTCCTTTAGTTGGTGGGTGCTAGATCCACAATAAAAGCATAGTCTCAATCTCCTTCTTCTCTGTCTTTCAGACTCTGAAGGTTTGAAGGAGGAGAGATCCATGGGTTCCTCCACTGGGGTAACTGGAGCTGCTGAAGGAGTAGAGGATACTGCTGAAACCGAACGAATAGGAGGACGAGAGGGAAAGACCCTCCTAGTTCTGTCTCTCTCGGTTTGTCTCTCCTGAAAGAGAGAGTCCAGACTGATACAAAGCATTATAAAGTCATCCAAAGAAGAAGAAACATCACGATAAGTGAGTTCATCATTGATGCGTTCATGCAGACCCCTCCTAAAGGCTGCCTTGAGAGCACTGCCATTCCAAGTGGTTTAAAGTTCCAAGGTGCGAAATTCAATGGCGAATTTTGCCACAGTTCTATTACCCTGGCGGAGGTCCAGGAGAGAAAATTCTGCAGAAGAGGTACGGCCAGAAGTCCCAAACACAGAAGATAATGCAGAAATGAAAGCATCAGCATCATGCAGGATTGGAGCATTCTGTTCCAAAAGGGGAGAGACCCAGGCTAGGGCCTTGTCTTTCAGTAAGGAAATGATAAAGGTGACCCTTGACTGGTGAGACTGAAAGGTGTGAGGATCATTGCAGAAGTGCAGCCTGCATTGGTTAAGAAACCCCCTGCAATCAGTAGTACCGTCATACTTTTCAGGCAATGGTATCCGGGGTATACTTCCAGAAGCAGAGGAAGAAGCCGCAGTACTAGGGGTAGAGACTGGCGGTACAACAACAGGAGCGGTATTCTTCGCTGTAACTAGTAAAGAGAGTTGAGCGGTTATAGCCTCTAGCTTGGAATCCATATTCTGCAACTGTGTGGTATGGGTTCCCAACATCTGTCCCTGAAGATAAACTGCTCGTGCCACCTCATCTGGCTCTATGGCCCAAGTATAATGTAATGCTCGTGGGATACTCCACTATAAGACCGATTTTGGCCAGTAGTCTTGTTATCCCGGCGTCCAGCCGGAAAGATAGGGAATTTCCCAGAGCAGAGAAGGTTTGTAAGATGAGGTAAGCAGCACTCACCACAGGCAGGACAGTTATTGGTGGCAACAGACAGGAAGCTAGAGAAAGGCAGTTCAGAAGTAAACCACTAGTATGGTCAAACAGGCAGAGTTTGGCAACAGTAAGGCAGTTCAGAGGTAAACCCCTAGGATGGTCAGGCAGGCAGGGTTTGGCAACAATAACGGCTAGATTTGGAGTTTGGCGGTAGATGGGTTGCTAACACCACGCGTGTTTTATGTCTAACGCACGGCATTGTTTGACTCCGGTATTTCGAGTACAAAAAAGACCATCAAACGATGCTCCTAACGCGTGTATGTCACACGCGGAATCCTGCCCGTGTTAGACAGTCTCCCATAGAGATCAATGGAAAAGCAAAATAATAGCTTTTTTCACCTAACACTCGATCTCGCGAGAATACGCACAGCTCGGTCATATGACGCATACCACATCATGCACAACAATAACACGCCGCAAATGTCACAACAACAATCAATCAACAAAGCACACAAGCATTACACATTCACAAGCGGGGGGATTTCAAAAAAACTTTAATACTGGGAATACGCATATACTTTAAGATGCGGAAATTCGCAAAATAACAACAAGGAATAAAAAATATATACATACACTAGAAAAATAATCGCATTCAATATCACTATATATTCGGACAAACATACATATATAACACTTCCCTAATACCACACCATCGCAAATTCACATTTAAACAGAATACTATTGGACAATGTTAGAGAAAACGACCACTATGACATCATCGCATTCTACACATTCCACAAATACTAACTCCAAATGAGCATGCGCAAATTCACACACCTAATACACATTGCACAAATATTAATTGCTAATAAAGCACACCTGAACACAATTTACAAATTACAATGGTACATCATTAAACATTTACACAGGGTATATAAGCACCACACAAGCATGGCTTCTTTGACTGTGTTGCTGGTGGGTCTTTGGAGATTGGAGGTTTAAGATTAGAGAGTTTGTGCATTATTGTGAGTGAGTTAGTGTTAGCGTGAGAGAGTCAGTTGTTAGTGTTATCGTGAGTGAGTTAGTGGGAGTGGGAGAGAGTCTGTTAGTGGGAGCGTGAGTGAGTTAGTGGTAGTGGGAGTTGTTAGTGAGAGTTGTTAGTGGGAGCGTGAGTTAGTGGTAGTTAGTGAGAGTTAGTGGGAGTGTTTGTTAGTGAGAATTAGTAGTAGTGTGTTAGTGAGAATTAGTAGTAGTGTGAGTTAGCGAGCGAGTGATTTTTCTGTACACTTAACACATTTACACGCAAACACATTCAATACATACATACACTTATCAATAACACTACATACACTCCATACCCCCTACCCCCTCATACTACACTCCATACCCCATTCCCTGTAGTCCCATTCCCTTTCATCCCATTTACTCTTATCCCATACCCCATCCCCATCCCATCCCCATCCCCTAGTTACATTTAGTTTACATATCCTCCTTTTAGTCTTCTTCTTCTTTTGGTTTATTTAAATACTCCTTACCCTCTTTGTTTTTTTACATCCCTCTCACACTTTCAGCACTTTTTTTTGTCTTTTTAGTTCTTTATTTTGACCCCCTTTCATTTCATCACACTCACTTTTTGTTTGATTATTTGGGGTTTAGTTTAGGGAACAGATGGAGGGCAGGCAGGGGAGAGGTAGAGGGGGAGGAGAGGGAGGGGGAGAGGAACAGGGCAGGAAGGGGGGCAGGAAGGGGGGCAGGAAGCGGGGGTGGAAGCGGTGGGTGGACCCAGCCACTTGGTTCAAGATGAAAAAGTGGCTGGGCCCAGTGGCGGACAGAGTAGGGCTTCACAGTCCGGGAAACAGAGGGCATCGTCACAGGGGAAGGCCAAGGCGACTAGGGAGGCGAGGTTTTCGCTGGAGGAGAAGGAGGCCCTCGTAGAGGCCTATATGGCCAGGAATAGGAGGCTGCAGCACCAGAAGACTACCCCGACTGACAAGAGGAGGCTCTGGAATGAGATAAGGAATGCAGTCAATGCAGTGGGTGGCCGGAACAGAGATCTGGATTCGATAAAACATCGCTACCGGGACTGTAAGATGGATCTCAAGAAAAAGTTAAGCCTGGAGGCCCGAAATTCCGCAGGAACCGGTGGCGGACCTGCCCTGGAAATAGAGTACTGCCGATGGGAGGAAATGTTGCGGCCCAGAATCTCCGAGGTGGATGTAGTCGTATCGGAGGAATTGATACCGGGAACCTGCCATTCTCATCTGACGGTAAGCTCATTGAACAATAAATTCACATACGAATGTATTTCAAGGGACACTATACGCAAACCTTTACTTTCATGATTGAGGTAGCGAATACAATTTGACAAAACATTCAAATGTACTTATATTACCTAATTTGAATCATTCTTGAGATATATTTTAATGAAGAAATAGCCATGCACACGGTGAAACAATCACAGGAGGCAGCTATATTCATCTAACAATCAGCATCTTATAAGCATATTTAGATATGCTTTTCAGCAAAGAATATCCAGAGAATGAAGCTAATTAGATAAGAAAAGTACATTAGAAAGTTGATTATAAATGTATGCTTCTAAATCATGAAAGATAAAACATTGGGTTTCATGTCCCTTTAAGGATCAGATTAATGCTATTACGCTGTTTACACGCATTCACAATTACTTTGCGGTTACATCAGTATCTAGGCTATAGGTTAGGTGTGCATTTAAACAGACTGAAAACAAACGCTAAAACATTCAGATTGACCAGAGATATCACAAACACGGTTTAGAAAATGCGGAAATCGTATTGATTGTTAGATTTCAAAGTGGATTAATGATTCTGCATTTGTAATTGTAAAAAGTCATTTAAAGCTTGATTTGCAAATATGCTAATATATACATTTTTTTTATTTTTCTAATATACAAAGTCTGGGGAGGAGGCAGCACAAGAAATACAGCCTCCTCCATCTCCCCGGGATGAGAGTGGTGGGGAGGAATTTCCACTTCGGAGGGAAGAGGCCCCCCGTGACAAAGAGGGCACGGAAGCAGATGAAGAGGCCCGGAAGCAGAGGAGGAGTCCGCGGAACCAGAGGCCCCTCAAGGACCCGCACACCGCCGTGCACGGGCACCCCGCCGTCCACGGGTACCCCGCCAAGCACAACAAGAGGAAATAGCGGAGATGCGGGTTCTACTGGACTACATAGACCAGATGCGTAACTCCCGGATACAAAATATCGAAGGCCGAACTCGAATTATTGATGGACAAAATCAAATAATTGAAGGCCAAAACCAAATAATAAACATACTTAATAGAATCGAACAAGGGCAAAACAGAATCATTAATCTACACCAAGAGATGTTAAATTTTTTCCGGGAGGCGCATGCTGGTCTGCCTCCTGGTCCGCCTCCTGCTGCTGGGCCTCCTGCTGCTGGGCCTCCTGTTGCTGGGCCTCCTGCTGCTGGGCCTCTTGCTGCTGGGCCTCCTGCTGCTGGCCCATCTCCTCCTGCCGGCCCATCTACTCCTCTTCAGCCATCTTCTCCTCCTTAGCCATCTCCTCCTCTTCAGCCATCTTCTCCTCCTCAGCCATCTTCTCCTCCTCAGCCATCTTCTCCTCCTCAGCCATCTTCTCCTCCTCAGCCATCTTCTCCTCCTCACCTTGGTCGTCCCAGTACTCTTCCTTCCACTCTTCCCACAACATCTCCAAGGAGAACTCTTCGGAGTCGGCAGTTGCCCCTCCCAGAGCCTCAGCCCCGTGGAAAGAGGGGAAGGAAGAGGAAGTAAGTATTTTTTTTCATCTTTAATGTTTTTTTTATTTAATGTGTAATGGATAGGTATGTGATGATGTGGTTTTAATACACTTGTGGACCACACTCTGTATATAATCTACTTCTATGGGACCGCGTCCATGGAGGCAGATTGTTTGCAGAGTGTGGGTTATAAGTGTGTGAAAACAACATCATCACATACCTATCCTTGTTCATGATATTGATTGGTTTCTGTGATGTGATGTCCAAACTGTTTCCCGAATCGCAAACAAAATTACCATTACAATTATCCATGATAGTATATTACTGTTTGAATGCCAATAACACAGCTTAAAGGGACAGTCAGAAAATTATTGATTACAAAGAAAACACTGTATTATGCATTATCAAGTTGGAAACAACAAAACATGGAGAAATACGTGTGACTTATGTGCTTACCCTTGTATCTATGACTATGAAAAATGACCACTTATTGGTTGCTCTGACATAACAACATTTTAGATATCAATGATCAATACATGGTAAATAATATGCTGTATGAGCACAAGGTTTTACATATACAAATGCTATCCAAATGCCCTCTAGTGGTCAAATTGCATAATGATTACATGCGCTCTTCAAGCTCGAAGAAATGAGCACACGAACCTCATAGGTTTAGCTAGCAAATTTAAATAAACACAGACAAATGATTAATTGGTGAGAAACATTTGATATTACAAAATTGACTTTTAGAATAATGCTAAACATTATTTGTTTTCTAAACTGTCCCTTTAACAAAATTACATATGCTAACATATATTTGAAGATTGTTGGTATATCTACATGTACTTGTTCAAACAATAAATATTGAAATCAGATTTATATTGACGTGTTAAATAAAGTCTATTTTCTTAAAGAGACAATATTGTGTTAATTTTTTTTTAGAAAGACATTTGTTTTAACAATGAATATGGTTTAAAGTCCTTTTAGGAGTGGGGGGTGAAAATATGCTAACAATAATATATTTGAAGATTAACCAATGTGGAACTCATACATGATACAAAAATCAACATTTGCATTAAAGGGACAGTATACTATATTTTTAACAGAACTGTATGTAATAGACACTACTAGAAACAACAAGATTAACATATACTGATATCAATATTACAAAGCTTCAAACACTTTCAAAGAAAATTGGGTTAGCTCTATTGAAAATATAGATGAACCACCATTACAACCGTAAAACAAGACAATACACCATCATACACAAAACAGGAGAAAGCTGGAGATGGTACTCACATGAAACTTAGAGGCTTGGCGAGGAGTCTGATAATTAATTACATTTTATTTGAACAGAAGCAAAAGGAAACGTGTATTTGTTAAACAATGGACTATCTAACTAGAGACCAAATTAAAAGATTTCATTTATAATGTGTGTCTAATGAACCTTTAATAAAATATACAACGAAATTACATTTAGAAGAAGTCGGCATCATATATTTAGCATATGATAAAGCTAAATGCATATTGATTACTTTATTCTAACACAATAGCGCATATTTATTAATTAGATATCTTTAACATTAAACACAACAGTCATTTTTCTGAAAAAGGAACATATTGTTGACAAACATATTAAACAACATGGACTATAGAGATTTGCACTTGCCTCGAAATATCATATGCATGAAAACATTTTGCTTTTGTTCGTTTATTCAACCAGACATCCAGCAAAAGAGAATGTGGTGGTCTTTATCAGCTACGGGTCAACAATGTAACATGATGCAAATAATACATATTCGCAAGGTTTTTAAAATTGACTGCAGTCACAAACGTGTTTAACGTGCACAAACAAATATTGCGGGACTACGTAATACAATCAGACGTTTTTTTACCTTTGCATGTGACGTCTTAACATGGCGCTTCCTTGATCACGTAAGAATGCCATCCAATAAAAGGCACATTCTTGATCACGTAAGAACGCCCAAAAAAAAAAGGAGCATCCTTGATCGCGTCAAAACGCCATCCAATAAAAGGCACATTCTTGATCACGTAAGAACGTCAGTCAATACAAGGAATCATTGGACAGCCTGGCAGGTGACGTCTTAAGCAACATGGCGCATCCGAGATCGCTGAAAAACCGCAGCCAATCCAAGGACTCAGTTGACAGCTTGGCATATCACTAAGAAACGTATTTATATTTTAGGAACTAGTATGTGTCTAGATTGCTATCTAGGAATGTCACAAAATCATGAATCATCTTTTCGGACTTGACTGTCCCTTGAACTATAGCTATGGTGTATATCTTTAACATTTAAAAGATACACATGAGAAATACATATGCCATTGATGTTTTAAGATATGTTTTGATTGTTTTGGAATAACAATAATGATACATGTATTGATTAAACGTGTCATTTATTCAAGTTTAAATATGGTCAGCCTACCTATAGCCATATATGGGAGGAGAAGTATTTTGTTAACATATTTGATAAAAAATATTCATCATCTAAAATATTTGCATTACACACAGAGATTTATTTGGTTACACTTTTACAATAAGATAGAATTGAAAATGAAATACATGTGCTGTCAACATTACAATAAGATTGTTTATTAATAAGATTATATGTCCTTGTTCATGTAAAAAGGACAAAAACGCTTTAGAAATGGAAATACATTCATTAACAATTGTGCTCACCATCACTTAAAGGGACATTATTTTGTTTTTAAAAAGAGGATACACATAGACAATACTATTTCAATAAAATGAACACTTTACAGGGATTATATCATTGTATCAATCCTCAGATCATTTGTTAAAGGTGCATCAATTCATGCAGAGTTTATAAATACACACATGGATGTGAAAATTGAAATATACATATATACACAAATAACAATCTATATATACATATATAAAACAATTACTATGCTAATCATAATCATGCAATGATAAAGCTTTGAGAAAAATATATAAAGACAAATAATAAGATTACATTGGAGATGTTAATCTTAAAGTCATTTACAATTGTCTTACATATATGATTTTTGAAAAAACCATTATTTTTGGTAGGTCCCTTTAAGGATCAACCAGATAAACTAGAGCTTTCAAAAAATAAGATGAAGAATGAGGACAAAGAATCGTGCAATGACATGTCTTTTATGAGTATGTAAGAAAACATCAACAACATTTAGAAATAATCTTGTAAAAATAAGGAATATTTGAGCCATATGAAAAGGTAACAGAGTGCATCACAGTCCATGAAGAGAGTTGCCAAGGGCCACCATAGCCCCATTGGAGACATATGACAAGGTAACAGAGTGCATCACAGTCCATGAAGAGAGTTGCCAAGGGCCACCATAGCCCCATTGGAGACATATGACAAGGTAACACAGTGCATCACAGTCCATGAAGAGAGTTGCCAAGGGCCACCATAGCCCCATTGGAGACATATGACAAGGTAACACAGTGCATCACAGTCCATGAAGAGAGTTGCCAAGGGCCACCATAGCCCCATTGGAGACATATGACAAGGTAACAGAGTGCATCACAGTCCATGAAGAGAGTTGCCAAGGGCCACCATAGCCCCATTGGAGACATATGACAAGGTAATAGACTGCATCACAGTCCATGAAGAGAGTTGCCAAGGGCCACCATAGCCCCATTGGAGACATATGACAAGGTAACAGAGTGCATCACAGTCCATGAAGAGAGTTGCCAAGGGCCACCATAGCCCCATTGGAGACATATGACAAGGTAACAGAGTGCATCACAGTCCATGAAGAGAGTTGCCAAGGGCCACCATAGCCCCATTGGAGACATATGACAAGGTAACAGAGTGCATCACAGTCCATGAAGAGAGTTGCCAAGGGCCACCATAGCCCCATTGGAGACATATGACAAGGTAACAGAGTGCATCACAGTCCATGAAGAGAGTTGCCAAGGGCCACCATAGCCCCATTGGAGCCATATGACAAGGTAACACAGTGCATCACAGTCCATGAAGAGAGTTGCCAAGGGCCACCATAGCCCCATTGGAGACATATGACAAGGTAACACAGTGCATCACAGTCCATGAAGAGAGTTGCCAAGGGCCACCATAGCCCCATTGGAGACATATGACAAGGTAACAGAGTGCATCACAGTCCATGAAGAGAGTTGCCAAGGGCCACCATAGCCCCATTGGAGACATATGACAAGGTAACACAGTGCATCACAGTCCATGAAGAGAGTTGCCAAGGGCCACCATAGCCCCATTGGAGACATATGACAAGGTAACAGAGTGCATCACAGTCCATGAAGAGAGTTGCCAAGGGCCACCATAGCCCCATTGGAGACATATGACAAGGTAACAGAGTGCATCACAGTCCATGAAGAGAGTTGCCAAGGGCCACCATAGCCCCATTGGAGACATATGACAAGGTAACAGAGTGCATCACAGTCCATGAAGAGAGTTGCCAAGGGCCACCATAGCCCCCATTGGAGACATATGACAAGGTAACAGAGTGCATCACAGTCCATGAAGAGAGTTGCCAAGGGCCACCATAGCCCCATTGGAGACATATGACAAGGTAACACAGTGCATTACAGTCCATGAAGAGAGTTGCCAAGGGCCACCATAGCCCCATTGGAGACATATGACAAGGTAAAAGAGTGCAACAGGCACAACAATAAACTTTGAAAAAGGCCAAATGGCAACAATAAAAAAAACATCAACATGTGGACGGAGGATTCTTATCTGCGACCTTGGAGCATCTCCAGATCCTCCACTTACTGGTCATCCTCTTCATTGTCCTGTGCATGTCCAGCTCCAGATTCAGGCCTTGAAGTTAATTGCATGATTTCACGCAGAGTCAAGTCCTGAACCCGGAGCTGGGCCTGCATGGTGTCGTTCATCCCTCTCTGGACAGCTGCGTTCCTCAACACGGCCTGCTCTACTCGTGCTATACCTTCTAGCATGAGCCATGCTGAGTCACAGCCTAAAATAAAGAATAAATAAAATATTAAGGATAATTACACAACAGAAGAAAAAATAAGCAAAGATACATTGTCATCATAAAGACAAATCATTCTTTACATCAATTAGTTTAAATTGATTCTTTACACATGAATTATGTTATTCAGACAGACTGAAATCATTAAAGGGACAGTTGACTCAAACATGTTGTCCCCTTTAATTGGTTTTCGATGATCCACTTATACAGCTTGAGTGTATCAAATCTTGTTAAAGGATTTACATTGTACTTACATTAGCAATTTAAATATTTTAATTATACTGTGGTAGGCACACCTATCCTTAAACATTTTGGCGTTGAGGACAAGCTGTGTAAACATAGCAACCTGAAGAAATTACATTCCCACTGGGTTAGACAAGAGATAATGTATCAACATTTGTACATAAATTGTTTGATCCAAGTAGTGGTGATTGGTATATGTAGTGATATCAAATTAAAGGGACACTGAACCTAAATATTTAATTGACTGATTCAGATAGAGCATGACATTACAAATATTAAAAAATTAAACATATTCTTTAAATGTTAGAATTCTCTAGCTAGATTTTGAATGCAAGAATGTAGGTTTTTAGGGCAGGCCATATTTGTTTATCAACTTTGGTTGTCCCTGCTGGTTGATGGATACATTCATCCAACAATAAAGAAATTATGTCCACAATTATTTTCAATTTAAAATTAATTCTAGGCATTTCTTTGTTTCAATAAAGATAGCAAGAGAATGAAGAATAATTCATAAGAGTAGTAAATTATAAATTTGATTAACATTGCATGCTCTATTTGAATCACAATAGAAAAAATTACCTTCAGTGTACCTTTAAGTATCTTATAATGTTGATTTTGAATGATACTTACAGCTGTGCCTGGGAAGGACAATCCGACACCCAGGACAATGAAGGTTGAGACAGGGGGGAGGGATGGGATTGGGTTGGGGAGAGATGGGATTGTGTTGGGGAGGGATGGGATTGGCTTGGGAAGGGATGAGCTGCTGCTCCGGGGTAGGCCGTACAGCTGGGGAGTGGTGAGTTGGGGTCTGGGCAGCTGTACGGCCCATAATACGGGGAGAGCGGCGAAGGGGGGTGAAGGGGCATTTTTTGGAAGGGACAGGAAATGACAAATGGGAAGGGCCGGCAGGGGTCTGAGCCTGGGCAGGGGTCTGGGCCTGGGCAGTGGTCTGGGCATGGGCAGCGGTCTGGGCCTGGGCAGTGGTCTGGGCATGGGCAGGGGACTGGGCCTGGGCAGGGGTCTGGGCATGGTCAGGGGTCTGTGACTGGTCAGGGGACTGGGCAGGGGCGGAAACCAGATGACCAGAGGTGGAGGATCCATCTGAAAAAAATAATCCAAATATATTAACATCTCATACATCATGAAATCAAATCAACGCATTTCAAATTGATTATGTTTTCAATATACTTCGAAGTGTGTTTGAATTTCCAAACAATAATGAAATGAGGATATGGTATGCATATAGGCACTCAGATGAATATCAATGACTGTCTGTACAATTATAACATTATTATTGTGTTTTGGCCTGGACTATGCATGTGACATAATGATGGCATGAATTATAAATTTAAAAATTAAATTAAAAAAAAAAAAAATTGTCATGCTGCCTGATATAGAAAGGGGGCAGTAGTGTATTTGAACAGACAAATAATCTTCCTTTTTAAAGTGCAAAAGCTGTAGACTTTGAATGTCTTCAATAAAATGATTTCCAATAAAGCAACATGTTGGAAACATGATAGATATATTTCACATACCATCAGACTTCAAGGCAGCCTCTTCCTCCTCCATCACACATGTTACATCAATCTCTGTAAAACATAACATGTTGTGTACACGTTAAGATCAGATATTATAACATATGTTACTGTTGATCAAAGACACACATCAATGTTGCATTAAAGATACACACACCCAAAGTTATGATTTACATCATTTTGATGGAGCATACAAATTACATTAGATTTGTTATTCTCAATGATTCATATTTTCGATGTATTGTTTGTATTAATTTAAAAATCATAAAAGCATAGTACATAGAACATTTAAGATTTCTCATGTGTGTATCACTTGATGACTGTTGTCAAAAATGAACATGGAAACAAATATATGCTATACATCTTCTGAATAACAAATGTGTAGACTAATAAAGTTTTAATTATTAATCTTTCAATATTCAAAGAAAATTAATATATAATCAGAGGAGAAAATGATATGTTTGTTTCAAATGTTATGCTTCATCAGAATCATGCTCATAATATTGATTACCAATACACCTTCAATGACATATAAATGAGTCAATGGACTTACCAGGAGACCGCAAAGGCGGCTCTGTGTCACTGCTGGATTCCTGTGTGCTCCCCACATCAACTCTCTCTATGAATGATATAGATATATATTAGTGAACACATTTGGGATATCACTAAATCACATCTGTAGCGAATTTTAAGAATAATCAACTTGAAAATGTGAAGAATAGAGCAGTCATTAAACCAAAAAATGCTTGATTGAATCAAGGGGATTCTGTTAAAAATGATGTATTGAACATATGTTTAATTTCTGACTATATTAGACATCAAACTCATCTCATACGATGCTATTGCATATCTAAATATACCCATTGATCAATGTTCTTAAAAGAATACACACAAACCACATTTTGAAGAACAGCTGTTGACAAATATAAACAAAGACATGTGGCACATCGAGCCATTTGTGCAATGTACAGTAATCTTGTTTAGGACACAACACATATTTATCACAATACAAAACCAAATTGATTAGTACAAATATGTAATCATGGTGCTGTTTAGAGTATGCTGATATCTATAAAGTAACTCCAACAGTGAATATGTGAATTATATATCAATATTGTTTAATCCAAAGAATGTAAAGATGAATGAATCTATTGTATATTAAAGGGACACTGACATGATTTTTTTAAATCATTGATTTCACTGTTCAAACTGTTCCAAATGATTTAACATTGACTCCTATTATAATTTGAATGTTGCTACATTTTAATCTTAAAGGCAGATAAGCAATATTGGATTCAATAAATATTGTTTGTTGAAGGTATCCACCAATCATCAATCAAAACCCAGGTTGGTCAACCAAAATTGAGATGCAGATAAACGTACATTCTTGATTTTAAAATACATTTAGCAATAGAATATTTCACATATGATTATAGTATTATATTTAAATGTTTATTAATATTGCATACTCTATCTGAATGACAACATTAATAATTTTAGCTCAGTATCCCTTTAATATAAAATTATATTGATTTGACAATGTTGGTGTTAATGAATTCTCTACTCCATATGTTGATGTAATGAATGGGATTGAGCATGCAATTCCAATCTAATATGTTATTTAAGGATATCCGAAGAATTATTTAATTTTCATCTATTAAAGGGACATTACATATAAATATTGAACAATGTGGATTTAGTATGTAATGTTCTGTCCATGTTTGTGGAGAGAATGCCCAGGCGCCAGTAATACGAAGGCTAAGGTAAAAATGAGGTTGGAACTATATTACATAAAGGTATTTATTAATACAGAATAAAATATAATAAAATATAATTAATCACAAAATTCAAATGTAAAATTTAAAATTCACATAAGCATGGATCCACGCTGAATTGATATAAAAACATAGTAGATACAACAAGATGACAATGAAAATGCTGTCAGTGTATGCTGGTACAGTGGTTAATGTATCTAAACACTTATGAATTGATTCCAATAGAGAAAAATATTCAAAGCAATAAATCACACGTGTCCCAAAAAGTATATATATAATGTCCTGGAAATGGTGTCCTAAAAAATGTGAGATGTGTAGGAAATCCAAAAAAACTCCAAATATCCAATAGTGATGTGATAATGGAAACAATGTCTGGAAAAAAGGGGAAAAAATGGAAAAAATCCAATCCTAGTGTGATAAAATGTAAAAATAGATACAGTGTCTGGAAAAATAGCAAAGTTGCGACTGTGTTGCAAACTGTGGAAAAAAGTGTCAATCCTGAGAAGTGGTTAATCCAAAATGGGGTGGTCCTAGTGTTTGTCTTTTGATTCCCCAGATGCCCCTAGCGGCCCTTGCCTCTATATAAAATGTGAAAAAGGTGGAAAAGGAAAAAACACGTGAAATAACAAAGAACAAACTTGCTGCAAAAAACGAACCTGCTGCGAAGATACCTGTAGAAAAAGAATAAAAATACAATGTGTAGAAAAGTCACAGATACACTCTCCTACTGAAATAAGGCTTACCAGGTCAACACGTTTCGGCCCTCTCTGGGCCTTTATCAAGACTGGTATTTGCAAGAGTTTGGTAGCCTTTTATAGCAATTGATTTATGTTACCGGAAATGGTCGGAAATATCCGTTTCCGGTTTGTGAATGTGTTCAAATCCTTCAAAATTGATATAATTAAACTATTAGGCATAGTGGCTAATAGACTTATGTGGTGTAATAGTATATTAGCCCAAAAAAGATTTTTAAAAGCCTTCGTGTGTGAGTGTAAACTCCGTGTATGGTTAAAAGCGATACCGCTTGACGTCACTTCCGGTGGGTATTACTGCGGCTCAGAATTATAGCTGCATAATACTCTACTTGTAACTCCGTTTGTGCTATGTCTATTTTAAGAACTATTATCGATCTTACTTTGTGACACATATGTAATATGTGATCTGGATCGCTTTGCCATAATAAAAACTTTGCTGTAATAAAAACTTTTTGCTTTACGCTTTTGCCTGATTTCTATTGGTTTATATAAAAAAAAAACATTGGTCTATATAAAAAAAAACCATTGGTCATGACGTCGTGCCTAAATATTGTCATTGTGCCTGGGTAAAGGACAGTATATTAAAACAAATATCGACAAAAGAGATTGTGGAAAAGTATCGATAAAAGAGAATGGGATTTAAACTCTGTGTTGTGGCGTATTATAAGGAATGAATGTTTAACAAGGCTTATACTTTAAATGGACAATATTGGACTAATGTTCTAACTGAGGGTTTCCTAAAATATTAACTACGATGAGTCGGTGGTAGAGAGAAATAGAAAAGAAGTAGAGAAAGGGGGACGAGAAAAAAGTTTCCTTTAAAAAGGGGTTTGGTTTGTTTTCATAGAGTGTAGAAATTTTCGTTTTTACTTGTTAAAGCACAAATCTAATTATCATTTTCAAGAGACCGGTCTGATGTGTAAAGTACAGATCTTCATCTGTCTGTTAGGCTAAAGTATTAGCGTTCAAACATATTATTCCTAGTGTTTCTGGTATTAGTTACTTGGGGAGGTTAGGGATAAGTTTGAATGTAGATATTATCTTTTCTAACTATAGATTCTCGTCTCTATAGGCTGAACTATTTTCAGTCAGGATATAAGTGTTTTTATATTTGCGGTTAGATAAAATAGAGCAGTTATTTGGGGTTTCGTTTTTGGGAGGAAATTGTTCGCACAAACAGCAGAGGCCATTCTGCTTATTATGTCTGTTAATCAGAGCATTGCATTTGTTCTTTTAGAGGTTTCTGTGGAATACTAACTTATCCACTGTTTTGGATCTAGTCCTACTGTGGAATTGTGCTGGTATCCTACTGTGGAATAGTGCTTGATATCAAATATTTGAATTTGGTTCGCACAAACAGCGGAGGCCATTCCGCTTTATTATGTCTTTAATCAGAGCATTGCATTGTTCTTTTAGAGGTTTCTGCGGAAATACTAACTTATCCACTGCTGTGGAATTGTGCTGATATCAAATATATAATTATCTGAAAACACATATAAAAATATATATGTGTAAAAAATAGTTAATTTACTGTTTATAACCATAAATCCTGAATAAGACTAGTGACACTTCATATGCTATATGTCTAGGAGAACCAGTGATGGTTGTTACACTGTCTATAACCTGGAGTCTAAAATGGGATACATTCCTATATTTAGAAGTTCTACAGACTGTGGACTGTACGCTGTAAAAGGGTGTATACACTAAAGACCGCTGGGAGATTTTAATTATTAGTCAAGATGTGGTAAAATCATGAAATAACTTCGACAAGTGTATGTTCTGGAAGTAATTTGTCTATAATTCGGCATTAGGGAGGACGACACAATTTGTCTATAGTTGGGCATTGAGGAAGGAGACACAGTATGTTCTAAATTGATAATATATATTTAGATATATTGGAGTGATATAACTTCAGAAAAAGAGGATCCCGTATATTACTAACTTCACGCTAAATCTGCGCTTATAAGTGATGTATTACTTTGTTCCTCTTGTTATGGGGAACTATATATTAGAGATGGGTCTTGTTGAATTGCACATGCAATGGATGTGAGAAATGGTTTCTTAATAACCTGCACCCCAATAGTTCTTGGTATTCGTGTCAACATTTTTGGGCAGAGATATCAAAATGGGTGACTTGATATTTTCAGCTGGAATATGATCTTATTGTCTACAGGGTTATAACGTCTATTAGCCCTAAGAGGGTGGATCATATATCTTAGGGCCGAAGGTGGGACTCATACCTTCTGGTGGTGTGGGGGCAGAAATTTGATCCTTATAGAGACTGGTACTTGGAGGAGAGAGATACACAATAATGATCAGGTCGGATTGCATAGGTGGGACAGATCTTCTTTATTATTCAATCTCTTGGATGAAGGCAGTCTAGATTGAATATCCACCTTTGATTCGGCGGTGAGTAGTTTTTTTGTGTAATTGCCGCCTCTCCAATCTTTTCTGATCTCTGAATACCTATAAAGGTTAGATCTCTTGTATGCCCATCTGTCTGTTAGGCTAAAGTATTAGCGTTCAAACATATTATTCCTAGTGTTTCTGGTATTAGTTACTTGGTGAGGTTAGGGATAAGTTTGAATGTAGATATTTATCTTTTCTAACTATAGATTCTCGTCTCTATAGGCTGAACTATTTTCAGTCAGGATATAAGTGTTTTTATATTGCGGTTAGATAAAATAGAGCAGTTATTTGGGGGTTCGTTTTTTGGGAGGGAATTTGTTCGCACAAACAGCAGAGGCCATTCTGCTTATTATGTCTTTAATCAGAGCATTGCATTGTTCTTTTAGAGGTTTCTGTGGAATACTAACTTATCCACTGTTTTGGATCTAGTCCTACTGTGGAATTGTGCTGGTATCCTACTGTGGAATTGTGCTGATATCAAATATTTGAATTTGTTCACACAAACAGCGGAGGCCATTCCGCTTATTATGTCTTTAATCAGAGCATTGCATTGTTCTTTTAGAGGTTTCTGCGGAATACTAACTTATCCACTGCTGTGGAATTGTGCTGATATCAAATATATAATTATCTGAAAACACATATAAAAATATATATGTGTAAAAATAGTTAATTTACTGTTTATAACCATAAATCCTGAATAAGACTAGTGACACTTCATATGCTATATGTCTAGGAGAACCAGTGATGGTTGTTACACTGTCTATAACCTGGAGTCTAAAATGGGATACATTCCTATATTTAGAAGTTCTACAGACTGTGGACTGTATGTGTAAAAGGGTGTATACACTAAAGACCGCTGGGAGATTTTAATTATTAGTCAAGATGTGGTAAAATCATGAAATGACTTCGACAAGTGTATGTTCTGGAAGTAATTTGTCTATAATTCGGCATTAGGGAGGACGACACAATTTGTCTATAGTTGGGCATTGAGGAAGGAGACACAGTATGTTCTAAATTGATAATATATATTTAGATATATTGGAGTGATATAACTTCAGAAAAAGAGGATCCCGTATATTACTAACTTCACGCTAAATCTGCGCTTATAAGTGATGTATTACTTTGTTCCTCTTGTTATGGGGAACTATATATTAGAGATGGGTCTTGTTGAATTGCACATACAATGGATGTGAGAAATGGTTTCTTAATAACCTGCACCCCAATAGTTCTTGGTATTCGTGTCCAACATTTTTGGGCAGAGATATCAAAAATGGGTGACTTGATATTTTCAGCTGGAATATGATCATATTGTCTACAGGGTTATAACGTCTATTAGCCCTAAGAGGGTGGATCATATATCTTAGGGCCGAAGGTGGGACTCATACCTTCTGATGGTGTGGGGGCAGAAATTTGATCCTTATAGAGACTGGTACTTGGAGGAGAGAGATACACAATAATGATCAGGTCGGAATGCATAGGTGGGACAGATCTTCTTTATTATTCAATCCTCTTGGATGAAGGCAGTCTAGATTGAATATCCACTTTGATTCGGCGGGTGAGTAGTTTTTTGTGTAATTGCCGCCTCTCCAATCTTTTCTGATCTTCTGAATACCTATAAAGGTTAGATCTCTTGTATTGCCCTTATGTTTGGTTGAAAAATGTCTGTACAGGGCTGTATCCATGTTTAATTTTTCAATTAATAACACGTGTTCGTGTATCCTGTCTTTCAGGATTCTTGATGTTTGGCCCACATACTGAAGGCCACACGGGCACTGTAACACATAGATCACCCCACTGTCCTGGCATCTGATCAGCTCATTTATTTTATATTCTTCTTTGGTGTTAAAGCTGCAGAATTTTGTGTTTTTTTTGCTGCATTTACACGCTTTACATGATGGGCAGGGGAAGAACCTTTCACTTTTCTTCCATATGTGTCCATAATGCCATGCTTTTCCTTCTTTTCTATACTGGGAGCCAGTTTACTTTGTAAGTTTTTAGCTCTTCCGATACACAAACTTTGGTTTTGACGGTAGTCTGTCACCTATTAGGTCATCGTCTTTCAGAAGTGACCAATGTTTCTGGAAAATTTTTCAATGATGCCCTTGTTCTCGCTATATTCTGTGATCATAACCACATTGAAACTGTCTTCCCTCTGTTGGGTGCGCTTTCTTTTTATATTTTAAAAGTTTCGTTCTTTTGATCTTATCGACCTCTTCGATCTTCTGGTCCAACATACTCTCATCGTATCCCCTCTCCAGGAACTTAGTTTTGATGATTTTCGCCTGCTCTTCCCATTTTTCTTCTGAGGAAACAGTTTTTCTTTATCCTCAGTAACTGTCCCTTAGGGATGTTGTTTTTCCAGCTTTTTGTGGTGGCAACTCATACTATGTATGTAATTGTTGCTATCCACATTTTTGAAATGTGTGGATGTCTCGATCTTACCATCTCTCACTTCAATTCTTAAATCCAAAAAAACAAGTTCAGTAGTACTCCATGTGTAAGTGAATTTCAGGTTGTCTGTGCTTCTATTCATGACGTCAAAGGTATAGTCCAAATCTTCTTGGGTACCTTTCCAGATGATAATAATATCATCTATATAGCGGCGGTATAGGACCAGGTCCGCACCTGCTGGGACAAGACTCCCAGAAGATACTTTCCCACTTGCCCATATACAGATTCGCATAACTAGGCGCGAACCTTGTCCCCCATTGCTGTGCCACAGATCTGCTGGTAATAATTTCCTTCGTCATGGAAATAGTTGTGAGTCAATATATACTGGATTCCATCTAGGATAAATTCTTTTTGATCTTCAGGAACCTCTATATCTTTGTCTAGAAAGAATTTAACTGCTTCCAACCCGTCATCATGGGGGATGCATGTATATAGTGACATCACGTCGCATGTCGCTAAGATATAGCCATCTTCCCATATGGTCTCCTCCAAAATGTTTAATACCTGAGTCGAGTCCTTGAGATATGAAGGTAGTCTTTTACATATCTTTGAAGGTTAAGATCAATGTATTCCGAGAGGTTGCTGCTCAGGGATCCGATACCTGAAATAATCGGTCTCCCTGGCGGTTTCTGTAGTGATTTGTGGATCTTTGGTAAATGGTAAATTACCGGAGTGTTGGGATGCTTTATATTGATGTAATCGTATTCCTTGTTGCTCAATATCCCTTGTTCTTTTGCTTGATCCAGAATCTGTAGTAGTTCTTTCTTGTATATCTCGATAGGATTTGAGGGTAATTTCCTGTATGTTCCTTGGTCACTTAGGATCCTAGCATTTTCTGACTTGTAGTCAGTCCGGTTCATGACGACAATTCCTCCCCCCTTGTCTGCCGGTTTGATGATCAGATCATGGTTGTCTTCTAATGTTCTAATCGTCTTAATCTGCTGATTGGAGAGATTGTGCTTTCTTAGCTTCACGTTTTTTAGACTGCAACTCCTTGATTTCTTTACAGACCATGGTCTCAAAAGACTCTATAGAGGTTCCCTTACTATTGGTAGGGAAAAAAGATGACTTCGGTCTTAGGAATCCGTATGTCCTTAGCCGTCATTGTGTTCCTGTGCTTTCCATAGTGTTCTCTCTATTGCTGATTTAGCAAAGAACCTTTTTAGCGTGAGCTTCCGAATAAATTCTTTTGTGTTGATGAAAGTCTGGAATTTTTCCAGCTCTTTGTAGGGGCAAATGAGAGGCCCAAATTTAAGAACAGATTTTTCTTCCTTAGTTAGAGTGTGTGAACTCAAATTGAATATACCCTCAGTTCCTTCTGTAGCAGTTGTTTCGTTCTTATCATTGTTCTTTTTATTTACTTTGATCCCTCCTCGCCTTCCTCGGTGTATCTTCTTCTTAATGTAGTTGTTGGTCTGTCTGGATCCATCTCCCTCTGAGATTTCAGGGGTCTTTCCTCTCTCCCTGTTGTGGATATGGTCCCAATCCTAAAAAGATGGTGAATCCGTTATGGTAACGTTTGTGGTTTTTCTGAGGTTCCTTGTGTGGTTCCATTCTCTTAGTATGTTGTTGAATTTTCCATTCTTCCCTCCACGTTCCCCTCGTCTTTTCTATGAGTGGTGGGTCCCTCTCTTTTCGTCGGTGTTCCATATATATTAGTACTGGTCCGATAAGTATAATCTCTTCTGCCATTTCTCTCAGAGAGGTGATCACCCCTCTTGGTTACCATAAGTAAAATTCAATTTCATGTTGTTTGTAGTGATTCGATCTCTCCTCATAGTACTGTCTTTTTGGTGAATAGTAGTGTGGTAGTGTTCCTTATTTCTTGGGTAATCTGATGTTCTATCTTGAATTATGGTCCCATCTATTTTGCCAGGTTTCTCTCCTTCTTGCAGGTAGGTGTTCCTCCCTTCTTGTGTACTCTCTTTCATTATCATATTCCCACCCATAATTATTACTATACCACCTATTATTATAATGTGGTCTTGACGTGTTGTCCCCATATGATGTGTGGTTGTAATAGTTGGTCGTTTATAGTGCCTTCTAAAGGTTTGTTTTGATATTGAATTCTTGGGTCCATAGTATCTATTTGTTTGTCCCCTATATCCATGCCCATGTTCTGGATCTTGTTGGTGATCTCTAACATATTCAATATGTGTAACTGTGTCATTTACATCCCTCTCTGCTTTTGTATCTATATTTTCAACCATTATAGTATTCGTGTGTTCATCAGTTTTTATTTCTTTATTTTCTAATTCTCTTAGAAGTTTTTTGGTCTTTTTCTGTATGATATCATCTCTGATCTTTTTTACCTTTTTGAATACATTTTCTTTCTTTTCTATTATGTCTGTGGACTCTTGTCCAGAGTGTTCTAAATTAATTAGGTATTTCTTCATTCTCTTTAATTTTTGAATCTATGTGTAGTGCCAAAGATTCTCTATACTTCAATAATCAGTTTTATTAGTTGTCTGGATGTATTGATTAGAACAGATCTCCATTTTTTCAGAGATTGGGTCAGGATAAAGGGAAGGCACATTCTTTATTTGTCACAAGCCCTTTTGGAATGATGTCTACATTCTAGGCACTTCCTTAGGAATGAAATTTCTGCTTTATATTTTACCTCTGAGATTTAGAGTTTTTCTAATTCGCTAAATAAGGACTGTATATCCACGGTCTCATCCTCATCTAATTCGATGCTTATCATTTTAGTTTGTTTATTTACATTAATCGATACATCCTGTCTAAGAGATGCTAAAGACTCCATGTTGATACAAGGTAGATATATAAGAAAACAAAAAGTGGCAGCTGGATAAGGCTAGGAGTAGTGAACAGATATAGGTGAAAAGTATATCCCAGGCCCGCCTATACCTTATATGCCTGTGGCAGGTGATACCTAGCTATCACCCTTGTGAAGAATAATGTGGAGGAGAATGCCCAGGCACCAGTAATACGAGAAGGCTAAGGTTAAAAATGAGGTTGGAACTATATTACATAGAGGTATTTATTAATACAGAATAAAATATAATTAATCACAAAATTCAAATGTAAAATTTAAAATTCACATAAGCATGGATCCACGCTGAATTGATATAAAAACATAGTAGATACAACAAGATGACAATGAAAATGCTGTCAGTGTATGCTGGTACAGTGGTTAATGTATCTAAACACTTATGAATTGATCCAATAGAGAAAAATATTCAAAGCAATAAATCACACGTGTCCCAAAAAGTATATATATAATGTCCTGGAAATGGTGTCCTAAAAAATGTGAGATGTGTAGGAAATCCAAAAAAACTCCAAATATCCAATAGTGATGTGATAATGGAAACAATGTCTGGGAAAAAATTGAAAAAATCCAATCCTAGTGTGATAAAATCTAAAAATAGATACAGTGTCTGGAAAAATAGCAAAGTTGCGACTGTGTTGCAAACTGTGGAAAAAAGTGTCAATCCTGAGAAGTGGTTAATCCAAAATGGGGTGGTCCTAGTGTTTTTCTTTTTATTCCCCAGATGCCCCTAGAGGCCCTTGCCTCTATATAAAATGTGAAAAAGGTGGAAAAGGAAAAAACACGTGAAATAACAAAGAACAAACTTGCTGCAAAAAACGAACTTGCTGCGAAGATACCTGTAGAAAAAGAATAAAAATACAATGTCTAGAAAAGTCACAGATACACTCTCCTACTGAAATAAGGCTTACCAGGGCGTTTCGGCCCTCTCTGGGCCTTTATCAAGACTGGTATTTGCAAGAGTTTGGTAGCCTTTTATAGCAATTGATTTATGTTACCGGAAATGGTCGGAAATATCCGTTTCCGGTTTGTGAATGTGTTCAAATCCTTCAAAATTGATATAATTAAACTATTAGGCATAGTGGCTAATATACTTATGTGGTGTAATAGTATATTAGCCCAAAAAAGATTTTTTAAAAGCCTTCGTGTGTGAGTGTAAACTCCGTGTATGGTTAAAAGCGATACCGCTTGACGTCACTTCCGGTTGGTATTACTGCGGCTCAGAATTATAGCTGCATAATTCTCTACTTGTAACTCCGTTTGTGCTATGTCTATTTTAAGAACTATTATCGATCTTACTTTGTGACACATATGTAATATGTGATCTGGATTGCTTTGACATAATAAAAACTTTGCTGTAATAAAAACTTTTTGCTTTACGCTTTTGCCTGATTTCTATTGGTTTATATAAAAAAAAAACATTGGTCTATATAAAAAACCCCATTGGTCATGACGTCGTGCCTAAGTATTGTTATTGCGCCTGGGTAAAGGACAGTATATTAAAACAAATATCGACAAAAGAGATTGTGGGAAAGTATCGATAAAAGAGAATGTGATTTAAACTCTGTGTTGTGGCGTATTATAAGGAATGAATGTTTAACAAGGCTTATACTTTAAATGGACAATATTGGACTAATGTTCTAACTGAGGGTTTCCTAAAATATTAACTACGATGAGTCGGTGGTAGAGAGAAATAGAAAAGAAGTAGAGAAAGGGGGACGAGAAAAAAAGTTTCCTTTAAAAAGGGGTTTGGTTTGTTTTCATAGAGTGTAGAAATTTTCGTTTTTACTTGTTAAGCACAAATCTAATTATCGTTTTCAAGAGACCGGTCTTGATGTGTAAAGTACAGATCTTCATCTGTCTGTTAGGCTAAAGTATTAGCGTTCAAACATATTATTCCTAGTGTTTCTGGTATTAGTTACTTGGTGAGGTTAGGGATAAGTTTGAATGTAGATATTTATCTTTTCTAACTATAGATTCTCGTCTCTATAGGCTGAACTATTTTCAGTCAGGATATAAGTGTTTTTATATTTGTGGTTAGATAAAATAGAGCAGTTATTTGGGGTTCGTTTTTTTATATAAACCAATAGAAATCAGGCAAAAGCGTAAAGCAAAAAGTTTTTATTACAGCAAAGTTTTTATTATGGCAAAGCGATCCAGATCACATATTACATATGTGTCACAAAGTAAGATCGATAATAGTTCTTAAAATAGACATAGCACAAATGGAGTTACAAGTAGAGTATTATGCAGCTATAATTCTGAGCCGCAGTAATACCCACCGGAAGTGACGTCAAGCGGTATTGCTTTTAACCATACACAGAGTTTACACTCACACACGAAGGCTTTTAAAAATCTTTTTTGGGCTAATATACTATTACACCACATAAGTCTATTAGCCACTATGCCTAATATTTTAATTATATCAATTTTGAAGGATTTGAACACATTCACAAACCGGAAACGGATATTTCCGACCATTTCCGGTAACATAAATCAATTGCTATAAAAGGCTACCAAACTCTTTCAAATACCAGTCTTGATAAAGGCCCAGAGAGGGCCGAAATGCGTTGACCTGGTAAGCCTTATTTCAGTAGGAGAGTGTATCTGTGACTTTTCTACACATTGTATTTTTATTCTTTTTCTACAGGTATCTTCGCAGCAAGTTCGTTTTTTGCAGCAAGTTTGTTCTTCGTTATTTCACGTGTTTTTTCCTTTTCCACCTTTTTCACATTTTATATAGAGGCAAGGGCCTCTAGGGGCATCTGGGGAATCAAAAGACAAACACTAGGACCACCCCATTTTGGATTAACCACTTCTCAGGATTGACACTTTTTTCCACAGTTTGCAACACAGTCACAACTTTGCTATTTTTCCAGACACTGTATCTATTTTTACATTTTATCACACTAGGATTGGATTTTTTCCATTTTTTCCCCTTTTTTCCAGACATTGTTTCCATTATCACATCACTATTGGATATTTGGAGTTTTTTTGGATTTCCTACACATCTCACATTTTTTAGGACACCATTTCCAGGACATTATATATATACTTTTTGGGACACGTGTGATTTATTGCTTTGAATATTTTTCTCTATTGGATCAATTCATAAGTGTTTAGATACATTAACCACTGTACCAGCATACACTGACAGCATTTTCATTGTCATCTTGTTGTATCTACTATGTTTTTTTTTTTTTTTTAAATTCACTTTTATTGAGGTTTAGTACAATAAGTGATACAAAATGCAAGGCAAAGAATAAAATAAAAACATTGAATCGAAGACATGGCAATAACAATCTTGATACAGATCACTTTGGTCTATTACATCATAGAAAAAAGAAAATAACTAACATACCACAATTAATAAGTAATGCCTCGTATTGCCATGCTACATTGATTACACTTAATAACCTATTTGATTGATTTTAAACCTCCTTTTTCTTCCTTCCTTAATTTATCTTCCCCTTCTTCTCCCCTTGTCCTCACAAGGAAAAAAAAAAAAAAAAAGGGAAAATTTAAAAGAATTTTTTTTTTTTAATTAAATAAATAAATTGAGACCCCCCCGCCTTAAGGAAAAAAAAGATAAAAGGGGGGAGGGGGAGAGAGCAACTTGGATCGTATATCTAATCAGCACCCCCCGACTTCCGCCCCCACTCCCATCGCCTACCACAAATTTAACAACACTAGTTCTGAATTCCTAAATGGGAAGATTATCATTTCTATTTCATTAATTGGATAGCCTTTGATAAAGGCTGAAAATTTTAGAAAGAATTTTTTTATATCTCCCTCATTGTCAATATTAGTATCTCTTTGCTCAATCATACATTGTTATCTACTATGTTTTTATATCAATTCAACGTGGATCCATGCTTATGTGAATTTTAAATTTTACATTTGAATTTTGTGATTAATTATATTTTATTATATTTTATTCTGTATTAATAAATACCTCTATGTAATATAGTTCCAACCTCATTTTTACCTTAGCCTTCGTATTACTGGCGCCTGGGCATTCTCTCCACATTTATTCTTCACAAGGTGATAGCTAGGTATCACCTGCCACAGGCATATAAGGTATAGGCGGCGCTGGGATATACTTTTCACTATATCTGTTCACTACTCCTAGCCTTATTCCAGCTGCCACTTTTTGTTTTCTTATATATCTACCCTTGTATCAACATGGAGTCTTTAGCATCTCTTAGACAGGATGTATCGATTAATGTAAATAAACAAACTAAAATGATAAGCATCAAATTAGATGAGGATGAGACCGTGGATATACAGTCCTTATTTAGCGAATTAGAAAAACTCTTATTCTCAGAGGTAAAATATAAAGCAGAAATTTCATTCCTAAGGAAGTGCCTAGAATTAGACATCATTCCAAAAGGGCTTGTGACAAATAAAGAATGTGCCTTCCCTTTATCCGACCCCATCTCTGAAAAATGGAGATCTGTTCTAATCAATACATCCAGACAACTAATAAAACTGATTATTGAATATAGAGAATTTTTGGCACTACACATAGATTCAAAAATTAAAGAGAATGAAGAAATCCTAATTAATTTAGAACACTCTGGACAAGAGTCCACAGACATAATAGAAAAGAAAGAAAATGTATTCAAAAAGGTAAAAAAGATCAGAGATGATATCATACAGAAAAAGACCAAAAAACTTCTAAGAGAATTAGAAAATAAAGAAATAAAAACTGATGAACACACGAATACTATAACGGTTGAAAATAAAGATACAAAAGCAGAGAGGGATGTAAATGACACAGTTACACATATTGAATATGTTAGAGATCACCAACAAGATCCAGAACATGGGCATGGATATAGGGGACAAACAAATAGATACTATGGACCCAAGAATCAATATCAAAACAAACCTTTTAGAAGGCACTATAAACAACCAAACTATTAAAACCACACATCATATGGGGACAACAGGTCAAGACCACATTATAATAATAGGTGGTATAGTAATAATTATGGGTGGGAATATGATAATGAAAGAGAGTACACAAGAAGGGAGGAACACATACCTGCAAGAAGGAGAGAAAAACCTGGCAAAATAGATGGGACCATAATCAAGATAGAACATCAGATTACCCAATAAATAGGGAACACTACCAACACTACTATTCACCAAAAAGACAGTACTATGAGGAGAGATTGAATCACTACAAACAACATGAAATTGAATTTACCTATGGTAACAAGAGGGGTGATCACCTCTCTGAGAGAAATGGCAGAAGAGATTATACTTATCGGACCAGTACTAATATATATGGAACACCGACGAAAAGAGAGGGACCCACCACTCATAGAAAAGACGAGGGGAACGTGAGGGAAGAATGGAAAATTCAACAACATACTAAGAGAATGGAACCACACAAGGAACCTCAGAAAACCACAAACGTTACCATAACGGATTCACCATCTTTTTTAGGATTGGACCATATCCACAACAGGGAGAGAGAAAGACCCCTGAAATCTCAGAGGGAGATGGATCCAGACAGACCAACAACTAAATTAAGAAGAAGATACACCGAGGAAGGCGAGGAGGGATCAAAGTAAATAAAACGAACAATGATAAGAACGAAACAACTGCTACAGAAGGAACTGAGGGCATATTCAATTTGAGTTCATACACTCTAACTAAGGAAGAAAATTCTGTTCTTAAATTTGGCCTCTCATTTGCCCCTACAAAGAGCCTGGAAAAATTCCAGACTTTCATCAACACAAAAGAATTTATTCGGAAGCTCACGCTATAAAGGTTCTTTGCTAAATCAGCAATAGAGAGAACACTATGGAAAGCGCAGGAACACATACGGATCTAAGACCGAAGTCATCTTTTTCCCTACCAATAGTAAGGGAACCTCTATAGAGGCCTTTGAGACCATGGTCTGTAAAGAAATCAAGGAGTTGCAGTCTAAAAAACTGAAGCTAAGAAAGCACAATCTCTCCAATCAGCAGATTAAGACGATTAGAACATTAGAAGACAACCATGATCTGATCATCAAACCGGCAGAGGGGGGAGGAATTGTCGTCATGAACCGGACTGACTACAAGTCAGAAAATGCTAGGTACCTAAGTGACCAAGGAACATACAGGAAATTACCCTCAAATCCTATCGAGATATACAAGAAAGAACTACTACAGATTCTGGATCAAGCAAAAGAACAAGGGATATTGAGCAACAAGGAATACGATTACATCAATATAAAGCATCCCATCACTCCGGTAATTTACCATTTACCGAAGATCCACAAATCACTACAGAAACCGCCAGGGAGACTGATTATTTCAGGTATCGGATCCCTGAGCAGCAACCTCTCGGAATACATTGATCTTAACCTTCAAAGATATGTAAAAGAACTAGCTTCATATCTCAAGGACTCGACTCAGGTATTAAACATTTTGGAGGAGACCATATGGGAAGATGGCTATATCTTAGCGACATGCAACGTGATGTCACTATATACATGCATCCCCCATGATGACGGGTTGGAAGCAGTTAAATTCTTTCTAGACAAAGATATAGAGGTTCCTGAAGATCAAAAAGAATTTATCCTAGATGGAATCCAGTATATATTGACTCACAACTATTTCCATGACGAAGGAAATTATTACCAGCAGATCTGTGGCACAGCAATGGGGACAAGGTTCGCGCCTAGTTATGCGAATCTGTATATGGGCAAGTGGGAAAGTATCTTCTGGGAGTCTTGTCCAGCAGGTGCGGACCTGGTCCTATACCGCCGCTATATAGATGATATTATTATCATCTGGAAAGGTACCCAAGAAGATTTGGACTATACCTTTGACGTCATGAATAGAAGCACAGACAACCTGAAATTCACTTACACATGGAGTACTACTGAACTTGTTTTTTTGGATTTAAGAATTGAAGTGAGAGATGGTAAGATCGAGACATCCACACATTTCAAAAATGTGGATAGCAACAATTACATACATAGTATGAGTTGCCACCACAAAAGCTGGAAAAACAACATCCCTAAGGGACAGTTACTGAGGATAAAGAAAAACTGTTCCTCAGAAGAAAAATGGGAAGAGCAGGCGAAAATCATCAAAACTAAGTTCCTGGAGAGGGGATACGATGAGAGTATGTTGGACCAGAAGATCGAAGAGGTCGATAAGATCAAAAGAACGGAACTTTTAAAATATAAAAAGAAAGCGCACCCAACAGAGGAAGACAGTTTCAATGTGGTTATGATCACAGAATATAGCGAGAACAAGGGCATCATTGAAAAAAATTTCCAGAAACATTGGTCACTTCTGAAAGACGATGACCTAATAGGTGACAGACTACCGTCAAAACCAAAGTTTGTGTATCGGAAGACTAAAAACTTACAAAGTAAACTGGCTCCCAGTATAGAAAAGAAGGAAAAGCATGGCATTATGGACACATATGGAAGAAAAGTGAAAGGTTTCTTCCCCTGCCCGTCATGTAAAGCGTGTAAATGCGGCAAAAAAACCACAAAATTCTGCAGCTTTAACACCAAAGAAGAATATAAAATAAATGAGCTGATCAGATGCCAGGACAGTGGAGTGATCTATGTGTTACAGTGCTCGTGTGGCCTTCAGTATGTGGGCCAAACATCAAGAATCCTGAAAGACAGGATACGCGAACACGTGTTATTAATTGAAAAATTAAACATGGATACAGCCCTGTACAGACATTTTTCAACCAAACATAAGGGCAATACAAGAGATCTAACCTTTATAGGTATTCAGAAGATCAGAAAAGATTGGAGAGGCGGCAATTACACAAAAAAACTACTCACCGCCGAATCAAAGTGGATATTCAATCTAGACTGCCTTCATCCAAGAGGATTGAATAATAAAGAAGATCTGTCCCACCTATGCAATCCGACCTGATCATTATTGTGTATCTCTCTCCTCTAAGTACCAATCTCTATAAGGATCAAATTTCTGCCCCCACACCACCAGAAGGTATGAGTCCCACCTTCGGCCCTAAGATATATGATCCACCCTCTTAGGGCTAATAGACGTTATAACCCTGTAGACAATATGATCATATTCCAGCTGAAAATATCAAGTCACCCATTTTTGATATCTCTGCCCAAAAATGTTGGACACGAATACCAAGAACTATTGGGGTGCAGGTTATTAAGAAACCATTTCTCACATCCATTGTATGTGCAATTCAACAGGACCCATCTCTAATATATAGTTCCCCATAACAAGAGGAACAAAGTAATACATCACTTATAAGCGCAGATTTAGCGTGAAGTTAGTAATATACGGGATCCTTTTTTTCTGAAGTTATATCACTCCAATATATCTAAATATATATTATCAATTTAGAACATACTGTGTCTCCTTCCTCAATGCCCAACTATAGACAAATTGTGTCGTCCTCCCTAATGCCGAATTATAGACAAATTACTTCCAGAACATACACTTGTCGAAGTCATTTCATGATTTTACCACATCTTGACTAATAATTAAAATCTCCCAGCGGTCTGTAGTGTATACACCCTTTTACACGTACAGTCCACAGTCTGTAGAACTTCTAAATATAGGAATGTATCCCATTTTAGACTCCAGGTTATAGACAGTGTAACAACCATCACTGGTTCTCCTAGACATATAGCATATGAAGTGTCGCTAGTCTTATTCAGGATTTATGGTTATAAACAGTAAATTAACTATTTTTACACATATATATTTTTATATGTGTTTTCAGATAATTATATATTTGATATCAGCACAATTCCACAGCAGTGGATAAGTTAGTATTCCGCAGAAACCTCTAAAAGAACAATGCAATGCTCTGATTAAAGACATAATAAGCGGAATGGCCTCCGCTGTTTGTGCGAACAAATTCAAATATTTGATATCAGCACAATTCCACAGTAGGATACCAGCACAATTCCACAGTAGGACTAGATCCAAAACAGTGGATAAGTTAGTATTCCACAGAAACCTCTAAAAGAACAATGCAATGCTCTGATTAAAGACATAATAAGCAGAATGGCCTCTGCTGTTTGTGCGAACAAATTTCCTCCCAAAACGAACCCCAAATAACTGCTCTATTTTATCTAACCGCAAATATAAAAACACTTATATCCTGACTGAAAATAGTTCAGCCTATAGAGACGAGAATCTATAGTTAGAAAAGATAAATATCTACATTCAAACTTATCCCTAACCTCACCAAGTAACTAATACCAGAAACACTAGGAATAATATGTTTGAACGCTAATACTTTAGCCTAACAGACAGATGAAGATCTGTACTTTACACATCAAGACCGGTCTCTTGAAAACGATAATTAGATTTGTGCTTAACAAGTAAAAACGAAAATTTCTACACTCTATGAAAACAAACCAAACCCCTTTTTAAAGGAAACTTTTTTCTCGTCCCCCTTTCTCTACTTCTTTTCTATTTCTCTCTACCACCGACTCATCGTAGTTAATATTTTAGGAAACCCTCAGTTAGAACATTAGTCCAATATTGTCCATTTAAAGTATAAGCCTTGTTAAACATTCATTCCTTATAATACGCCACAACACAGAGTTTAAATCACATTCTCTTTTATCGATACTTTTCCACAATCTCTTTTGTCGATATTTGTTTTAATATACTGTCCTTTACCCAGGCGCAATGACAATACTTAGGCACAACATCATGACCAATGGTTTTTTTTTATATAGACCAATGTTTTTTTTTTTATATAAACCAATAGAAATCAGGCAAAAGCGTAAAGCAAAAAGTTTTTATTACAGCAAAGTTTTTATTATGGCAAAGCGATCCAGATCACATATTACATATGTGTCACAAAGTAAGATCGATAATAGTTCTTAAAATAGACATAGCACAAACGGAGTTACAAGTAGAGTATTATGCAGCTATAATTCTGAGCCGCAGTAATACCCACCGGAAGTGACGTCAAGCGGTATCGCTTTTAACCATACACGGAGTTTACACTCACACACGAAGGCTTTTAAAAATCTTTTTTGGGCTAATATACTATTACACCACATAAGTCTATTAGCCACTATGCCTAATAGTTTAATTATATCAATTTTGAAGGATTTGAACACATTCACAAACCGGAAACGGATATTTCCGACCATTTCCGGTAACATAAATCAATTGCTATAAAAGGCTACCAAACTCTTGCAAATACCAGTCTTGATAAAGGCCCAGAGAGGGCCGAAACGCGTTGACCTGGAAAGCCTTATTTCAGTAGGAGAGTGTATCTGTGACTTTTCTACACATTGTATTTTTATTCTTTTTCTACAGGTATCTTCGCAGCAAGTTCGTTTTTTGCAGCAAGTTTGTTCTTTGTTATTTCACGTGTTTTTTCCTTTTCCACCTTTTTCACATTTTATATAGAGGCAAGGGCCTCTAGGGGCATCTGGGGAATCAAAAGACAAACACTAGGACCACCCCATTTTGGATTAACCACTTCTCAGGATTGACACTTTTTTTCCACAGTTTGCAACACAGTCGCAACTTTGCTATTTTTCCAGACACTGTATCGATTTTTACATTTTATCACACTAGGATTGGATTTTTTCAATTTTTTCCCCTTTTTTCCAGACATTGTTTCCATTATCACATCACTATTGGATATTTGGAGTTTTTTTGGATTTCCTACACATCTCACATTTTTTAGGACACCATTTCCAGGACATTATATATATACTTTTTGGGACACGTGTGATTTATTGCTTTGAATATTTTTCTCTATTGGATCAATTCATAAGTGTTTAGATACATTAACCACTGTACCAGCATACACTGACAGCATTTTCATTGTCATCTTGTTGTATCTACTATGTTTTTATATCAATTCAGCGTGGATCCATGCTTATGTGAATTTTAAATTTTACATTTGAATTTTGTGATTAATTATATTTTATTATATTTTATTCTGTATTAATAAATACCTCTATGTAATATAGTTCCAACCTCATTTTTACCTTAGCCTTCGCATTACTGGCGCTTGGGCATTCTCTCCACATTTATTCTTCACAAGGTGATAGCTAGGTATCACCTGCCACAGGCATATAAGGTATAGGCGGCGCTGGGATATACTTTTCACTAGTTCTGTCCATGTTTCTAAGACAAATGTCAATTAAAATGAGACATACCATACTGTGACAAGCCCTGCCTTGAGGATCCAGCACCAACATCCAGATCTGTAATATATTAAATGAGGATTGCATATCATTAATACAAATCATGCCATGTTTAAAATCTTTACATTATTAGCAAATCAATTTAAAAATATTAATCCTTTGGTAGTCCCATGAGTTAATTGTTTCCTCAATTCAATTCATGATAAATATATTCTGTACTCTTATTTTTAATCAGTTGTGTTGTTTACTGTAGCTTTAATTATTTTTTGGTGTTATTTCATTCTCATCAATTGATAGGCATATGTTATAATTTATTTGGATTCTTCTTTTTTTATTATGTATAATATTGAAAATAAGAATTTTGTATTCTTCACATATATAATAACTCACATTTCATTTTGACCAACATGTATAAAGCAATGCCACTTACAGCAAACCCATGTTAACGTGTATGCGAAATTCCATTTTCGCGATCATTGCGCAATGATTCAAAGCGGAATTACGCATCCGTCATTTGACCAACATGTATAAAGCAATGCCACTTACAGCAAACCCATGTTAACGTGTATGCGAAATTCCATTTTCGTGATCATTGCGCAATGATTCCATGCGGAATTACGCATCCGTCATTTGACCAACATGTATAAAGCAATGCCACTTACAGCAAACCCATGTTAACGTGTATACGAAATTCCATTTTCGCGATCATTGCGCAATGATTCAAAGCGGAATTACGCATCCGTCATTTGACCAACATGTATAAAGCAATGCCACTTACAGCAAACCCATGTAAACGTGTATGCAAATTCCATTTTCGCGATCATTGCGCAATGATTCAAAGCGGAATTACGCATCCGTAATTTGACCAACATGTATAAAGCAATGCCACTTACAGCAAACCCATGTTAACATGTATGCAAAATTCCATTTTCGCGATCATTGCGCAATGTTTCAAAGCGGAATTACGCATCCGTCATTTGACCAACATGTATAAAGCAATGCCACTTACAGCAAACCCATGTTAAGGTGTATGCGAAATTCCATTTTCGCGATCATTGCGCAATGATTCAAAGTGGAATTACGCATCCGTCATTTGACCAACATGTATAAAGCAATGCCACTTACAGCTAACCCATGTTAACGTGTATGCGCTATTCCATTTTCGCTCTGTGACGCATATTCTGTAGAGCGCAAGACACATCATTCCTATTTCATGTGTCACTAATCTAAAATCAGATATCTAAACATCATATGTAGTGTATGTTGTGAGATCTGTATAGGTTTAGTATCTGACTATATACACATTTTTTTTTTAAAAAAAAACAAATATTAAGATATTATATGAAGTTGGATAATTACCTGGTTCAGATTCGCCCTCTCCTCCCAGGCCACCGGACGGAGAAGCAGCTGCCCTGGCCCCCGCGTCAGGACTTTCAGATCCCGCAGCTGGGAGGGAAGAAGAGGAGGCCGAGGATGGCGAGGATCTAAATCTTTTGGGGACCCGGAGATTGAGGAGCTTGCATAAAGTCACCTCATAAGGGAGTAGGTACAGTTTCCGCGGGGCCTCTCTTTTGCCACCTCTTTTACGGGCTTGTACCCAGTCCCTTATGAGGTTGACTTTTTTTGTTAACCACAACCTCATATCTCCGAATCTCCTCATGATCTGATCCTGGGTCCTCTGGACGTCACACACCAATCTAACCGCATTGGTGATAGACTCCCAGAGGGCCTTCTTAACATGCGCATCTGTCAACCTCCTCTTGTTCCCAAACAGCTGGGGATAAAAGTCCTTGACGGCGTGGACCAGTGCAGCGCTCTCCTCCTTGGTGAACCTGGGGGCTGATATGCCTGCTGGGTTGTAGATTTTTTTGTATAACAAAATCAGATATACTGCCTGCAGGCATTAGAGAACTGACAAAGATGGCAACGTGTAATGGACTTTTATATGGTGAAGTAAACATGAGATGCATCATGGGACAAGTTATCTGTACATCTGATTGGATAAAATTTTGAAATATTGTTAGAATGTCTGTGAGACCATCCTGACTAAAGTTGTGTTTGTGTGATGAACTCTGATTGGCCGTTCCTTAATGTTTCATATCTTATTAACTTCCTTACACATACCTCATGGTGGTGCTGTTACTTCATTTTTCATGTAGATTTATTTGTAACTCATGGGCCTGTCATGCGGATATGTGTGACGCAGATTTAATATCCGTGATCCGTTAAATATTAATGATTAAATTCTCTTTAAAATCTAATACTGTCACATTATTAAATGTTGTAGACATTTCTCGGTTTGATAACGGTCTGTTTCTTTAATACAAATACACATTTAATATTGTATGTCTTTATTCATAAAATCCATTTATTGACTTATTGTGAAGTATTGATATTGCTCTATTAAATGTATTTCATAATGCACATTGATTGTGTGCTATTGCGTGACATTAGACTCTAATGTTTAAAGATGCTAATCTGGTGTTTCAAGATGCGTTTCCCACGCAATATTTCTGAATGTTCAAATTCAGGTTATAATGTCAGTAACTTGGATAATCTGTTTATAGATGTTAAACTACAGGTTTGTTTGTTATTAGTAAATAAACCTTGAGCTTGTATTTGTCTGAAGTGCTCATATATGTTATTGTGCAATGGCGTCTTTATTTTTAAATAGACATTACAAACAAACAATTGTATCAAATGATCTGTAGAGATAGAAAATTGTTTAGACTTTAAAATGTAAATCAATTTATATTAGTATTTAGATATCCTCAACAGAAGAAATTTAAATGCACATGGTTGAGCCAATCACATAAGGCATCTCTGTGCATCCACCAATCTTCATCTACTGAGCCTATCTCGATATGCTTTTCAAGCAAAGTATGTCAAGATAGGAAGAGAAGTAAATACACTATTTAAATCTCTTAAAGGGACACTGTCCAAACAAATTTAGCGTTGGTGATTCAGATTGAGCATGAAATGTTAATCAACTTTATAATTTAATCCGATTCTCAAATGTTAAGAATTATCTTGTTATCTTTCTTTGCAAATCAATAATGATATTTTAGATTACGGACAATTGTTGCAAAAAACCTGGGTTGTCCTTGATGATTGTTGGATAAATTAATCCACCACAAAAAACCAAGTTCTGTCCAGAGTACTGAAGCAAATAAATTATCTATTTAATGCCTTATTTTTAAAGTAATGATAGCAACATCACAAGGAGCATTCATAATATGAGACAATTTTTAAAGTTGCTTAAAATAGAATACTCATTCAGAATGTATAAATCATTATTTTTTTAACTGTCTCCCTTTAAGTATATTTTGAGTTCTTGTCCCTTTAAATAAACATTTCACAATAATGCTTGAAATATCAGAAACCTAGGCACCTTCCTTTTGCTAAATTAGTATAACATATGAGTAAAGCAAATTTAGATTAACTTCTGGATTGTTTTACACACCGACTGAAATATATATTGTAAAGGAGGTATTTCGGAGTCTTCAGCTTAGAGGGACATTAAGCTATATGTTATGTATGCATTTTGGATAAGATTATAATATTTGAACAACTTAATATGTTTTGGTATTCAATCATTAGATTGTAATTATATATATTTTTGGATTAAATACATATCTACATAGGCTATTTTGATGCTGATTGTTGTTTGCACATAGATGCCTTATGTAATTGACTAAGATATGTGCATTGATGTATTTTTTTCAAAGTATATTTAAAGACTGAATGTAATTCTACAGTACTTTCTAAATATGTTTAAATTCTTTTATGAATTATTTAAAAATCAATACACAATATACTTTGTGAATGTCCCTTTAAGGACCAAAACATTTGGAATGTTGATTTAACCATTGTCAAATAAACTAAAGGGGAATGAAAAATATATATAGATATGTGATGTCTAACCCAAGAGGTAAGATTTAAAAAATACAATAATATTAATAACTATAGTTAAATCGACTCCACTAGAAAATAAAATCGATTAACCTGCATCCAATAACTAGCTTGTGAAAAATTATCACGTAAATGACCTACCATTTATAAATGTAAAAATTAAAATAATTTAGCAAATAATGTTTTGAGATACACTAAGGAAGATACAAAGACTTTATAAAATTAATTTTACATTCAAGCAACACTGTCACTTTAATGTAATTGAACCACTTCCCCTTCTTAAAAGTGAAAACAAATAATTTATGAGAAATTGACTACATTATCCGAAATTATTTTAACATCTAAGAATTTCAAAAGAAAAGCATCGATGGATCTCACTCCCCCAATTAATGTTAAAAAAAGATAGTTTAATGTAAAATTCTCGGAATCAGTGGATTTTCTAAAATTAATGCATTATTTGATCTTATGCATGTGCTTGTCAAATAGACAACTACCAGTCATGGGAGTCAAATTGTTTTTTATTGACAGATTATATGGATATTTATTATAATCTGTTCAAAAGAGTGTATTTAATAATAAAATGTTTATTATTACCATTTAAAAAATAAAAGTTTTGGAAACAAAAACAAAAAAATTTTCCTGGAAGTCATCAGATGCAATCTGAAATTAAAAAAACAAAATTTTAACAAAGTTAATACACCACGTTGTCAAATATTCATAAAATACATTTAAAATCATCTTGTGTCTATAGCTCTAACTTTGTTCAACATTTTTTAAAGATATTTATTAATTAAATTAAAAAAAAAAATACACCATTATATTGTGTAATTAAAAAAATAATTAAAATATCAGATTTTCTAATTTTACATAATAATGTATATCACATTTCAATAATATATATGTTGAACATAAATGTCATATTCATGTCCATTCAAATACCTCTATATCAACTATAATATGTATTCCTTTTTCTGATTGTTGATCCCATAAATATCTAATGATGAAATAAGTATGAATAATGCTATGTAAGCTACCAATAATCAACATTCTTCCTGTGATTCTTAACTAGCATGCATTGGTACACCAACCTGGATAATGCATGTCTTTGAAAGTCAATTCCATGGGCTAAACAGTTTGATCTTCAATAGGTGTCTTATTCATCAGTTCAAAAATAGAGGACTGTGAAATCCCATCTAAAAAAGTAAAATCATCTAAGTGTCTGATTGTGATCCCTAAATATCTAATTAAGAACTAAATGTGACTAATGTATGTAAGCTACTAATATTCAACATTCTTCCTGTGATTCTTAAACCTAGCATGCATTGGTACACCAACCTGGATAACTGCATGGTCTTTGAAAGTCAATTCAGGGCTAAACAGGTTGATCTTCAATAGGTGTCTTATTCATCAGTTCAAAAATAGAGGACTGTGAAATCCCATCTAAAAAAGTAAAATCATCTAAGTGTCTGATTGTGATTCCATAAATATCTAATGATGAAATAAGTATGACTAATGTATGTAAGCTACCAATAATCAACATTCTTCTGTGATTCTTAACATAGCATGCATTGGTACACCAACCTGGATAATGCATGGTCTTTGAAAGTCAATTCAGGGGTTAAACAGTTGATCTTCAATAGGTGTCTTTATCATCAGTTCAAAAATAGAGGACTGTGGAAATCCCATCTAAAAAAGTAAAATCATCTAAGTGTGTCTGAATTGGATCCCTAAATATCTAATTAGAAGAAGCTAAATATGACTAATGTATGTAAGCTACTTATATTCTACATTCTTCCTGTGATTCTTAACTAGCATGCATAGGTACAAACAACCTGGATAATGCATGGTCTTTGAAAGTCAATTCAGGGCTAAACAGCTTGATCTTCAATAGGTGTCTTATTCATCATTTCAAAAATAGCGAGGACTGTGAATTACCATCTAAAAATTAGAAAAATCATCTAAGTGTCTCCAATAGGATGCCTCCACAGCTTATTCTATCAAATAGTTGGCACTTACCATGTGAACATGTCTTTGTATGGTTTTCAAGGTCAGCAGATTTGAAAGATAATGCCAGACATGATCCCATTGGTATACCTTCAATTTCAAATCTTGGCTTTTTTCCACTGTCTGTCTGGGCAATCTTCACTGTCAGGCTTCTAATTCTTCCCTTTCAGTCTTTAGATTAAGTCAGCTCCCTAATGGCAGAAAAAAGTTAATAAAAATTACTACAAGTGTGTGAATCATTTCATAAGAAATTTCTGTCACTAGCTTACTAAGCGTGTGTAGCATCTTGTGTTATGTTCTATCAAGTGTGCAGATGAGTCATATTGAGCAGAACAAACCTCTAATGTGTGACATTGAACCATAGTCATGCTAGTAGGATCCCTTTCTGAGTATTTACATTTTAAGTAATGTTAAACTAAATACTAGTTTAGAAAAAAGTATGCCATATGATGTATTTGTGTACAATTCATGCCAGCAACAGTCCATACATTTATACTTACCAGCTGATGTCCTCTTTAAAAACCAGGTGGCAAAGACTCGCTACAGGACCCAATGCCCAGAGCATCACCTATATTAATAAATGAAACACATTTTTAGCATTTGATGAACAATCCTAACATGTTTGCACAATTCTCTACTTGTCATTTCCCTAGAGTTCACATCTATTGACAATACTCCCAGTCTAACTTCTATTATTTACCGTCTAAAGTTGCGGTTGATGATGTCTGCTCTGACATTGAGCCCCTCTTCCCGGAATGGCCCCTCTAGAACAGGATCATCCTCCTCATCTCTGAGGAGGTTTCTGTCCGGCTGGACGGCCTGCAGCATCCCAGCCCGCTGTGCAATATTATGCAGGACGCTACAGGCTACAATGATCTTAGCCACCTTCTTTGGTTTGTACTGGAGGGCTCCTCCCGACCTGTCCAGGCACCTGAACCTCATCTTCAGGAGCCCGAACATCCGTTCAACCACCACCCTGGTTCTCTTATGAGCCCTATTGTAGCGCTCCTCAGGACACATCAGTCGGGCTACGCAAGGGGGTAATGAGCCAAGGCCGGCTCATGTACCCAGAATCACCTATAAATTATGAACAGAACATAATTCAAACAGAATCCTCAAAATAGTATTTTGAGTCCAATAAAAAAGTTTTGTACACGATAATCCAGTAACAATGTTTATTTTAAAAATTAAAAAATATAGTTCAATATTATTCTCTATCTTCCCATTTCATCTAAGACATGCTACATATGCGTATTTCTCCTAAATCAAGCCTTGTGTAAAATGCAAACTACATGGTTACATTGCATTCTCTATCTGAGCATTTAAGGTAAGACATGCTACATATCTGCATTGAAACTAAAAGACATTAGCGGAAAGAGACAATGACATGGTTAAATTGCATTAGCTAATATCTTCCCATTTCATCTAAGACATGCTACATATGCGTATTTCTCCTAAATCAAGCCTTGTGTAAAATGCAAACTACATGGTTACTATGCATTCTCTATCTGAGCATTTAAGGTAAGACATGCTACATATCTGCATTGAACTAAAAGACATTAGCGGAAAGAGACAATGACATGGTTAAATTGCATTAGCTAATATCTTCCCATTTCAGCTAAGACATGCTACATATGCGTATTTCTCCTAAATCAAGCCTTGTGTAAAATGCAAACTACATGGTTACATTGCATTCTCTATCTGAGCATTTAAGGTAAGACATGCTACATATCTGCATTGAACTAAAAGACATTAGCGGAAAGAGACAATGACATGGTTAAATTGCATTAGCTAATATCTTCCCATTTCAGCTAAGACATGCTACATATGCATATTTCTCCTAAATCAAGCCTTGTGTAAAATGCAAACTACATGGTTACATTGCATTCTCTATCTGAGCATTTAAGGTAAGACATGCTACATATCTGCATTGAACTAAAAGACATTAGCGGAAAGAGACAATGACATGGTTAAATTGCATTAGCTAATATCTTCCATTTCAGCTAAGACATGCTACATATGCATATTTCTCCTAAATCAAGCCTTGGTGTAAAATGCTAACTACATGGTTACATTACATTCTCTATCTGAGCATTTAAGGTAAGACATGCTACATATCTGCATTGAACTAAAGTAGACATTAGCGGGGGGGAAAATATATGGTTAAATTGCATCCTATAGCTGAACATTACGCTAACATTTTAAAACTACAGTGGCAATTGTCCAAACTAATTAACCATGTTGTGCACAAATACTCACCAACGAGATACACCCAGGGGACATTTGTCTTTCCTCAAACGGTCTCCACAGGGGACGACAGAGAGAGGATGCGGGCATCATGACTAGCCCCTCCAAAATTCGCACACACATGCATAATCCTCATCCGTGCGTCACAAACATACTGCACGTTGAGGCTATGAAAATGTTTGCGATTTCTGAAGGGCAAGTCATCAATTGGAGCATGCAGCGAATTGTGGGTACAATCTATGGCTCCCAAGACATTGGGCAATTGAGCAATATCAAAGAATTCCCGCTTCAGGCGCCTCCAATCACCATCATTCTGTGGGAATCCTATGTATTGCTTACTGATACGTACCATGGCGTCCAGAAAGTTATCAAACACCACAGAGAATGTACCTTGAGCCAGGCCATGCATTTACAGTTCTCCGGATTGAAAACTCCCGGAGGCCAGGACGTATAGACAGCTTAGCATCTTACTCATGGCGGGAACAGCAGTCCTTATTCTTATACGTGGCTCCAAATGAGGTTTAAGAAGATCGTAAAGGCCAATGAGCTGTTCGCGATCGAGCCGATACTTATCATAAACCTCAAAGTCGCTCATGTTTTCCAAGGTGGGTCTCACCCTGTAGACAGGAGGACCTCGAACCAGACGACCCCTTCGTCTCAGTCTGAGCCGCCGAGGCTGCCTGATTCGACCAACAGCTAGTTCGCCAATAGCAGCACCAGCAGCGTCTACCATGTCATCGTCATCCATCTTTCAAAACAGCGTAACAAGGTAAGCACTTGTTCTGATGTGGATCACAAGTGATGCTTTGGCCATGTTGTTTGGGGGATTTATAGTACAATTAGTCCAATGGTAGTGAGTTTGTAATGATTGCTGATTGTATTCACCTGTTTGTATGTGAGCGGCGCGAATGCTTTCACAGTGGGCGTTTATTTGTTGTTTGCTGAAATGTTATTTTCCAACAATGAATCTCAATGTGAAAGTGTCAAATATCACACATACAGTGCATGTTTGTAATGTTTGATCATATGCGTAATCAATATTTCTTAAACGCGATCTTATAGTAACAAGCACACATCCAGGCTAACATGAATGAAAGTGCATAGTTGTGTATAATGTGCATCAAATGTGATCGATCAATGTTGCTGCAACATTGTTTTTAAACGATAAAGTAACATCTGCCATCTGTAGTATTGTATATATAAGTGATTGCCGAGCTGTCAATATTGTATGCGTCCCTTTAAAATCGCAATAATAATTCCAAACTTCCCGTCTGCCATCTGTAGTATTGTGTATATATAAGTGATTGCCGAGATGTCAATATTGTACGCGTCCCTTTAAAATCGCAATAATAATTCCGAACTTCCCGTCTGCCATCTGTAGTATTGTATATATAAGTGATTGCCGAGATGTCAATATTGTATGCGTCCCTTTAAAATCGCAATAATAATTCCGAACTTCCCGTCTGCCATCTGTAGTATTGTGTATATATAAGTGATTGCCGGGCAGTCAATATTGTATGCGTCCCTTTAAAATCGCAATAATAATTCCGAACTTCCCGTCTGCCATCTGTAGTATTGTGTATATATAAGTGATTGCCGAGATGTCAATATTGTATGCGTCCCTTTCAAATCGCAATAATAATTCCGAAACTTCCCCGGTCTGCCATCTGTAGTATTGTATATATAAGTGATTGCCGAGCTGTCAATATTGTATGCATCCCTTTAAAATCGCAATAATAATTCCGAACTTCCCGTCTGCCATCTGTAGTATTGTATATATAAGTGATTGCCGAGTTGTCAATATTGTATGCGTCCCTTTCAAATCGCAATAATAATTCTGAACTTCCCGTCTGCCATCTGTAGTATTGTATATATAAGTGATTGCCGAGCTGTCAATATTGTATGCGTCCCTTTAAAATCACAATAATAATTCCGAACTTCCCGTCTGCCATCTGTAGTATTGTACATATAAGTGATTGCCGAGCAGTCAATATTGTATGCGTCCCTTTCAAATCGCACTAATGCTGAATAACTTCCGGCTGTCATCTGTAGTATTGTATATATAAGTGATTGCCGAGATGTCAATATTGTATGCGTCCCATTAAAATGGCACTAATACTGAATAACTTCCGGCTGTCATCTGTAGTATTGTATATAAGTGATTGCCGAGCTGTCAATATTGTATGCGTCCCTTTCAAATCGCACTAATGCTGAATAACTTCCGGCTGTCATCTGTAGTATTATATATATAAGTGATTTGTGATCTGACAATATTTATTAATTGTCCCATTGAAATCGCCCTAATAATGCTGTTCCAAAACTGTTCTTTACGTATATGTTGTATTGTAGTATTGAGTGTTTAAAGTTCCGAAAGGGGCGGTACAGTCGTGAATCTGTGATGTGTATGGTTGAATCTTCTAATGACGTCATGATATTATTAACCTGCCTATGTAGTTCTGAAATCCTCATTGTGTTGTTGTATTGTGCTACATTGTTATTGTGTGCTGAACTAAAAATCTAAATGTGTGCTTTGTGGTTGCGTGATGGGTGATGCGTGTTATGTACATGTACGTATATATTGTGATTGTGTCCCACATATGCTGACTTCTATATAGCGGTCTGGCATTGTTGTTCCTTCCCATAAAGTGACATCTGTAATCTGGTGTAATGATGTTCTTGTTGTACGTAATTCCTAATGGTTTATTGTGATGGAATCATGATGTTAAAAGTACAGTAAAATCCATATGTTCTGTTTTGTGATTCCTATAGAGAATGTAATGTGTTTTTCCCCATCATTTGAATGCACATGTATGAGTGAATGTTAAAAGTAATGTATGTGCATCCATGAGTGATCATGTGTTAAGCCTATGTAGATATGCTGTTGCTTCAAGCATATGAGTTGAATAACTGAAATGCAATAATAAAGGTAAATGAGAATTGTTTCCCATTGTGTATTGTTTGTGAATCCTGAAAAGTTGACATTATTTTTGTGTCCGTTTAAATGTAATATTTTTTTAAATAAAAGTTTGTTACTAGTGATGTTGATTTGTAGTTGATGTAATATAAAAGTCTGAAACAATTTAATGGTGTTGTGAATATTCAAACAGTAAAATCCATAAATCCACCATAGGGAAATAGTCATTTCTTGATCTATTTATCATAGCTGGGTCTAACGCATGAAATCCTGTCTTTTCTAGCGCTGGTATTTGGAGTTTTTCTGTCTACGCTATTTGCGTGCGTTAGGGAAATGAGGGTTTCGCGTGCATGAGCACGTCTTCCCAATAGAAGTCAATGGAGGCTCTAAAAATTGGTCATTTTTTTTCCTAAGACTGGTTTTCCTCGTAAAGTGAGTGACGTCATGAGCTTGTGTGAAAAAGTAACTAAATCGTGTTCTTTTTGTGATAAATAAATATTTTGGGTATGTCATGCGGTGTATATTGTTTGTATGCATCGATGAGTGTATGTTTGTGATAATGTTATTAGTTAGATGTAGGTATATGAGGGTCTTTTCCCGTGTGTCAATGTAAGTCAATGGGAAAATGGATTTGTGTTGTTTTTTTTCTAACACCCGAGATCTCGCAACTTTAATCCTTTGTATTTTGATGAAAAATTATTAAATATTAAAAATAAATATAGTGTAGTGTTTGTATGCGTGTAAGTGTACTTTGTGTAATATTTGTTTTGTGATTCGTGGATGTTTATTTTGTCGGTATATGTTTACTACTGGGTCTGAGGTGTCAGTAGATATTTGAGCGTTAGGTGATTTTGGAGTGTCGGTAACTGAACTTGAAATACCAGAGTCCGTAAGAAACCAGCATTAGGGGCCTCTAACGCTGGTTTTCATGGCTAACGCCAAACTCCAAATCTAGCCGTAAGGCAATCCAGAGCAAAAGGGGTTAAACAGGCAGAGTGGTCAGACAAGCAGAGTTCAGCAGCAGTATATAATCCAACAGTTTAAGGGGTAAACAGGCAGAGTGGTGATATTGCTGCTGAACCTTGCTTGTCTATCAATCCAGCAGTTAAGGTGTAAAATCGGCAGAGTGGTCAGACAAGCAGAGTTCAGCAGCAGAATATCAGTCCAGCAGTTAAGGGGTAAACAGGCAGAGCGGTCAGACAAGCAAGGGTCATCAACAAAATAACAGTCCAGCATAAGAATAAAGAACACCCAGGAGAACAGTAAGTAACACCTATACTTGGGCAGTGATAGGTAGCAAGTGAGTTACTTACATAGGCGCATGGTTCGCGCCACATTAGATCCGACCCACTTCAGAACAGGGAAAGTGTGTGGCGATGACGTTACCACCGCACGCAGAGAGGAGTCAACTCCCCCCTAGGCAACGAGCATAACAGCAGGTGCAGCGTCCCTAGCAACGACTAGAGTGGCGCGACAAGTAGAACCTTTAGCGGAGTCCAGCTTTGGAATAAAAAATCTGGAAATGCTTAAGATTTATAACGCTGCCACTAAGATAATGTTATATATTTACTTTCCCTTTAACATTATCAGATATAAATATAGAAATATAAATGTAAAAATAATAATATTTTTTTCTATTGAGAAGACCATAGAAATGTAAAATATGCATAATTCACTTCTAGTTGTGCACTTTAGGTCTAACTCAGTATTGTGTTAGCGCACATTAATAATATTGTATATATATATATATTGCGCACATGAGCCAGACAGGGGTTCACTAATTCTTTATCAGGTAGATTATGAGTTGTGAGTTTGTGTTTTAACGCTGAAAAAACGCTGTCATTTCAGTGTTAAAACAGCAACGCAGCCATTACAAGTCTTCTCGGTATAGCTGTACCGCAAGCCTTTTAGCCTGTAACGCATATTAGTTACATTGTAGCTGGCTTAGGTTTTATTTCACAGGTAAATTTGTATTTAGTTTTAAATAGGTATTATTTAGTTAATAATTGTAGCTTTAATTTAGCTCTATTTTAATTATGTTAGGTTTAGGGTTAGGGTTAGGGTTAAGTTTAGGTTTAGGGGTAAATATAGTTTAATTTAGGTTGTTGCGATGTGGGGGCTGGCGGTTTAGGGGTTAATAGGTTTATTTAGTGGTAGTGATGTGGGATGCCAGAGGTTTAGGGGTTAATAACTTTATTTAGTGGTGGTGATGTCGGGGAGTGGCAAAATAGGGGTTAATAGATTTATTATAGTGTGGGCGATGTTGGGGTGCAGGGGAATAGGGGTTAATAACTTTGGTATAGTGACAGCGATATTGGGAGTGGCAGATTAGGGGTTAATACATTTATGTATGTGTCGGCGATTTCGGGCCCGCAGATTAGGGTTAATTAGATGTTGGGTTTATGTTAGGGTGTTAGGGTTAAACATAACTTTTTTTTTCCCTATAGACATCAATGGGGCTGGGTTACAGAGCTTTTCATACTGCGATCGCAGGTGTTAGTTTTTTTTCTAACACTCTCTCCCCATTGATTTCTATGGGGAAAGCATGCACGAGCATGTCCAAAACAGCGCTTTGTATTTTGTGCAGTATGGAGCTCAACGCAACCATATCGCACGCACAAGGCGTCTGTTTCAAAACTTGTATTGGCAGCGCAATGTGGTGTGAAACAACGTAAGTTTTGTTGCGTCGTTTCGCACACCCCATTGCGCCCATAACTTGTAATATACCTGAAAGTGTGCTAATTATTAATAATCATAATTAATATTTTTTCAATATTTTATATTTAATATTTACGTAACAAGCTTTAAGATAACGAATATATCCATGTTTGCTGACCCGACACTGCGATAGATGTAAATAGTGCAACCCAAAGTGCGTTATGCATATTTTACATTCCAATGTTATTCACATAGAAAAATAAAAAAATCTTTGCAATTATTTTACAGTACTGTGATTTTCTGATGCAACTATAGAATGACTTTATTATCCCTCTAAATAAAAAATAGCGAGCATGCCAAACCTACAATGTTTATACCCATTGTATACATTTAAAGCATGAGAGCCATGTTTCATTATTTTTGCCTGTCATATATCCAATACGCCTGTGTATTAAAACAAATTGCAGCAGAATTAAAATAGTTTGTTGAATATTTGGAGGAGGATGCAAAAAAAAAAGAAAGAAAAACAGTGAAAAAAGTGCAAATAATAAAACTAATAAATTGGGGAAAGTGTAAGATGAATATACTTGTGGCACCTACAGATACTGAATAAAAAAACAAACATTGGAATTGTATAAAGCTTTCACAAAGAAATATGTCTATATTAATTTTTAGGTAAATTGGGAAGACTAGTCTATTAGTATAAATTATTAATCAAGGTAACTATATATTTATCATGGATATCTTTTTTTATAAAAAGTTTTTTTATAAAGTTTTATGTTTTGTCATTCCACAGCATGCCATGAAAATTTAGCACAAAATTGGAGAAAATTATTTTTTTATTCGCAGCACAGTTCTACAATTACTCTTTGACTTCAGGTACATTAATAATGGGACTTTGCATTTTTTCAGCGTAATAATCTATTTGAATAGCGCCTAGTAAAACCGTAATCAATTCTCCATAGCAATTACTTTTCACATTTTAATTCAAGAGGTAATCAAAAATAAATCTGAATTTCAAATTCTTCCTTTAAGACAAGTAAACTAGAGAACATGGACTATGTATACAGATCTGTGGTTCATAAATCAGATAACCTCATTTAATTAACAAATAATGAAAATTTAATTTATTTTATTTTGTTCATACTCTTTGCTGCTTATCATGTACGTTTCAAAGAAAGGAGATGGATTTGTCACTGTGATGGAGTAAAGGGAAAAAAATGCTCCAGGGAAAGAGAACATAACATGTGGTGTGGTGAAATTATCTGTATTTTATAGTCATTGGTAATACTTAAAGGGACATAATACTCATATGCTAAATCACTTGAAACTGATGCAGTATAACTGTAAAAAGCTGACAGGAAAATATCACTTGAGTATCTCTATGTAAAAAATGAAGATATTTTACCTCACAACTTCCTCAGCTCAGCAGAGTAAGTTCTGTGTAAAAAAGTTATACTCAGCTGCTGCCCAGCTGCAGGTAAAAAAAAATAAAAAATGAAGAAATGAACAGCAGCCAATCAGCATCAACAGTGAGGTGATGAACTCTTTTACTATGATCACATGAGATTTGACTTAACTCTCATGAGATTTCATAGTAAACTTCCTTAAACTAAATAGGGAAATAAGATGAGTGTTCACGAAGCTCACTCCCTTAGCTGTCCTGGGACAGACATACTGATTTGCTGCTTAGAAGTCCTTTACAATTGGATGTGGCTACTGAGGAACTTTTGAGGTAAAATATCTTTCTTTTTTACATAGAGACAGGCATCGCCGGGGCTTCCCATTTTGCGTGGTAACGTCACGCGCAATAACGTGATGACGTCACCACGCAACTTTATTTATACTTAACAATGTTAAGTATAGGAGTAGGGGGCATGCTGCTTAGAAGCCTGTATCTCAGGCATCTAAGCAGCTACAGATCCACAAGACCCACCATTGGAAAGGTAATCGCCTAACCTTGGGGATCTAAAAAAAAAAATAAAAAAGTAAAAAAAAATTTGTTCAAAAAATAAATTAAAAAAAACTTAAAAGATCTTAGCACCCAGGTCGGAAAGTGCATAGCACTCAAAGGGATAAATGGACATAATACTCATATGCTAAATCCCTTGAAACTACTGCAGTATAACTGTAAAAAGCTGACAGGAAAATATCACCTGAACATCTCTATGTCAAAAAGGAAGATATTTTACCTCACAATTTCCTCAGCTCAGCAGAGTAAGTTCTGTGTAAAAAAGTTATACTTCAGCTGCTGCCCAGCTGCAGGTAAAAAAAAAAAAAAATGAAGAAATGAACAGCAGCCAATCAGCATCAACAGTGCTGAGGTCACTCTTTTACTGTGATCTCATGAGATTTGAATTAACTCTTATCAGATTTCATAGTAAACTTCCTTAAACTGAATAGGGAAATAAAATGAGTGTTCACAAAGCTCACTCCCCTTACCTGTCCCGGGACAGACATACTGATTTGCTGCTTAGAAGTCCTTTACAATGTGATGTGGCTACTGAGGAACTTTTGAGGTAAAATATCTTTCTTTTTTACATAGAGATGTTCAGGTGATATTTTCTAGTCAGCTTTTTACAGCTATGCTGCATCACTTTCAAGTGTTTCAACATTTGGGTATCATGACACTTTAAGAGCTCTGGTTAACTGCTACGCTCGACTACCAAGTTGCACAAAACATATAAAAAAATCAAGTACAGTTACACGCATAATAACACTGTCTAATATAAGTTGTTTAAAAAAAAAATACATAAAAAAGTCATAAGGGCTCAAAGATATGAAGTCTCAGGTGTTAGAAAAAAAAGGCATGCAAAAGGCTTTAACATAGAGATACACATACATACACGTCTTAATATGTATATTTTGCCTGCCTTTATTTCTCTTACACCTCATAACTAAGTTTAAGCCCTTAAAACTTTGTTATTTTTTTCTAAAATAAATTGTATTATATAGTGTTATTATTAGTGTATGTGTACTTTAAATGTATTTTTGATGCGTTTTGTGATACTTTTTTGTTTTGTGAAAAAGTTAACCAGAGAGCTGAAGTCATGTTATCCTGATGCACGTTCACTTCAATTGTGATCACATAATCACGTTTATTTTTAACTTGCAATACGAGCTCTACACCTGACTCAAGAAAACAGACAGATAAACCCCTTTTAACTTGCACGTAAATGTTAGAGCGCCATTCGTAATCTGGCCCTAAATTAGTTAGTCTCTGAGGGGCCTATTTATCAAAGTGTCAACTAAAAATATGCTGGAATTCTGTGCCGTAATTGTCGCGAGATTGATCCGCCGTAGTTTTCAAAGCTTCAAGATTGTCAAATGTTGAAATTTGTGACGTAACATACGATCCCGCAATCTTTTCTGACTCAGCGTACCTAGTTTCCAATTTGCCACTCTTGAGGTTGCGGATGCCATAGAACTCAATGGGAGTCGGAAAACACAGAAAGCTTATGTTAGATGCTGCAAGAGAATGAAGCATATGATATAGAGATAAAAATGAAAAATACATTACTACTGATTAGGGATGGGCAAATGTTTCTAAAAATTCGAAATTTAAAACGAATTTTGATACATTAGTTCGTTCAAATCTAATTTCGAATGTTTATATAACATTCTAACATTCTATTTTCGAATTTTCGTTTTCGAATTTTTCAATAAAATTCAAAAATATTCGTTTGAATAATAGAATGTTTAGCTATCTATTCATTCAATTTCGAAATGTAACATTCGATTTTGAATGGGACATTCAAATTTGAAATAGTATTTCTAGTCTACAACTGTGTTTAATAAATGTAATATTCGAATTTGAATGCTACATTCGAATTCGAATGTCATATTTTAATTTGAAATAGTATTTCTAGTCTAATACTGTGTTTTAAATGTAATATTCGATTCAAATGTGATATTTGATTTGAATGTGACAATCAAATTCAAAATAGTATTTCTAGTCTAATACTGTGTTTTATAAATGTAATAATCAAATTCGAATGTGACATTCGATTCCAATGTGATATTCGATTCGAATGTGACATTCGAAATAGTGTTTCTAGTCTACAATTGTATTTTATAAATGTAATATTCGAATTCGAATGTGATATTCGAATGTAACATTTGAAAACTGTAAATAACATTCGAAAATCGAATTTTTAAGAATATTCGTTCTTATCAACATTCTATTATGTAAATCGAATTTCTACAATAACATTCGTTCTAACATTCGAATTCGAATATAAACACATTCGCCCATCCCTACTACTGATGGATTATGCTACAAGTTTGTCTCTCATTACAAAGCAATCGGATAATATACAATTTTTTAAAAAATGTTTGCACCAAACTTGTCACTAATAGATATAGAGATAAAAATAAAATACAAAACATATAGCTAACGTCATGTATTTATATTTTTTAAATCTATTTGCACCATGTTTAATGTTTTCAAGACGCAAAGACAAATGTTACCAATACAAAGTTGTTAAATAGCATTCCCTTTCTGTCATGTTTTGCAATGGTGATACATTAGTCTTCAATTCACTATGCAAATATTTTTTAACAAAGGATAGCAAGAGATCAATAACTGTGGCATGCAAAAAATATTGAAATGATTTTAAAATGACATTCAACTTCACACAAAGAATAGCAAGAGAATGAAAACAGTGGCATTAAAAATACATTGACATGATTTTAAAATGGCATTCGACTTCACACAAAGGATAGCAAGAGAATGAAAACAGTGGCATTAAAAATACATTGAAATGATTTTTAAAAAGCATTCGACTTCACACAAAGGATAGCAAGATAACGACAACAGTGGCATTAAAAATACATTGACATGATTTTAAATTGGCATTCAACTTCACACAAAGGATAGAAAGATAATGAAAACAGTGGCATTCAACTTCACACAAAGGATAGCTAGAGAATGAAAAGAGTGGCATTAAAAATACATTGACATGATTTTAAAATGGCATTTGATTTTGTGCAGGTTCACCAGCTGTAATAAATGCAGGTGTAATAAATGCAGGTGTAATAAATGCAGGTGCATTGTTTGTGCAATTCAATAAATTACTTATGCACAACACATGAGTATTTAGCTATGCATGAACTCTGATTTTCTGTGTTTGAATGGAAGTGTCATGGAGGCTTAAAAGGTCAGTAATTAGATATTTTTTAAACTAACATATTAGCACTGTTTTCATTCTGTTGCTATCCTTTGTTGGAAGTAGAATGCTGTTTTAAAGTCATTTCTATGTATTTTGCATGCCACGAATTTCCTTTGTGCTTGCAAAATAAATTGAAATGACTTTAAAATGGCATTCTCAATCCCGCAAAGTATAGCAAGACATTTTTAACGGTTGCACAAATTAGTGCATATCATAATGTTCTACATTGCATTCTCTTGCATGTGTTAATACACCACATTGTTCTTTAATATGGTATTTCAAAAACACATTAATCACTGACCTTTTAAGCCTCCACAAGGCTGCCATCCAAACACAGAAAATCAGACTTATGATTCCAACTAGAGCTAAATACTCATGTGTTGTGCATAAGTCATTTACGACTAGATTACGAGTTTTGCGTTATGAGTGAAAAAGCCTCATAACACTGCTTTTTCACTACCGCTGCTATTACAAGTCTTGTAGGTACAGCTGTACCGCACACTTTTTTGGCCATCACGCAACGTAACTACCGCACTTTTTAAAAATTCCTTTTTCAATGGGACTTCCACAGCGCAGGTATTACGAGTTTGCCTGTCCGGCCAAAAAGTGAGCGGTACAGCCCATAACTACAAGATCTGTACCGCCACCTGAAAGTCAGTAGTTATGGGTTTTACGTTACAGAGCTGTACCATAAAACTCATAACTGAAGTGTTACAAAGTACACTTAACACCCATAAACTACCTATTAACCACTAAACTGAGGCCCTCCCACATTGCAAATACTAAAATAAATGTATTAACCCCTAATCTGCGCTCCGGACATCGCCGCCACTATAATAAACATATTAACCCCTATACCGCTGCACTCCCGCATTGTAAACACTAGTTAAATATTATTAACCCCTAACCTGCTGCCCCAATGTCGTCGCCACCTACATACACATATTAACCCCTAATCTGCTGTCCCTAACATCGCTGCAACCTACATTACTGTTATTAACCCCTAATCTGTGGCCCCCAAAATTGCTGCCACCTAACTACACTTATTAACCACTAATCTGCTGCCCCCAATGTCGCTGCCATTATACTAAAGTTATTAACACCTAAACCTCAGTGCACAGGTGACGTAATCAGCTGATCAGTAACTCAGTGGTTACTAACTTGCTCTCACCTGATTATGTCACCTGTGTACTGGTTCAGCTATCATTTAAACCTGCCCTGTTGGGGGTACTTGCGGCCCTCTGTACATGTGTTTCTCCGGCGTATCATATCTAGTGCCTCACCAGCCTCTGACCTCACTGCACGTCACTGATATATATATATATATATATATATATATATATATATATATATATGTGTGTGTGTATATATATATTGCATACAAAAGAGGGGGGTATCTCCCATAGGTGTAAATCAGGTTGCTGGAGGTAAACACACTCTTAATAAATCGTGTTGTGTGCTGCAGAAGAGGACCAAAAACAAGTGCAGTTCAGTTTCTCTCTCTCTTGTCAAATGTTCAATGCCAAGGGCTATGTGTAAACTAGGTACAACAATGTTAACGCTCCCCAGACTGTGGTGTCAAATACAAAGTTCAATTTCTGATTAAATAGTCAGTCGATAAGGACTTACCAGGCTCACTCGATCTAATGCTGGGGAATTACCCTCACATCGAATGCCCTGCCTTCGGCGTGTATCTCCAAAATGCTACTGTCACTGACAACCTTAGCTGACGTCACTGGGGGCGTGTCCTAGTAATATTTGGCCCAATTGGCATAGGCGTGGTGTCGGCCAGCCCTTCTGTCTTCGGTACACCAATCAAGTGGTTCCAACTCCTATGACGTTGTGGGGGTATGTCGAGGCCGCTACCCGCTGATTGGTCCAAATCCGGTCGGTACTTTCCAATACTTTATCTGGAACTATTCACAGGATCCATGACCTGCTGCTCGGCCGTGCTCACTCGGTTGGTCAGGTAATAATCGAAGCACAGAAATTAGGAGCACCAGCCAAGTTGTAGGATAAAAGCAGTCTTTTAATGTTACAAAGTTAAAAATGAAAAGCTGGATACTCAGTCTGTGAAAAACAAGGAGGTCAGCAAGATAGACAGCTGACACGTTTCGGCATTGTGCCGTAGTCTAAGCTAACTCACCATGTTGTAAGAACACCTTAAAACACCCTTAGCCGCCTCCTATTGGTTAACAAAAATTAGCATACATAATTAGTTGAACACCGTAGTGAATATGATTAAATGCTAAATATGTGCAAAAAAAGTGGGTACATGACCATTTCTCACAATTGGAAATTGTTTTTTAAATTAAGCCAAGTGGAATGGAATAACAACAGTGATACTTTATGTTTTTAGTTACAAAAGCATTAACCATGGACTATTACAAGGTTACTATTGTATTAATACAAACACGCAATTGGATTTGTTTTAAATTTATACCAACAATACATTTTTGGCTATCCTAATCTGGTTTGTAACAGTAGCAGATAACTAATGACACTGAATCAACATCCCAAAAAAATTTTTGGGGATTTTTTTTTATTACCTCTATCATATTAGGGATGAAATATGTGTGGTCCACTGGTATATTGATTAAGTTACGCTTAGTGGGAAGGGACTGTTTATTTAGAAAGTAGTAAGTGTGGTACACTGGGTACCAATATTGAATAAGAATTTAGGCACTGATAAATGGTGGGACTTTACTGCCAGAAGTTAATTAAATCATAAATCCTTCTGGAAATCTGGTTTTCAATTTAAAAATCCAGAAGACCTCTCTCTTTCCCAGCAGTACCTCTCTGTCACCACCTCTTTTTGGTGGTGATATCTTCTCTATACAAGACCACCTAAAAGAGCTTGCACTTTTGTCATGTACCTGAGTGAAGTGCTGGACCAGCGGAATGCTTGCAGTACCATATTTGATACTAGAGAGATGCTCTCTTATTCTGGATCTCACTTCACATGTTGTGAGACCGACGTACTGCCTGTCACAAACAATGCAATTGATCACATACACGACAAAAGTGGATCGACAATTGAGACATGAACGTCTCTGAAATACCTGCCCTGTGGTTGAAGATCTGAATTCAGACCCTAATACCACTTTCTCACATGCCACACAGGAGACATTATGGCATTTATACATCCCCACTGTGGACAGCCATGAAGAATTGGGTTGCACCAACGAGGGCAATTTAGTGGGTGCAACGCAATTACCAATTATTCTGCTCTTTTTGTAAGCAAATTTACAGTCCTTAGTTGATATATTTGCTAATCCATCATCTGCTCTTAAAATTGGATAATGTTTTCTAATTATGTCACAAATTTCCTGAAACTGTTCAGAATATTCAGTTACAAATAGTATGTGATCACGTCCAAAACCCTGTTTCTGCCTAGTATCTTTGTTCCTAAGCAAGACTGGCCTATCGATTTTGCTTACCGATTTTTTAGCTGATTCAACCACATTTTTTCGGTATCCTCTTTCCTCTAACCTCCTGCAAAGTTCCATGGACTCATTCTGAAATTGCATATCATCTGAGCAATTTCGCTTTAAACGAATGAGTTGACCCTTGGCTATGCCCTTAAACACGCCCCCCAGATGGCAACTGGATTTTATATATACATAATAAAATATGTATGTCCAATCTTAAAGAGAATTCTAATAATTCCCTCTCCACTTTGCCCCAAATATGTTACTACTTGCTATATTCGCAATAAGTACTACTCAGAAAAAGAATACATTTACACTATATACAATAATGTGCTAAAGAGAAATGTCTTGTTCGTGGACAGTAATAAAATGGTATAAATAAAGTTTTGAAAAACCTGAATAAACGTGGGATCGATCACTGCTAGTTAACAGTCTGATGCTCTTTGCACCATACTTGACGCTCATGTTTTTGACGGCTTTTTTGATAAATAAGAAGATCATATTCAGATCCGCCTCTGCCGCGATGTTTGGCGAGCATATTGACGCCCGCGAATGCAACATAGTTGATGCTTTGATAAATACCCCCCATAGTGTGCTTTTTTGTTTATGCTGTGTTTCACCTATTCCTGTTTTCCTGATTACCCGCTTGACTAGTGCTTTTGTAATTAATCTGTCAGAATTGTGACCCTTGCTTGTGACATATGTTTGCCTTTGCCTATTGATTCTGCATTTTTTCTGCAGCTCTGGATTTTGACCTTGACCTGTCTGACTACTCCTATGGATACCATTTTAACCTATTCCTGGGTCTTATTCTGGACTACTATTTTATTTACCTCAGTGTCTCTCTGCTGGGGAGACAACTTAAACTAGTTACTGACCATGATTCATTAACATGGACAAGACAAAAGAAGGTGATTTCTTTCAACTTTACAATTTTACTATGGGGCATAGGACTGGTAAAAATCAAGGCAATCCAGATGGTCTCTTTGAGTTCATTGTTTATGGTCTGCGGTCACTAACACCAATAGGTCTGAGTTGGGGGGGGGAGGATATGTGACAAAGAACAGGGAATTGTAGGTGTATATGTCCCCCATAGTTGTTGAGATGTCTATTTGATTTCTAAAACCCTGATCCTGAATAGTGGCCAGGAATTAGGTAGAGTCCCTCTTTTTGCAAGTAGCCTAACAAACCATAAATGCAAATTAATTAAGCTTATACTTAAAGGGATGTAAATCAAATTTATTTTTCATTCATGATTTAGATAGAACATAAAATTTGAAACAACGTTCTAATTTTCTTCTATTATCATATTCTCTTCGTTTACTTGTTATTCTTATTTGAAAAGCAGAAATGTAAGCTCAAGAGTGTGCACGTGTCTGCAGCACTATATAGCAGCAGTTTTGCAACAATGTTATACATTAGCAGTAGCACTAGATGGTAGCACTATTTCCTGTCCTGTAGTGCTTCAGGCATGTGCACGCTGCCGACCTAGGTATCTCTTTAACAAAGAATAACATAAGAATGAAACATTTTTGATAATAGATATAAATTGGAAACTTTTTAAAAAGGTTATTCTCTATCTGAATAATGAAATACATTTTTTGGATTTAATATCCCTTTAATAGGAAATGTGGCCAGACTTGTTTAGCCTGTGCATCTTATCTGCCATGAAAAAATCTATATTTTTATGTTTCTATTATATTATTGATAGATGGCTGATAGATGATTGAGCTTTCATCCTATTGGCTCATTGGATCCTATCCTAAGCTCAATCCTATTTTCCCCTTTAATTCCTATTGGCTGATAGAATTCTATCAGCCAATCGGAATGTAAGGGACGCCATCTTGAATGATGTCACTTAAAGGGAAACTTCATTCTACAGCGACCATCATAATAAGAGGATGATCTGCCCTGGAAGTCTTGAAGATGGACCTGCTCCGCGCCGGATGGATGAAGATAGAAGATGCCGTCAGGATGAAGACTTCTGCCGGTTTGGATGAAGACTTCTGCCGGCTTCAATGAGGACTTCTGCCGGCTTTGATGAAGACTTCTGCTGCCTGGATGAGGATGGATGTCCGGTCTTCGAAAACTGTAAGTGGATCATCGGGGGTTAGTGTTAAGTTTTTTTAAGGGTTTATTGGGTGGGTTTTATTTTTAGATTAGGCACTTTGGGCAATCTAAAAGAGCTAAATGCCCTTTTAAGGGCAATGCCCATACAAATGCCCTTTTCAGGGCAATGTTTAGCTTAGGTTTATTTAGATAGGTTTTTATTTGGGGGGGCTTGGTTGTGTGGGTGGTGTTTGTATTTTTTTTAACAGGTAAAAGGGCTTATTTCTTCTTGCCCGCAAAAGGCCCATTGGTAGTTTAGTGTAGGCTAGGTTTATTTTTTTATTTGGTGGGGGGGGGGCTTTTTTATTTTTATAGGGCTATTAGATTAGGTGTAATTCTTTTTTATTTTTGATAATTTAGTTTTTCATTTTGTGTCATTTAGTGTTTATTTATTTTTTTGTAATTTAGATAATTGTATTTTATTAACTTTATTTTAATGTTAGGTTTTAGTGTAAGGCATGTTAGGTTTTATTTTACAGGTAACTTTGTATTTATTTTAGCTAGGTAGTTAGTAAATAGTTAATAACTATTTACTAACTAGTCTACTTAGTTAAAATAAATACAAACTTGGGGGGCGTGTCCGTGCATCGATCAGAAATGGTCGCATTTTCTTAGCTCTCCAGCTGAAGTTCTGAAAAACCGCCGGCAACGGAATAATTTTACAGCATATACACCACAGTAACAATATATATATCTGTGCTATAGAGAGGCACACTGTACGCCAGGATATTAGCTGTGCTTTTGACGCAGGAGGGCAAGATTGGACAATTTGAGGCATGGAGCGGCTGCTCATAATAGGCAGCGCTACCCCCCTCGGCATGCCAAGGTTCTTTGTCCTAATTTGGGTGTTAAAAACTTAAAACAATCCCTGCACTACTTATCTGGATGGAATAACAGTGGATCGCTACCCAAGCAAGAGAAAACTTGACCGGCAAGGCCCGTCACAGACCCACTAAGATGGCCGCTGATAGAGAAGCAGGCCTTCTGAGCAGATTAGATTACTGCATGGCGAGACTCGAGGGTGTTTTTCAGAGCTTGATTGATAAAGCTCCCTGGGATCGCCTGATGGAGATTTGCGATAAGCACAGTGATCGTAACACCTCTATTGGTACTTCAGAAGCTGACTCCATGCAGGATGAGGATGAAAACAGACATACCCCGATAAAGCATTTTCACCTGCAGAAGCAATCACTACCTAACAAGCAGGCTTACTACAAGGCGACTTCTGAGAAGGGGCATTGTACTACCTACACCAACTATATCAATCTGATTGCCGGAAACCTACCTGACGCTGTATTAGATCCACATACAACTGTAGCAGAGCTGCGGACACCAGGCAATGGAGCTTGTGAGAAAATGCTCTCAGTTAGGAAGTTGCTAGGTTCCATACTGCGGCGGGAGTCCGGGGGGTGCTCCCGTGTAGTTTGGACCTCCAAGACAGATTGCATCTCACCTGCTCCCATTAAACCAGTCTCTACTTGGAATATCCTGAGTGGCCAACCAATACATCCGACTTTGCGGAAAAAATCACTGAGACACTGCGCCCATTAAAGACTAACCCTGGGTGTTTGAAGTTACCTGCCAGCTCTCCCTTAACATACACGGTCCACTAAGGCCTTAAATTGAAAATTGGACTTACAGCCCGTTGTCTGGTTCTACATTTGGTTAAGTTTATTTTTATTTTCAACATGTTTTTTTTCTTCAGCCATTGTTATCATATTTAGAGGCCCTTGTACAATTTATGTTTGTGTGTTAGTGATGTGTCATATTATTCTCTTTTGAAAGGCAATAAGTCTTAATTAATAATGATCAGACAGTTACCTAACCTGCTATCCCACTAGTTGAGCCCATGCTCTGCGGCTTGCGGCCGACACCGCAGACTGGGCAGAAAGTTTTTATCTATACTGCCAGGTTTTATTCATAACTAAATAAATATGCAGAAAGCGTTATAAATAAATTTATTTTCTAGAGGAGTTTGATGCTTTTATGGCAATATGGAGAGCCTTTTGAATCTTTATAAGTTCGTATACTTAATGCCAAGAAAACAGGCATGTACTGTTAAAGTGACAGTATTGCTACCCTCTTATAATGAAACCTGAGGGAGTTCCTAGCCACATGGACCTTATTGTTCATGACTTACTACCCAAAATAGGACCATGTGGATAAAACTAAAACAGCCTTAAAGTAGTGTACTAGTTTGATATACAAGAACGGTACCTAGCACTCTCAGATATTTTCATAGAGTAATTATATATCTATATCCAATTGCTAACATATCTTAACTTAAATACAGTACATTGGCTTATTAGATTTGTCAAGTGTTGTTGATGTTGTTGTTCTACTGTTGTTCTATATTTAATTTGAATTCCATGGACTGGGAATACCCTTTACTTGAATACCCAGATTAGGCATTTGCATCAAATAGTTGTTATATAGAATCAATAACTACCTTAGCATTAGGATCTAATAGGATGCAATTTTGTTGTTTTTCTTTCTTGTTTTGTTTCTGCTAAAGCTTTTCTTTATTTTTCAATAATGATATGTATAAACCCCTGGATTTAACTCAGACTATACCACCAGGTCCAAGAGTGATCTATTACTTTGCTAAAAGGGGAAAAGAAAAAGAGGACTGTAATCAACTGCAAACATATATGACCTAATATGATATGTATATTTGAAGATTTGTTTTATCTAAGCTATTGTATTATGTATATCTCTTGTCCTCAATAAAAATGATAAATATAAAGGGAAAAAATAAATAAATAAATAAATAAATAAATAAATAAATAAATACAAACTTACATGTGAAATAAAATAAAAACCTAAGCTAGCTACAGTGTAGATTTTATTTATTTTGTAGCTAGCTTAGGTTTTTTTTACAGGTAAGTATGTATTTAGTTTTAAATAGGAATTATTAAGGTAATAATTGTAAGTTTTATTTAGATTTATTTGAATTATATTTAAGTTAGGGGGTGTTAGGCATAGGGTTACGTTAGGGTTAGGTTTAAGGGTTAATATATATATATGTAGTGATGTGGGAGGCCAGAGGTTTAGGGGTTAATAGTTTATTTTAGTATATTTCATTGTGGGGGGCTTGCGGTTTAGTGGTTAATAGGTTTATTATAGCGGTGGTGTTGGCGGGCGGCAGATTAGGGGTTAATATTTAAATGGTGTTTCCGATGCGGGAGGGCAGCGGTTTAGGGTTTATTATAGTGGTGACGATGTCGGGGAGTGGCAGAAGAGGGGTTAATACATTTTTTAAGTGACGGTAGATTAGGGGTTAATAATTTTATTTTAGTGTTTGCGATGCGGGAGGGCCTCGGTTTAGGGGTTAATAGGCAGTTTATGGGTGTTAGTGTACTTTTTAACACTTTAGTTATGAGTTTTATGTTACAGATTTGTAACGTAAAACTCACTGACTTTAGATGGCAGTACGGATCTTGTGGTTATAAAGTGTACCGCTCACTTTTTGCCCTCACAGCAAAACTTGTAATACCGGCGCTATGGCAATCCCATTGAAAAGGGACTTTTTTAAAAGTGCGGTACTTACATTGCGTGACAACCAAAAAGGTGTGCGGTACACCTATACCTGCAAGACATGTAATAGCAGCGAAAATACACACGAAGGTGAAAAAAAAAAAAAAAAAAAAAAAGCTGATATGACAATAGGTACATATTAAATTTACCCTTCAGAGTGCAATAGTTTAATAGGTTTGTGTAGCGGTACTCACTTTTTAGCAAGAGTTGAAATAAATTGGTTTATATCTATAAAAAGTTGAAAATGACAGTCTATAAAAAGGGGAATAAAGGAGGGGGAGAAAAAAAAATGGAGACAACCACTACCACCCAAACCCATACCCCCTTCTCCAGCTATTAATTAACCCCATTATGTCAGAAGTATTCCCTCCTGTACCCAGATGAGAAAAAGACTAGATTTCCTAAGAGGGAGAGTAAGTTGTACTTGAGTCTCCATCAGAAAGGTTCTAATTGCACTTTCCCATTTATGAAGGTACATTTTTATCTTCTTGTCCGTGCATACAGGAAGGAAAGATTGTTCTAAGATTATCAGGTTTGTTATTATCTTTTTAAATAGGACAACAGGAGGGGCATTCTTATTTTTCCAATTGGCTAATAGCAAGTTTCTCCCCACCAGAATATATGTATTAATGATTATAGGAGTTTTAGGTCTCTGTTAATTATATAGAAAAAATATATCATATGGTTCCAGGGTGATTTTACTTTCACGAGCTGTATTTAGCCAGAAATTAACTTTGGCCCAAACTTGTTTAACCTTGGGGCAGGACCAGAAACAATGGATCAGGTCAGCCTGGCTATTATTGCATTTATAACAATTTGTAGTGCTATTGAGGTACCACCAACCTATTTGTGCAGCGGTTACGTATATCCTATTTACAATTCTAAAATGAGATTCTCTCCATGCAACCATCATCGTGGCCTTTCTAACCAATCCAAAACTCTTATTAATCTCTTCAGTTGAGATTGAGGGAAAGTCATTTTTCCTTTTTAAAATTTGATCATTCAGATGTTTTTGGCCTCCACCATTTAATAATACATTATATAGAAATGAAATAGAATGTTTCCCTTGCTTGTATAGATTTATTGCGGCATCCAGACTCCCTAATTACCAGTTACCATTATATTTCAGATTTAATTTGTTATAAAAATGTCTTAACTGTAAATAAGAAAAAAAAGTCATGTTTGTGGAGTGTAAACTCCTTGAACAGCATGGTAAAATATTTAATGTTTGAAATTGTTCCATCTCTTAGATATTTCAGACCAAGGTCAGCCCAGCATCTAAAAACTGAGGAGGTGGTTCCTGGCAGAAATTGAGAGTTACCCAAAATGGTTAAAAATCTAGATAATTGGTGACTAGTCCATACTTCCCTACAGTAGTAATGCCATGCCATGATAGGCTGTTTGAAAACCGAGAGCACTTCCACATTTTTAGGGATGTCACTTCTGGGGCAGTGAATTAATGTCCCCAGAGTATACGGTACCACAATAGAATATTCTAATTCTAGGTTAGTTACATATTCTTCTTCCATTATCCAATCCACAACAAATTTAACTAAGGCTGACAGATTATAGAATCTAAGATTAGGGAACGCTAGACCACCTGCCACATACGATAAAGTAAATTTATGGGTAGACAACCGAATTCTTTTCTTTTGCCAAAGAAATTGTGCTAATATTCAATAAAAGTATGTCACGTCTCTTGCATGGATTATAAGGGGAAGGTTCTGTAGGAGATAAAGAATTTGAGGAAAATTTGTTTCAATTAGACCGACCCTAGCCAAGAGGGAAATTGGAAGAGATATCCGACTCTTCAAATTTTTATCATATTTTGAAAAGAAAGAAGCAAAGTTTAAGTCATACCACCTTGTCGAATCTCTCAAAATTTTGATCCCTAAATAATTAATTGATTCAACAGTTCTAAACGAACACAAAGTTCTAGATGGTTTGCCAGGGGTATTCCAAAGCATTTCCGAATTTGAAGGATTGATTTTATATCCCGAGAATGAACCAAAGAGTTCTGCTAAATTAAAGAATTGTTTGATCGAATTACTTGTATCACTCAAAAAATACTAAGAGATCATCAGCAAATAGCATTAGAACCATTTTGGCTTGGCCTTTTAGAATACCTGCCATTTGATTACGCAACATAATTGCAAGTGACTCTAATGCTAGATTGAACAGCAGGGGTGACAGAGGGCAGCCTTGTCTGGTTACTTTTTCTAAAATAATAGCTTCTTTAAGTTCATAATTGATCAGGAGATTAGATGTTGGCTTATTGTATGAAATTCTAATTAGTTTAAGAAAATGTCCCTGGTAACCAACAGCTTCCAGGGCAGTAAATAAATGGTCCCGTCTTACTAGGTCAAAAGCCTTCTCAACATCTACAGACAATATGGCTAAGTCTAAAGTCTCAAATAACTCAAGCACCAGTGGTAAATATTAGGTGTGCAAAGCTGGAGGAGCCACTGCTCAAAGACTCCCAAATATCCAAATCAAAGAAAGTCCAGCAGCACCACAGTGGTTTATCTTTCAAGCTTTATTAGTACCTGGAGGTAAAAACATGACGTTTCGGGCTCAGTAGCCCTTAATCATATGACCCTCATGCTGTATACAACATCCTTAAATACCCCACACCACAGGTGTGTACAATCACATTCTAATTTTGTACCTGTTACAATTCTATACTACTATCGCCACCTAGTGGTGTAGATCAATTATTACATCAAATAAATCCTATAAAAAAGTCTAACAGTGTTACATATACGTATTTCAACTGCATCTTACATTTCATATCAAAATCACAGAACAATGCGCTATTTTAATATTTACAATTTACAGGAATGGAAATGAGGGATAATTTCTTCATCTTGGTCCTTTATATCTAGAAAGGAAAATATTGTAGAATCTGCAAAATCACAAAAAGATATTAAAATCAATTTCACGATTCATTCCCTTTGGATACAGACAATCTAGCCTATAAATCCACATAGATTCTCTCTTTTTTAAGATCAGTTCTCTGTTCCCACCTCTCCGTGGGACAGGGACATGATCTATAATTTGGAATTTCAATTGTGCAATTGAATGGCCAAAGGTCAGAAAATGATTGGAGACAGGGGCATTAAAATCTTTACACCTAATGTTGGACTTATGCTGTATGATTCTGTCTCTCACCCTTTGGGTGGTCTCTCCAATATAAATCCACCCACATGGGCATTTAATTAAGTAGATAGCATATTCTGTATTACAGGTATAGAAGCCATTAATTTTAAATACTTTACCAGTTAAAGGATGTGTAAAATTACGGCCCTTAGCCATGTTATTACAATTACCACACCCTAGACAGGGATAACAACCCAAATTCTTTCCAGAGATAAAACTTTGTTTCATTTTCTTACTCCCTACATCTGCTCTTACAAGTTTGTCTTTAATACTGGTACCTTTCCTATATGCCGGCATTGGTCCATTAGCAAAAAACTTACAATCTTGATGACAATCTCTTAGTAAAAACCAATATTTGTTCACAATTCTTTGTATTTTATAACTTTGATTGCTATACTCTGAAACAAAGATAATTCTGTCATCTCTACTGGCCACTTTCTTTTTATTGCCACTGTTATCTTGCTTAGCTCTCTTTATTTCATTATTAATAAGATCAACTGGATAGCCTCTTTCTCTAAATTTTTCTCCCATCTCCTCTAATCTAGTTCCCATGAGTTGTTGATCTGATACAATTCTTTTTACCCTAGTCATTTGGCTTCTGGGCAAAGATTTAATTAGAGATAGAGGGTGTGCACTAGTATAGTGTAGTAAGCTGTTCTTGTCTGTAATTTTCCTGTATAGATCTGTCTTAAGGCCCCCACCTTCCTTGTATATCAAGGTATCTAGAAAACTAATAGATTGCTCATCCCAAGTAAGGGTAAATTTAATACATCTTGTGGCTCTATTCAAATCTTCTACAAACTCCAATAGGGATCCAATGTCGCCCCACCATACTCCAAAGACATTGTCTATATAACGCCACCAGGTGGCGCCATATAGAAGAAACGTCTTATTCTGATAGACAAACTTCTCTTCAAATATTGACATAAATAAATTCGCATAGGTAGGGGCGACATTAGATCCCATTGCAGTACCTTTAACCTGCATATAGAAATTGTCCTCAAAAAGAAAATAGTTACAATATAAGATTATACTCAAAAGATTCAGCAAACATTCTTGTTGTTGGACAGTGTAGATACCACTAGATGCTAAAACATTTCTTACAGTGCCCAATCCGCCTTCATGTTCGATAGAGGTATATAGACTGACCACATCAAGACTATACAATATGCATCTATCTGGTACCATAAGGTTCTGTATTTTATCCAAGAAATCTCCAGTGTCTTTTATATAGGAAGTGGATTGTTCAACAAATCCCCTCAGGATTTTATCCAAATATATAGATATATTAGAAAAAATGGACTCTGTACTTGCCACTATGGGCCTCCCCGGTGGCTTGTCTAGTTTTTTATGTACTTTTGGTAAAGTATAAAAAACGGGTATTATCCCATTTTCTACAAACAAAAACTTTTTAGTTTCATTATCAATTAACCCATTTTTAATGGCATTATCTAAGCAACTAGTAATCTCTCTCTGTATAGCCCATGTTGGATTAGAATTCAGTAACTGGTATACTCCTGTATCGCATAATTGTGACCTTATCTCATCTACATAGTATCCTTTATTAAGTACCACTAAGGCACCACCCTTATCTGCCTGCTTATATATTGTATCTTTCTTATACTTCAATGTTGTTAAGGCCTCTCTCTCTGCTTTTGCAAGGTTATTTCTATTAATTGCTCCCTTTTTATGATAAACATTCTCTCTCAATTTATCAATATCTTTACATACCAGATCTATATAGGTATCAACACAATGATTATAGCTGTTAGGTGTAAAATTACTTTTGTTTTTTAACCCAAATTTTCGGATGTTTAACTCAGTATACTCTTTTACATTCGTCTGCAATTCATTACTTGAAAAAAAGGATTTCAATTTAATGTTCCTGAACAGTCTATTAAGATCTTGTTGCAAATCAAAGAAATTACAGTCTTTGCTAGGGCAAAAATAAAGACCCTTACTCAGTACTTTTTCCTCTGCAGTCGTCAAGGGTGATCCTGATATATTCACTATCAAGTCCTGTTTTTCTGTCTCGTTTGGGGTTTTTGTGGCTTTTCCCTCTGTAATGTCCGTCCTCGTCCCTGTGGGCCCTTTGCGGTGGTGTCTCTTACCCCCACGTCGCTTCCTGCGTCCGATTCCCCCGGAGAGCTATCCGTCTGTGAATCGAGCGTGTTCATCTCGCGTCTGGTATAGCGATTGCCCTGTCTGGCCCAACCGGAAGTGCGCTGGCGTTCCCTTCCGGTGCGCTCACTGGTCCAGCGATACACAGTTCCGTGTGTATAATCCTGCTCGTCTCGATAGAACTTCTCACACTTTTTGATCTGTAGTTCTTTTTTTCATCTCAGCTATCTCTTTATTTATTGTGGCCAGCTTTGTTTCAATATCGGCAGCAGACAAATCCATTTTCAATGCATCTTTGATTTGATTTATCTCGATCTTCTGCTCGTCTATGGCTTTCTGTAAGTACTCCACCGTGAGCACTATAATATCTAGCGAGCATTTATTAAGAATGCACTCGTATTTCTTGCAATATTCTTTGTTATTTACCAATAGGGTGGGTCTGGAGCTCATCCTCAGGCCCCTAGGGATTCTTCGCACCCTATGGTATTCTGCAAGCGTTGTTGCATGCAATTCAAATGTCATTTGTTTTTTCGCCACTCTTTCATAACTTTTAAAGCTGGCCTCAGTAACAGGTGTCTTTAAGAAATCCCTGGATCCACAGACCAGTGTAGTTATCCGTGCAGCTTCCATATCACTATATGTAAAAACCTGAGCCTCCATATCTGGTACAGTTTCTTGTAGAATTTCCATCTTGGAACACACTGTGCACAGAGTCAAGCAGTATATGCAAAGTCCAAAGTCTCAAATGACTCAAGCACCAGTGGTAAATATTAGGTGTGCAAAGCTGGAGGAGCCACTGCTCAAAGACTCCCAAATATCCAAATCAAAGAAAGTCCAGCAGCACCACAGTGGTTTATCTTTCAAGCTTTATTAGTACCTGGAGGTAAAAACATGACGTTTCGGGCTCAGTAGCCCTTAATCATATGACCCTCATGCTGTATACAACATCCTTAAATACCCCACACCACAGGTGTGTACAATCACATTCTAATTTTGTACCTGTTACAATTCTATACTGCTATCGCCACCTAGTGGTGTAGATCAATTATTACATCAAATAAATCCTATAAAAAAGTCTAACAGTGTTACATATACGTATTTCAACTGCATCTTACATTTCATATCAAAATCACAGAACAATGCGCTATTTTAATATTTACAATTTACAGGAATGTAAATGAGGGATAATAGTGGCAAGTACAGAGTCCATTTTTTCTAATATATCTATATATTTGGATAAATCCTGAGGGGATTTGTTGAACAATCCACTTCCTATATAAAAGACACTGGAGATTTCTTGGATAAAATACAGAACCTTATGGTACCAGATAGATGCATATTGTATAGTCTTGATGTGGTCAGTCTATATACCTCTATCGAACATGAAGGCGGATTGGGCGCTGTAAGAAATGTTTTAGCATCTAGTGGTATCTACACTGTCCAACAACAAGAATGTTTGCTGAATCTTTTGAGTATAATCTTATATTGTAACTATTTTCTTTTTGAGGACAATTTCTATATGCAGGTTAAAGGTACTGCAATGGGATCTAATGTCGCCCCTACCTATGCGAATTTATTTATGTCAATATTTGAAGAGAAGTTTGTCTATCAGAATAAGACGTTTCTTCTATATGGCGCCACCTGGTGGCGTTATATAGACGATGTCTTTGGAGTATGGTGGGGCGACATTGGATCCCTATTGGAGTTTGTAGAAGATTTGAATAGAGCCACAAGATGTATTAAATTTACCCTTACTTGGGATGAGCAATCTATTAGTTTTCTAGATACCTTGATATACAAGGAAGGTGGGGGCCTTAAGACAGATCTATACAGGAAAATTACAGACAAGAACAGCTTACTACACTATACTAGTGCACACCCTCTATCTCTAATTAAATCTTTGCCCAGAAGCCAAATGACTAGGGTAAAAAGAATTGTATCAGATCAACAACTCATGGGAACTAGATTAGAGGAGATGGGAGAAAAATTTAGAGAAAGAGGCTATCCAGTTGATCTTATTAATAATGAAATAAAGAGAGCTAAGCAAGATAACAGTGGCAATAAAAAGAAAGTGGCCAGTAGAGATGACAGAATTATCTTTGTTTCAGAGTATAGCAATCAAAGTTATAAAATACAAAGAATTGTGAACAAATATTGGTTTTTACTAAGAGATTGTCATCAAGATTGTAAGTTTTTTGCTAATGGACCAATGCCGGCATATAGGAAAGGTACCAGTATTAAAGACAAACTTGTAAGAGCAGATGTAGGGAGTAAGAAAATGAAACAAAGTTTTATCTCTGGAAAGAATTTGGGTTGTTATCCCTGTCTAGGGTGTGGTAATTGTAATAACATGGCTAAGGGCCGTAATTTTACACATCCTTTAACTGATAAAGTATTTAAAATTAATGGCTTCTATACCTGTAATACAGAATATGCTATCTACTTAATTAAATGCCCATGTGGGTGGATTTATATTGGAGAGACCACCCAAAGGGTGAGGGACAGAATCATACAGCATAAGTCCAACATTAGGTGTAAAGATTTTAATGCCCCTGTCTCCAATCATTTTCTGACCTTTGGCCATTCAATTGCACAATTGAAATTCCAAATTATAGATCATGTCCCTGTCCCACGGAGAGGTGGGAACAGAGAACTGATCTTAAAAAAGAGAGAATCTATGTGGATTTATAGGCTAGATTGTCTGTATCCAAAGGAAATGAATCGTGAAATTGATTTTAATATCTTTTTGTGATTTTGCAGATTCTACAATATTTTCCTTTCTAGATATAAAGGACCAAGATGAAGAAATTATCCCTCATTTCCATTCCTGTAAATTGTAAATATTAAAATAGCGCATTGTTCTGTGATTTTGATATGAAATGTAAGATGCAGTTGAAATACGTATATGTAACACTGTTAGACTTTTTTATAGGATTTATTTGATGTAATAATTGATCTACACCACTAGGTGGCGATAGTAGTATAGAATTGTAACAGGTACAAAATTAGAATGTGATTGTACACACCTGTGGTGTGGGGTATTTAAGGATGTTGTATACAGCATGAGGGTCATATGATTAAGGGCTACTGAGCCCGAAACGTCATGTTTTTACCTCCAGGTACTAATAAAGCTTGAAAGATAAACCACTGTGGTGCTGCTGGACTTTCTTTGATTTGAATATGGCTAAGTCTGGTATATTTAATGGCTTATTCCCCATACTTTTATTCCAGAAATAATCTAAGATGGTCAATACTTTACGTATTGTTTTTGCTATATTTCTGTCATTCATAAAACCTGACTGGTCCTGATGAATTAATGGGTCCAGATGTTTTTAAATCTTTCTGCCATAATTAACATCAAAAACTTATAATCACTATTAAGGAGTGATATGGGTCTATAAGATCTTTATCTTTTTTGGGGGGGCTCAAAGTAATTGTTGAGTTATTAAAAATGAGATGAATTCACAATTTTTCACTAAGTAAAAGGTTGTATAAATCTACCAAATTAATTGAGATTTGTTTTTTTAAACTTTTATACATCTCAGCTGGAATAAATTTACTTATCTTTATCTGCTTCAATACTTCATCTAATGTAATAGGCCTAATTCGTTCTTCAAGATTTTGTTGTGATATTCTAGGTGTTATAATTTCCTGCCAAAAATTATTATTATTTTTTTTTTTCCAAACAAGCTTTATTATTAATAAAAAGAAAAAAGTGTACATTGTTTACAGGAGCCGTTACTACAATCCGGCTTGGAGAACAGGACACATGGTTATTGGAAATGAGACAATTAAACATTAAGGGTGAAGTTGTCCATGTGATTAAATCACATAAGTCCATGTTATCGTAAACAAAAACCTTTCTGTAAGACCTAAAGCTTGCAGGTGTTTTCAAATTTAACAAAGTAATAATACAATACAATAAACTTCATGACATTAAAAACTTTAAAACTTTACAACTTTGCTGTGCAACATGGGACACTTATGGTATGAGATATTGAGTGAATAATCTTCCGCATGGGTGATAGCGTTTAGCTAAAGATATAACCATCTACATATTATGGGGAGTAGTATGCTGGTTCATACACATCATTTCGCAGCTTGCCATAACGAGGTATATTTATTACATATTACCATATCATATAACAGACCATCCCACTTCCTATGGAACATCTACCATACATTTACCACCTTTATCCCACAAGCTTCTTGTATGAGGCACAAGTTCATTGTTAGACCCTAACAGATCCCCTACCTCTGTGGATGAAGAGATTCACATCAGTTCTGTATGGAGGGGGGGATTGTAATAGGGATGCAAATATAGGGAGATGTCTTGTCGTTTGCATGAGTGTATGTTTCCCAATGTAATAACATAGAGCAATAAAAATCCATTCTATTAGTTTTTTGATAATGAAATTTTTCTAGGGATAGAAGGAGTGTGACATTTTGTATCCATTCAGTCTTGGAGGGAGTTCTACGCTGCTTCCATAGCCTTGGGACTAATTGCTTTGCGCTGCTAAGCATAATGTATAGTAAAACAGCCCTGTATTTGCATGTGATCTTGGGTGGCTTATTAAATAGCATTATCAAGGGATCAAAGGGGATGGTCAGCGAGATAACTTTTTGGATTTCTCTATGTACGTCTTGCCAGTAAGGTTGGAGCATATGGCAATCCCACCAAATATGGTATAGAGTACCAATCTGCTTGCAGTCTCTCCAACAGAGGGGGTCAGAGTGTGGGTAGATCTTGGCCAGTCTACTGGGGTACAAGTACCATCTTCCCAACAATTTCATGTTGGTCTCTGTGATACTCATGGAAGAGGGCGCCTTACCCATTTGTTGGAAGATGATGTCCCAGGTTTCTGGGGAGATGGCCTGGCCCAGCTCGGTCTCCCAAACTTTAGTGTATGCTGGGAGGCTTTTATAATGTAAAGTGGTTAAAATTTTATAGATTGCGGAGAGTGTGCCTCTCGTCGCCTGTGAAGGTCGGCATAGTAGCTCAAAAGGGGTTGGACTTCGTACTAGGTGAGATTTATTCCTATGACCGGAAAGGAAGTGGGAAAGTTGCAGGTATTCCAACCACCTGGTAAAAAAATTGATGTTTTTATCTACTAGTGAGGCTCTGGGTAAAATAGCCCTGTTCTCTGTAACTAGGTAACAGGGTAGACCCGCTGAGATAGTGTACAAGTCCCCCGTCCAAAGGTGTCTCAGTGGGGGGAAGTCATTGTTGTGGAGTAGGGGGGTTAGTGGTGAGGGGATGGAAGAAATGCCCTTCTGAGTGCTAGCAAGTCGATCCCATGTAAGAAGTGTGGCGGTCACTAATGTGGGAGTGGGTGATGATATGGTCCTGTGGTGCTTATATGTCCAACATAGTGTCCCTAAACTTTTGGTACCCGCTAAATCGTGTTCAAGTTTCACCCATTCCTTATCATGAGTATTTTTGCACCAATCAATAATTCTGGTCAGTTGTGCCGCCTGGGGATAAAATAGAAGGTTGGGTACACCAAGGCCCCCTCTGTCTCTATTTCTGTAAAGTGTGGACTTAGCCATTCTAGGTTTTTTTGTGCCCAAATAAAATCATTTGCAAGCGCCTGTGCAGTGTGGAAGTATTGGGGAGGAAGCTGAATAGGGACAGTCTGGAACAGGTAGAGAAATCGAGGCAAAATGCTCATCTTAAAAGCTTGTATCCTTCCTAACCATGAGAGGCACTTGCTCCGCCAGGCCTGTAGATCTGTGCTAACGGATTCCATAAGGGTCTGGTAATTCATTTGGATTAGGGAGTCCCTGGAAGGCGTTATCTGTACCCCTAGATACTTTATGGAGTTGTGTTTTAATGTGAAGTGGAATTGTGAGGTGATCTGGCTAGCCATTGGCCCTGTAATCCTAATACCCAGAAATTCAGATTTTGACATGTTTATCTTAAAATTAGATAGGTTGCTATATGTCTCAATGACCGGCATTAATGCAGAGAGAGACTGTAGGGGAGAAGTCAATGAGAATAAAACATCGTCTGCATAAAGTGTTGCTTTATATTGTGCGTCTGCAATTTGAATTCCATGTATTTTGTCGTTTTTCCTAACAGTAGAGGCTAGTACTTCAATTGCCAAAATGAAAAGAAGGGGGGAAAGGGGACAGCCCTGCCTTGTTCCATTTGATATGGGGAAAGGGTCTGATAAAGAATCGTTTAATTTAATACGGGCTTTCGGTGTATTATAGAGAGCAAATATTTTCCCTATTAAGTTCTCCCCCATGCCAAACCGCGTTAGCGTAGATTTAAAAAATAGCCAATCCAGCCTATCGAAAGCCTTTTCGGCATCGATGGCTAAGAAGATGGAAGGTATATCATGGGTTTTGGAATACTCAAGTAGGTTGAGAACCTTAAGAGTGTTGTCTTGTGCCTCCCTATGTGGCACAAAGCCTACCTGGTTTAAATGTATTAATTGTGGCAAGAATTTATGAAATCTGGAGGCAATGAGTTTGGCATATAGTTTTACGTCAACGTTCAGTAACGATATGGGGCGAAAATTGGAAGGGGTGTCAGGGGACTTTCCTGGCTTGGGGATCACGGCTATATGGGCTTCAAGCATGGTAGGGAGAAAAGGGTGTTCCTGGTCAGCAATATTGAATATGGAGCATAAATGGGGGAGTAGGATCGATGCATATTTTTTGTAGTATGAAACGGTGAAACCGTCAGGGCCTGGGCTCTTGCCGGTAGGCAATTGTTTAAGGGCAGCTAGGATTTCCATCGTCAAAAAAGGGGCCTCTAGTTCCTCCGCCTGCGCAGGGGTAAGCTGGGGTAGGGGCGTATCTAACAAGTATGCTTTAATGGTGCTCTCCCTGTCACCAGGTGGGACTGGCTTCGGTAGGCCATATAGGTTAGAATAATATGTTAAAAATTGAGAGAGGATTTCAGACGTAGTGTTTACCTTCTGGTTTGTGGGCGTTCTTATCTCGTGTATAAAGGATTTCAGTTTTTTGAGCTTAAGAGATTGTGCAAGAAGCTTGCCCGCTCGATTATTTTCAAAATAAAATTTTTGTTTAGTTTTTAGGGCCAGTGTGTTTGCTTCATGTATTAATTGGTCATTTACAGTCTTTCTGGCCTTCTCTAGATCTGCTAAAATTTGAGAGGAGGTGGGGTCTCGCTTGTGCTTGTATTCGAGCTTAGAAAGTAGGTCTGTAGAAGCCTTGTACAGTGATCGCGCTTTCTGCCTAACGTGGGCTTGGTATTTTATGAATTCTCCTCTAATAAAGCATTTATGTGCCTCCCATACTACAAAGGGGTCTGTTTCAGGTAGGGAGTTAAATTGAAAATATTCAGGGAGGAGTTTCTCTATCTTGTCTTTGAGATCAGGGAAGTTTAGTAAGCTTTCGTCTAGTTTCCATTGATAGGTGGTTTTTGGTGCAGAGGGCCAGTTAAGCTTCGTGAGAACTGCAGAATGGTCTGACCATACTGTGTGTGAAAGTCTAGAAGACAAAACGTTAGATAGGCCAGCTTGGTTAGTTAGATGGTAGTCAATTCTGCTATAAGAACGGTGTGGGGCTGAAAAAAAGGTATAATCCCTCTTCCCGGGGTGTTTGAACCTCCAAATATCAAACAAAGTCTGCTCTAACATTAGCTTCCAAAGTTGTTTAATTGTGTGTTTTGGTGTTGAAGGCTTGGGATTAGTGGTGTCCAGGGTCGGTTGGATGGGAATATTCAGGTCTCCCCCTAGATAGAGTACTCCAATCCCATGATCAAGGATTTGCGTAAATTTTTTTTAAAAAAAAAGGGAGCTGTCTAACATTAGGGGCATACATGCTGACCAAATTTACAGGGGAGCCAAATAGTAAACCAGTAACACACAAGAATCTGCCTTCTGAGTCGGTGTGGGTTTGTATGAGTGTGAAGGGTAGGTGTTTACTCATAAGGATACTCACACCATTATGTTTGTGGTCAAGGGAGCTATGGAAACTTTGTGTATAATACCCTCCAAAATAGCTAGGCTCCTTATTTCTTAAAAAATGAGTCTCCTGTAGGAAGATGATATCGCCTCCCTTCCTGCGGAGATCCCGCATGGCTAATGAGTGCTTCTGTGCAGAGTTTAGGCCCTTAGCATTCTGACTAAGTAGTGTTATAACTCTATTATTTGCGGCCATGTGGTGCCTGTGCAGTTTTACCCATAGATATGAATGGCAAATTATAAGCCCCTCTCTTCACGCTGGTCTGTGCGTGTAGAGAGAATTCTAAGTGTGTCATTGGACTCATGCCTCTATTGCGCAGCTTTAACATCGTAACCAGAAAACAAAGTTGAAACAAACAGCATAACTTAAATCTAATCAAAGGGTATCTTAATATTATTAAAGTCATAAGACAGGAAATATACAAGGGGGGATAATAACCAGCATCCACGCAAAATGATTTAACTTTAAGTCTGACTGGCGCCTAACGGCCCGAGGAGATATACCATGAATCACATTATAACTAACAAGTTCTTTACAAAGATGGAAAACAGTTACATACATAGAAAACATATTATACTATTTGAGCACAATTAAGTACAACTTAAACCATACATTACATACGTTACCAAGGTACATTTCTGATGGAGAAGACAGTGCAGCCTTACCCAGCTACATTTTCAGGGGAAGTCCAGTATGAGGGGAGGCCCTTTAACTCGTGCTCTGTTGTGAAGAGCTTTGAGTCTCTGTTGGCGGGTGATTCTTAGATTTGGAGGTTACCCGGCGCCAGTTTCCCGGATCGGTTCTAGCCGGTCTCTTCTTAGGTGGTTCTGCCAGTTCTTCTACAGAGAATCCCGCCGGGGGGTCTATTTCTAGGGCAGTACAAAAATCGTTGATATCATCCTGGGACTTGCATACTAATTTTCTGTTTCCATGCAGCACGTAAAGGTGAAATGGGAAACCCCACCTATAGAGAATCTTCTTTTGGCGAAGCAGTGTGGTCAAGCAAGATAGATCCTTTCACCTTTGCAGTGTCCGTTGAGATAGGTCTTGGTAGAATTGGAGGACAACCCCCCTAAACTTCACCGGTTGATTTTTTCGTGAGAGGTTCAAAAGCTCTTCCTTCTCACAAAACTCCTTGAACTTCATGATGATGTCCCTGGGGGGTGCCGTATCGGGGGGCTTCGGTCTGAGGGCCCTGTGGGCTCTGACCCACAGGATATCTGTGGTAGGTGAGGTGTTCCTAAGGTGTGCAAACAGGGCTGGGAGATAGGTTGGGAGATCCTTAGGCAGCACCGACTCGGGCTCTCCGCGGATTCTGAGGTTCTTCCGGCGGCTTCGATTTTCGAGATCTTCGATTTTATCATGAAGATCAGCTATGAGTGCCGTATGATGGTTCGTGGTATCTTGGGTCTCATTAATTTCTTCTTGCAGGTGGTCGGTAAATTCTTCAAGTGCTTCCACTCTATTACCTACAGAGTGTAAATCCTGCTTTATTTCGGCAATTTCTTCTCTTATACAAGAGTGAATTATATCTGCAATGTCTTGTTTGGACGCTAGAGTAGAGAGAATGGTGTTTGGCACAGGTGTGCTTTCCCCTGCATCCTCCATATTCTTCTGTGGTGTGGGCGCCTTTTTTAAAGGTGACACGCTGATCTCTCTACATGCTGTGATCTTTGAGCTCGGAGGGGAGAAAAATTGGTCCACCGAGCTGTCTTTATGACTAGACAGCTTTGGTAGTTTATGAGGCTTTGCTGAGCGTTTTGCATTCATGGTGGGTTGCAGCCTTATAGTTACCAGTAAAGTAAGCCCTTCCACCCAGAGCTGGGCCTGTTAGGATAGCAGGGATTATGTGATAAACTGTTTAGGCTTAATCAGGCGTTTTTCTTTTGAAATTAGTTTCATTTAGGGTTTTCTTTCTTTCTCTTTTTTTTTTTTTTCCCTGCTTTCTGTTTTTTTTTTTTCTGTTTTTTTCTTTATTTTTTATTAATGTCTTGCACCAGTCTCTATAAAAGCCTCCTGCAGAGGTAGTAAAATGCCATGAGGAAGTAAAATGCCATGGGGCTGTGGGTGAAGGGAAAAAGTGTATTCCACCAAGAGTGGTTCTGGGTAGGTGTTGGGAGGCCTGCGGTGTGGAGCTCAGGAAAGACAGAGGCCAGCCGTGGCAGCAGTCTCAAACCCCCAACAAAGGTTCTGCAGCAATATCAGGTGTTAGGTGCCTGTGTTAAACAATAGACCGCAATGAGGGGGACCAAAGTCAGTAAGAGCCCAGTAAGAGCCCAAGCGCTGTGTCAGATGTGGTTAGCAGCGATCAATTGCTGCGACCGCTGCTAGCTCCCAATGTGGCGGCTTCCGGTCTGTGTGGCCCGCTGCCAAGTTGCGCTCTGTCTCAGCAACTCGGTGAGTGTATAGGAAAAGGCGCTCTTTGTATCCCACTCTGTACTGCCGTAACCTACGTGTCAGGTGAGGGTTGCTCTGATCTTACCCAGCGGCTCTGGCTTCTCTATTGATGGCGGTGCTGCTGCTTGCAGGAGGGGTATTAATTGAGATGCGGGTAATGGCGGCGGGTGCGTCCGGCAGCGCTATCAATTGCCCCCCCCCCAAAAAAAAAAAAAAAAAAACTTGTCCTGTAGTTCCTTGTAGCTTGAGCAGTTAATTGCCCATCCTTAGAGAGTGCTAAACTTAGATGGCCAGGCTAAATTAAGTGATGCTGTGGAGTTGGTTAACGGAGCACTGGAATTACACAGCCATTTTAGCTGCGGCCAAACTCCGCCCCCTCCCAAAAATTATTTATATTATGTATATTAATATTATCTTTAAAGTAAATACTTTTGAAGTATACATAAAATAGATCCCTAATTTCTTTAGGGTCTGTAACTATCCTATCCTTATGTTTTAGAGACTTAGGGGCATATGTATCAATGTGCGAGCGGACATGATAAGAAGTAGCGTATCATGTCCGATGCACATCGCTACACATCGATAAATGCTGACAGCATACGCTGTTGGCATTTATCATTGCACCAGCAGTTCTTGTGTATTGCTGGTGCAATGCTGCACTCCTGCAGATTCACGGCCAATCGGCCGCTAGCAGGGGTGTCAGTCAACCAGATCGTAATCGATCGGGTTGATTTCTGTCCACCGCCTCAAAGCAGGCGGACAAGTTATGGAGCAGCGGTCTTCAGGCTTGCCGGAAACAAGGGGCCTCTAGCTCCATACGGAGCTTGATAAATATGCCCCTTAATGGCTTCATTGCTGTGTCGATTCTTAATTAGAAGGGCTAGATATTTAGCTGATTTACCATAGTTACCAGAAAATTTAGCCTTCTGCGTCATCTCTTCTTGTACCATTTTGTCTTTTAAGAATAGATCTCTCTTGTCTTTTCCTAACGTAGTCATCCCATCTCCTTCTATTTGGAGCAAAAATATATGTTATGTAGCTATTGTGTACTTTGCTTGCTAGTTGAATCTTCCTAGCCTTGAATTTTATTTTTTAACTTGCATAGATAGGCCAGGATTTATCCCCTGATGTAGGCTTTGAATGCTTCTAAAAATCTCTCTGGTTTTGTTTTATATTCACTATTATTGACCGCATAGAAATTCTATTTATCAATAAGCCAATTTGAAAAGTACACATTATTAATCAAGTGTCTAGGAAAAAACAACCTTTAAAAACCTCGTACCAGAATGCAAATCTAAAGGTAGTTGTACAGACATGACCGCGTGATCAGAAATGGCAATTTCTTTTATGTCTGATTTTATACTTTGCCTTAATAAGATATCTGAAACCAAAAATAAATCTATACGTGAGAAGGTACCATGAGTTTTGGATTTACAAGAATAAACATGTTCAGGGTTTTGTTCTCTTAGATCTGACATAAAATGTTTAAGAATTTTAGTCGCTCGATTGTCCACTCTAGGATGCATTGGAGAGAATTTATCTAGATGAGAGGATATTGTTAATTTAAAATCTCCTGCAATTACTGTTTTTTTTACCATTAAACTTCATTAACTTAATTTTTAATTTTTCCCAAAAACTCAATTTTATTTGGTCCATAAACATTACACCATATAAATAATATAAAAACTGTATCTTGGATTTTAACTTCTAAAATTAAAAACCTGCCCAAAGGGTCAGCATCTTGAGTTACAATATTATGAGCAAGATTTTTATGAAAGAGAATCGGAACTCCCCTTTTCCGGCCACAGTATGAATCTGTCCCTTGAAATTACATGCGATAATAATATTATTATTTAACATATTATTTAGATACTGAACATGCGTCTTTGTGTCTGTGTGATTTAGAAAGAATATACAATTGTAATCAACTTTCTAATTTACATAAATATGTAATAAGCTTAATTTTCTTGCAGAATCTAACATAACCTTTCTGGGTTTTCAGACTCCCATTGATTTATATGGTATTCCTCAGCCTCAAGGGTGGAGGTTTGAACAATAGGTACGCTGTGGTGGAAAAGACGTGAGCGTACTTGTTGAATGTTTGAAAAATTGGGAAGAGGGTCAAATAGATTTGAATGTGAATTTGAATCATCTGGAATGGTGCAAGCATCGATCTGCGTCGGACTAAGATTGCTGGACCGTATATTATGTCACACATTTCAACATTTGACGATGTTGATGCTTTGTTAATTAAGGCGGATTCAATTTGCGTAGAATATGATGCAAGATTCAAGTTGATTCCATCGTATTATCAGTTGAAGTTTTAATAAATTGCACCCTAACTGTTGTGCGCAAGCAATATCGGCTTTTTGCGCGTGGACGTAAATAGTGCGCGTATAATGAGTTGTAAGTAGATATAAATATGTAGCTATAGATATACATTTTTACCAATAAACAGTTAGGTTAGCGCACAAGTAAGGGTGTTAGTTTTTTTTTGCAGTTTTCACACTCCATTGAAGTCTATGGGAGAAGTAAAACATGGTCGCAATATTTTTTTAGCGCGTCAGGTTTTTCATTGCACGCAAACTTTTTAATTTCAACTTTTCACAAGAGCCTCCAGTTAGTGTAGTTTACTCTCTAGAGGGAGCACTAAATTGCGATAAGTTGATAATTTGATATATGCTAAAAAAAGTGGTTTCCTGAAATTCACAGCTGCTTTGTTACTGTTAGCATTCAACCTGCAGTAAACACAATAGCACATGGGACCTTTCGGAATGTGCTAACCAGTAAACTCAAGTCAAAAAGTCACCTAATTACTGCGATATAACAATGATCATTGTTGGTAAGGAGATACATAAATTAGCATTTTTTTTATTTCATGATATTTGCACTAATTATTTAGAAAATGCACCTTAATTATTCTAAGCAGTACAGCATAACGTATAAACCAGCTTAATTACTTTCAAAACAATATGTATTAGGAACAAATAGAGTACTATGTATAAAGAATTAATCACTATTTATTGAGGTTGTTAAGGGAACATCTTCTAATTGGGGCAATGATAAAATCTTCAATTGTTGTTAAGATTTCTCAGGTTTACAATATTTCTGACAAATACAATACTTTCACGGGTTCTTTTTGTCCAGTATTATGGAATGAATGTTAGGTTTACATTTGTATTTTATTTGTTATAAAATATTATTGGCAACAATACAATGGGCATGCAGTTTATTTGTCTGCGTGGGTTGCAAACTAAAACCAGTATTGCTATTATCATTTGCTGCTTATGTGCTATTAAATATAAGGTGTTCATTTATAAAGGCACTAATTTGATTTGATTTAAAATAAAAGCTTCACACTGATGGATAGGGATGGGCGAATGTTTCTAAAAATTCGAAATTTAAAATGAATTTTGATACAGTCGTTCGTTTGAATCGAATTTCAAATGTTTATATAACATTCTAACATTCTATTTTCTAATTTTCGTTTACGAATTTTTCAATAAAATTTGAAAATATTCATTCGAATAGAATGTTTAGCTATGTATTCATTCAATTTCGAAATGTGACATTCGAATTCGAATGGGACATTCGAATTCGAATGTGACATATAAATTTGAAATAGTATTTCTAGTCTACAACTTTGTTTAATAAATGTAATATTCCAATTAGAATGCTACATTCGAATTTGAATGTCACATTTGAATTTGAAATAGTATTTCTAGTCTAATACTGTGTTTTAAATGTGATATTCGATTCAAATGTGATATTCGATTCGAATGTGACATTCGAATTTGAAATAGTATTTCTAGTCTACAACTGTGTTTAATAAATGTAATATTCCAATTAGAATGCTACATTCGAATTAGAATGTCACATTTGAATTTGAAATAGTATTTCTAGTCTAATACTGTGTTTTAAATGTGATATTCGATTCAAATGTGATATTCGATTCGAATGTGACATTCGAATTTGAAATAGTATTTCTAGTCTAATACTGTGTTTTATAAATGTAATATTTGAATTTGAATGTGACATTTGATTCGAATGTGATTTTCGATTCGAATGTGACATTCGAAATAGTGTTTCTAGTCTACAATTGTGTTTTATAAATGTAATATTTGAATTTGAATGTGATATTCAAATGTGACATTCGAATTCGAATGTGACATTCAAATTCGAATGTGACATTCGAATTCGAATGTGACATTCGAAAACTGTAAAAAACATTTGAAAATTAAATTTTTAAGAATATTCGTTCTTATCAACATTCTATTATGTAAATCGAATTTCTACGATAACATTTGTTCTAACATTCGAATTTGGATATAAACACATTTGCCCTTCCCTACTGATGGACTAACAATGTAATGTGTAAAGTGATGACAGGTAAGTTGCACATTGTTCTGTAGAAAAAGACGGTAATTGGAGGTCTTAGTTAGAGTTTGTTATTCTTTTTTTTACGTTAGTGTAATTTTAATTAACCAGTAAATAGTGGCTCCCATTACTTTCTATTCACACAAATAGTGTTATTAAGCTGCTTCAAGCCTACTTGTCATTGCACTAGGCCTTATTACATAATATTCCATCTCAATGACTTCTACTGCGTCTGATTCTATCCTACCTCCCATGTTCACAGCTCCTAAATATTAACAGCAACCTCCATATACTGCATTATCTCTGGACACACTAAATACTATAAACCCAGTACGTGCTAACACCATCCTCATAAACCTATAACCACTCACCATATCAACTCTAATTAATCTACACTAAGCTCAGTCTATTAACCCTAAAACAAAAAAGAATACAGTTCAACAACACTATGTAAAACAGATGTCTATTTCTAAATATTGAATTAATTTTTACCCATATTGGGATGGATTCCAAGGGGAGTGTTGTCGTTTGCATGCAAGTAATATCTTCTTTGTTGGGCAAATCGAACTAGAATGTGTATTACAAGTTGAAATTATACGTGTTCACTCGAGTGCAATTGTGATTTATGCTTCTCAGGTTAGCAGGACCTAAAAGATTGTGCAAAGGCTAAGGAAAGAAACAAAAGTTTCATTAAACACAACATATATACACTTAAAAGTACAGTTAATAATAATTTTTAAATGATTATACATACTCTAAAAAATTTAAATATATTCTATGGATTATTGTGTGTATATTTTTTTTAATACTTATTATTAATAAGTTTAATATTTAATATTTCAATAACGTGCATTGAAGTTAGCAATTCTTTATGTGCGCTAACCCGACACCGCGCAAGACCTGAATGGCAAACCTCAATGCGCATATTTTCCATTCCTATGTTGTTCAAATAGAATATAATGTAATTTTTATTATTAAATATATATTTCTATATATATCTGATAATGTTAATGTAAAATAGATATCTATGATCTTAAACAAGTATAGGAATATATAGATATACAGGTAGCACTCAGTTTACGCCGGGGTTAGGTTCCAGAAGGAATGGTTGTAAATCGAAACCGTTGTAAATTGAAACCCAGTTTATAATGTAAGTCAATGGGAAGTGAGGGAGTTAGGTTCCAGGCCCCTCTCAAAATTGACATAAGTAACACCTAATACATTATTTTTAAAGCTTTGAAATGAAAACTTTAAATGTGAAACAGCATTATTAACCTAATAAATAGATTGTATCATCATCAAACTAAGTTTAATGAACAAAAACATTTGCTAACAGCACCTAATAAAATTATCACACAAACACAGACTGTATCATCATCAATCTAAGTTTAATGAATAAAAACAAAATAATCACACAACAGACTGTATCATCATCAAACTAAGTTTAATAAAGGAAAACGTTTTTTTACTTGCATTTTTCTGCAGCTAAGGGAAGTGGCTTCTAGATCTTGTTCCTTTAAAAACAGCTCCATTGCTCAGGTCTGGTTATACACTGATTAATTTCAGCCTGCCTGTGTTTAATTACACAACAGACTGTATCATCATCAAACTAAGTTTAATGAACAAAAACGTTTTTTTGGAAAAGGAAGTGTAAGTGAACTACACAGTGCTGATCCCTGACCGTTTAGAATGTGATATGTGTCATATGTAGAAATTATGAAGTGTAGTTGAATTCGTTTACAACCCACTCTAATAAAATATTGATTGCTCTTATAAATGAGATATATATGATGAATATATCTAAATTCAAATATTCTTTATGCACTAGTACTGGTCACACTCTACCGGCATTAAATATGCTCTTGTACCTGATGACAGGGAGAATGTAATATGCAGCCCCGAAAAATAATAGGAATGCTAATAAACCTTCAGTCGTAATATTCAATTAGTACATACATACATACATTTTACCCCTGAAAAGATATATGTATATAAACAAATATAGAGAAGGGTATAAGGGTAAATACAGAGATAAACTGTTTATTCAGAAAATTCGTCAATCAAGAATATTCAATCTTCAGAATTAAGGATGTTCCAACATAAGTACAAATGGATCCTCCAAACATTTTATCCTCAAACGGTCTCACAGTTAACTTACTTCTGTACCCCCAATCATATGAGGTAAGTGGTGAGTACTGGAAGAAGCCCGGTCTGGAAGCGATTTCCTCAGGTCGGATGGAACCCTCCTATCATGAACACTGATTTGCGTTCCTCTGCTTAATCTTGATCACACTGTCGGTTCACCTTCCCTTGCTCTCTCCCGTGTACACGTTTAGGGATACAAAAGGAGACCAGATATAGTGTGATACAGTCCAAACAGATGATCAATTTATTAAAGTAAAAAAGGTACTCACAAGTCAACCCTCAATTGTATATGAGGTATCAGTGCAGCAGTTAAAAAGTTGCAATACAACATGAGCCAAGAGCCCGTAGGACACTGCAAGAACGCTGTGTATTGTAAAATGTTGGGGAGCAGCCGAATTCAACACCCAGGTAGCTTGATGCGTTTCAAAGTCTATAATGACTTCTTCATCAGAGGCGGTGTTGAATTTGGCATATAGAAAGGTATTTATATTCTCCCGCCTTTGCTTGGAGTGGGTGTATGAAGCCGGCTGTTCCCTGATTGGTCAATACAGTGCATCTATGTAACTAATCATGTTTGTTGTAATACGGACTACTCTAAAGGTACCTATAAAAATACTACTAACACGCTAAACCTTATTTACAAATAAATTAAATTACACAGATTAAAATTAGTCTATTAAAAGCTCAGTTAGCCACATTCAGAAAGGGTAAGTCTGCCCAAAGAGAATTTAAAAAATTGCGGACAGCTGATATCCTCATTAGACACAAACCCCTGGTATATTTGTAAATGTAAAAGAAAATGAAAATTCATAAAAGTTTGTTGCTTAAACTATTAGTGCAATCCCTTTAGTCATTTAATGTAAACCCTAGAGTCATTTGTTTTCTATTTTATATTATTTATATTATTTATTTATTCGTCTATTCTATTTCTTACATTTTGTTTTATTATCCGTTGTACTATTCTAAATGTCCGGTATGGTTTAATGTGCCCGGTATCATCAGAGGCGTTTCGCTATTAACTTGCTTATGTGGTAAGCATGATGGATTTCTATACTTTTAGGATGGAACTAGGGTTAAAGATGTCATAAGTCCTATTCAATGAAACTATGCACAAACAGATTTGGTAAAGACAGGGCCTGTGTTTATATCCGTAAGCATGCCAATTACTATTGACAGGAATGATTTGTCATTGATACTCGATACTTATACATACTATATTCACACACATGTATCTTGATAGTTTGTAGGTTCATAAGAACGCTACAATGTCTATGTCTTTGTTGAGACCCTTTGGATACAGTGTGTTAAAATAGTGTATCCAGTACGTCTCTCTTTGCCTGAGTTTCCTAACCCTGTCACCCCCATTTGTGTCAGGTGTTATTTGCTAAAGTATTGTGCCTTTTATATGTTTGGGGTTCTTATTATGATGTGTTAGAAAGTGGTTAGACACACTGTGCCCTTTAAATCCCATTTCAATATTTTTATTATGCTCCAAGAGCCTGGTTTTATATACCCTTTTGGACCTGCCTATATACTGAAGGCCACAGATGCATTCAAGTAAATAGACACAAAATTCACTTTTACAGTTTGTTAGAGCATTAATGACACATTTCTTATTGTTTGATCTGGATTCTATAACATGTGTAGGTTTATTACCATTGTAAGCATGGGCACACCCTTCGCAATTTTTGCGATTACATTTAAAAAAAACCTAGACTCTTGTTATCCAACCATGTTTGTTTAGTTTTATTTTTCTTAAGTTTGCTGGGCGCCAATATATTCTTCAAAGATTGGTTTCTTCTGAAAGTGATTCTGGGGCCTTCTCCTATAATGTCTTTGAGCAGTTTATCTTGCTTGAGCACTGGCCAGTATTTTTGGAATATAGTTTTAATTTCTGGGGCTGCCTCATTGAATGTAGTTATAAAACCTGGGTTATTTTGTTTCTGTTTGTTTGTGTTCCTTAAGTTGGTTACTTCACAAGTACCTCATTATCCGTGAAGCGGACAAAGGGGGAGGACTAGTATTGCAAAACAGGGTGGATTACCTTAAAGAAGCATATAATCTTCTAGGGGACACAAATGTTTACCTTAAACTAAAAGGAGATCCTCAAAAAGGATTCCTTAGGGAATATACAAATCTACTAGATGAAGCCAAACACAAAGGGATTTTAAATGAACAAGAGTTTAAATACTTAAACAATCTCTATCCCAAAACAGCCACTTTTTATCACTTGCCAAAAGTGCATAAAAATAGCACAAATCCCCTTGGTAGACCGATAGTCTCTGGGATAGATTCCCTAACCTCAAGACTGTCACAGTATTTGGATTTTTTTATTAAACCCCTGGTACCCAAACTGAAATCTCATTTAAAAGACACTTTAGATACTATAAACAAAATAGAAAAAATCCCCTGGAAACCCGAGTACAAATGGGTTACCATGGATGTGACAGCTCTATACACCAACATCCCGCACACCAAAGGAATAGAAGTACTTAAAACATTCTAGCAGAGGAAACCAATTATTCTGTAGACAGAAGAAAATTCTTAGAAGAATGTATACAATTTGTATTGGAGAGGAACTATTTTGAATTTGAAAAAGAGCATTTCCTCCAAACTAGCGGAACTGCAATGGGGACCATTATGGCCCCCAGTTACTGTGATGTCTGAAAAGAGACAAATGTTAGGTTGGACCACAGCTACTGATAGTACACAATATAGGTTTGTAGCTAAGTGTGTAGCAGGGGGTTACATAGATATTACCTTTAAGTAATATGTAACAGCCTAGCACACACACAGGTAGCAGTTTGATTTATGAAAAAAATGAAGCAGCAGCAGCTATCACTATAGCTGATGTATCATATTAAGTAGATGTCAGCAGTGTAACTAGTTGCTTGTTTATCATTTATACAAAATAGATATGTTTATGGGAAACATATATGCGCATAGAAACATAGTTGGTTAGGCAAAATGGCTTTAAAAATAAGGTATGAGCTGAGTTACTAATATTATGTAGAAACAGTTATACTTATGTACAGTTCGTGGATATGGGCAAGTATGACAGTTTGGGCACGATAGGAGATCAAGGAAAAGAACCCCCTTAATAATGGTACCTGAGGCAGACTTGAATGGAGAGAGGAATCGGTAACACCGCTATGCTGATTTGTGCTAAGAGCGGGTGCTTGCAGCGGTGATCGCGGCAGAAGATGGCATGTGACGTCACAGAGGCCGAAGTTCCGGTTAGAGTAGAGGTTCCGTGCACAGGAAGGCAGTCTGGTTTCAGTGTTCAGGGCTGCGCAAACAGGAGGATGAGGGTGGAGCTCAGGACTGATCCGGGAAACAATACCAAGCAATGAGTGAATGTGGATGCTGGTATTTAAAGGCTAATGCATGAGACCTTAAAGGGCCAGTGACAGGCAAACAGTAGGCATTGTTAATAAGCGTGACAGTTACGCTAATCTATACATGGGGCATTGGGAGGAAACCCACATTTACAACAACAATCCATTTCAAAAACACATTGTGTGGTGGGGGAGATTCATAGATGATATTGTATTTATTTGGAGTGGAACAGAGGAATCTATCATAAATTTTGTACAGTATGCCAATACCAATTCTATGAATCTCTCCTTCACACACAAGACTAATCCTCTTGAAATTGAATTTCTGGATTTTGTTCTTTTCCATGAAAAGGATAACATTTTGACCAAACTCTACAGAAAAGAGACAGATAGCAATGGGTATCTCCCTGCAAACAGCAGACATTATAAGCCTTGGGTAACAAATATTCCGTTTGGACAATTCCAGCGAATCAGAAGGAATTGTTCCAAGCTGGAAGACTATGAAACAGAATCACAGGTACTAAAACAACAGTTTGCTGGAAAAAATTACAACAAAAAACTAGTGGATAGAGCTTACACTCGAGCAAAAGATTTAGATAGAGATAAAATTCTAGGAATATCCACTTTACAAGATAATGAAGTAACCAACTTAAGGAACACAAACAAACAGAAACAAAATAACCCAGGTTTTATAACTACATTCAATGAGGCAGCCCCAGAAATTAAAACTATATTCCAAAAATACTGGCCAGTGCTCAAACAAGATAAACTGCTCAAAGACATTATAGGACAAGGCCCCAGAATCACTTTCAGAAGAAACCAATCTTTGAAGAATATATTGGCGCCCAGCAAACTTAAGAAAAATAAAACTAAACAAACATGGTTGGATAACAAGAGTCTAGGTTTTTTTTTTTAAATGTAATCGCAAAAATTGCGAAGGGTGTGCCCATGCTTACAATGGTAATAAACCTACACATGTTATAGAATCCAAATCAAACAATAAGAAATGTGTCATTAATGCTCTAACAAACTGTAAAAGTGAATTTTGTGTCTATTTACTTGAATGCAGCTGTGGCCTGCAGTATATAGGCAGATCCAAAAGGGTATATAAAACCAGGCTCTTGGAGCATATTAAAAATATTGAAATGGGATTCAAAGGGCACAGTGTGTCTAACCACTTTCTAACACATCATAATAAGAACCCCAAACATCTAAAAGGCAAAGTACTTGAGCAAATAACACCTGACACAAATGGGGGTGACAGGGTTAAGAAACTCAGGCAAAGAGAGACGTACTGGATACACTATTTAACAGACTGTATCCAAAGAGTCTCAACAAAGACATTGACATTGTAGCGTTCTTATAAACCTACAAACTATCAAGATACATGTGTGTGAATATAGTATGTATAAGTATCGAGTATCAACGACAAATCATTCCTGGCAATAGTAATTGGCATGCTTACGGATATAAACACAGGCCCTGTCTTTACCAAATCTGTTTGTGCATAGTTTCATTGAATAGGACTTATGACATCTTTAACCCTAACCCTAGTTCCATCCTAAAAGTATAGAAATCCATCATGCTTACCACATAAGCAAGTTAATAGCGAAACGCCTCTGATGATACCGGGCACATTAAACCATACCGGACATTTAGAATAGTACAACGGATAATAAAACAAAATGTAAGAAATAGAATAGACAAATAAATAAATAAATAATATAAAATAGAAAAGAAATGACTCTAGGGTTTACATTAAACGACTAAAGGGATTGCATTAATAGTTTAAGCAACAAACTTTTATGAATTTTCCTTTTCTTTTACATTTGCAAATATAACAGGGGTTTGTGTCTAATGAGGATATCAGCTTTCCGTAATTTTTAAAATCCTCTTAGGGCAGAATTACCCTTTCTGAATGTGGCTAACTGAGCTTTTAATAGACTAATTTTAATCTGTGTAATTTATATACATTATTTATTTGTAAATAAGGTTTAGTGTGTTAGTAGTATTTTTATAGGTACCTCTTTTAAGTATTGTATGTATTGCAATGAATTGTTAAATGTATTTAGAATATGAATGGGTTTTCACAACTTTAGAGTACTCCGTATTACAACAAACATGATTGGTTACATAGATGCACTGTATTGACCAATCAGGGAACAGCCGGCTTCACACACCCACTCCAAGCAAAGGCGGGAGAATATAAATACCTTTCTATATGCCAAATTCAACACGCCTCTGATGAAGAAGTCATTATAGACTTTGAAACGCGTCAGGCTACCTGGGTGTTGAATTCGGCTGCTCCCCAACATTTTACAATACACAGCGTTCTTGCAGTGTCCTACGGGCTCTTGGCTCCTGTTGTATTGCAACTTTTTAACTGCTGCACTGATACCTCATATACAATTGAGGGTTGACTTGTGAGTACCTTTTTTACTTTAATAAATTGATCATCTGTTTGGACGGTATCACACTATGTTTAGTCTCCTTTTGTATCCCTAAACGTGTACACGGGACAGAGCAAGGGAAGGTGAACCGACAGTGTGATCAAGATTAACCAGAGGAACGCAAATCAGTGTTCATTATAGAAGGAGGGTTCCATCCGACCTGAGGAAATCGCTTCCAGACCGGGCTTCTTCCAGTACTCACCACTTACCTCATATGATTGGGGGTACAGAAGTAAGTTAACTGTGAGACCGTTTGAGGATAAAAAGTTTGGAGGGTCCAGTTGTACTTACGTTGGAACATCCTTAATTTTGAAGAATGAATATTCTGTATTGACGAATTTTCTGAATGAACAGTTTATCTCTGTATTTACCCTTACATACCCTTCTCTATATTTGTTTATATACATATATCTTTTCAGGGGTAAAATGTATGTATGTATGTACTAATTGAATATTATGACTGAAGGTTTATTAGCATTCCAATTATTTTTCGGGGCTGCATATTACATTCTCCTTGTCATCAGGTACAAGCGCATATTTAATGCCGGTATAGTGTGACCAGTACTAGTGCATAAAGAATATTTGAATTTAGATATATTCATAATATATATCTCATTTATAAGAGCAATCAATATTTTATTAGAGTGGGTTGTAAACGAATTCAACTACACTTCATAATTTCTACATATGACACATATCACATTCTAAACGGTCAGGGATCAGCGCTGTGTAGTTCACTTACACTTCCTTTTCCATTTTCACCCAGTGTGCAGACATTAAAGGGTAATCTCTGCACACCTATTCACAGTTTACTCCAGCAGCTCCTCCCTGTATATTTTAAACCAACCCCTTTTTTGTGCCTCCAGTTCAGTTCTTTGCTTTGTGCAAGTACTGTTCTTCCCAAATCTCTTCTTCTAAAAACGTTTTTTACTTGCCTTTTTCTGCAGCTAAGGGAAGTGGCTGCTAGATCTTGTTCCTTTAAAAATGGCTCCATTGCTCAGGTCTGGTTATACACTGATTAGCGTGCCTGTGTTTAATCACACAACAGACTGCATTATCATCAAACTAAGTTTAATGAACAAAAACGTTTTTTACTTGCCTTTTTCTGCAAGATCTTGTTCCTTTGAAAGCTGATCCATTAATCATGTCTGGCTTGCTTTTCTTTGCATGTGTTTGCTGCAACACAAGCGGACATCTCCACCTACTGGCGATTTTAATGTATGCATGTGCTAATGCTTTCAATAGCAGTCAATGCTTTTAAATAGCAAAAAAAAGACGTTATTCTGAATCGGCGCAAATCGAACCGTCGTAAACCGAGGGCCACCTGTATATATTTACAATAATAATTACATTTTTCTGAATGTGAAGAACATTGGAATGTTAAATATTCATAAATCCTGTCGGGTTAGCGTGCGAGTGATAGGTGTTATTCTTTCCATATAGGTCAGGAGAGAGAGAAAAAACTGTCGGCTAGATTTAGAGTTTGGCGGTAGCCGTCAAAACCAGCGTTAGAGGCTCCTAACGGTATTTAGAGTCAGTCAGGAAAGGGTCTAACGCTCACTTTGCAGCCGCGACTTTTCCATACCGCAGATCCCCTTACGTCAATTGCGTATCCTATCTTTTCAATGGGATCTTTCTAACACTGATATTTAGAGTCTTGGCTGAAGTGAGTGTTAGAAATCTAACGACAAAACTCCAGCCGCAGAAAAAATTCAGTAGTTAAGAGCTTTCTGGGGTAACGCCGGTTCATAAAGCGCTTAACTACTGTGCTCTAAAGTACACTAACACCCATAAACTACCTATGTACCCCTAAACCGAGGTCCCCCCACATCGCCGCCACTCTATTAAAATTTTTTAACCCCTAATCTGCCGACCGCACACCGCCGCAACCTACGTTATCCCTATGTACCCCGAATCTGCTGCCCCTAACATCGCCGACACCTACATAATATTTATTAACCCCTAATCTGCCGCCCCCAACGTCGCCGCCACCTACCTACAATTATTAACCCCTAATCTGCCGACCGCACACCGCCGCAACCTACGTTATCCCTATGTACCCCTAATCTGCTGCCCCTAACACCGCCGACCCCTATATTATATTTATTAACCCCTAATCTGCCGCCCCCAACGTCGCCTCCACCTACCTACAATAATTAACCCCTAATCTGCCGACCGGATCTCACCGCTACTCTAATAAATGTATTAACCCCTAAAGCTAAGTCTAACCCTAACACTAACACCCCCCCAAGTTAAATATAATTTAAATCTAATGAAATAATTTAACTCTTATTAAATAAATTAATCCTATTTAAAGCTAAATACTTACCTGTAAAATAAACCCTTATATAGCTACAATATAAATTATAATTATATCGTAGCTATTTTAGGATTAATATTTATTTTACAGGTAACTTTGTGTATTCCATCAGCCAATCAGAATTTTCCTACCTTAATTCCGATTGGCTGATAGAATCCTATCAGCCAATCGGAAATCGAGGGACGCCATTTTGGATGACGTCCCTTAAAGGAACCATCATTCATCGGGAAGTCGTCGGTGAAGATGGATGTTTCGCGTCGACGGGATGACCTACATGGATCCGGAAGAAAGAAGATTGAAGATGCCGCTTGATAGAAGACTTCAGTCGGATCATGGACCTCTTCAGCTCCTGCTTGGATGAAGACTTCAGCCGGATCATGGACATCTTAAGCCCCCTGCTTGGGCTTGGATCAAGACATCGGAGGCTCTTCTGGATCGATTGGTGAACCCGGCGTGGTGAAGACAAGGTAGGGAGATCTTCAGGGGCTTAGTGTTAGGTTTATTTAAGAGGGGTTTGGGTTAGATTAGGGGTATGTGGGTGGTGGGTTGTAATGTTGAGGGGGGGTATTGTATGTTTTTTTTTTCAGGCAAAAGAGCTGAATTCTTTGGGGCATGCCCCGCAAAGGGCCCTTTTCAGAGCTGGTAAGGTAAAAGAGCTTTTCTATTTTAATTTTAGAATAGGGTAGGGCATTTTATTATTTTGGGGGTCTTTGTTATTTTATTAGGGGGCTTAGAGTAGGTGTAATTAGTTTAAAATTGTTGTAATATTTTTCTAATGTTTGTAAATATTTTTTTATTTTTTGTAACTTAGTTCTTTTTTTTAGTTCTTAGTTCTTTTTTATTTTTTGTACTTTAGTTAGTTTATTTAATTGTATTTATTTGTATGTATTGTATTTAATTAATTTATTGATAGTGTAGTGTTAGGTTTAATTGTAGATAATTGTAGGTAGTTTATTTAATTTATTTATTGATAGTGTAGTGTTAGGTTTAATTGTAACTTAGGTTAGGATTTATTTTACAGGTAATTTTGTAATTATTTTAACTAGGTAGCTATTAAATAGTTATTAACTATTTAATAGCTATTGTGCCTGGTTAAAATAATTACAAAGTTGCCTGTAAAATAAATATTAATCCTAAAATAACTACAATATAATTATAATGTATATTGTAGCTATATTAGGGTTTATTTTACGGGTAAGTATTTAGCTTTAAATAGGAATAATTTATTTAATAAGAGTTAATTTATTTTGTTAGATTTAAATTATATTTAACTTAGGGGGGTGTTTGTGTTAGGGTTAGACTTAGCTTTAGGGGTTAATACATTTATTAGAGTAGCGGTGAGATCCGGTCGGCAGATTAGGGGTTAATTATTGTAGGTAGGTGGAGGCGACGTTGGGGGCGGCAGATTAGGGGTTAATAAATATAATATAGGGGTCGGCGGTGTTAGGGGCAGCAGATTAGGGGTACATAGGGATAACGTAGGTTGCGGCGGTGTACGGAGCGGCAGATTAGGGGTTAATAATAATATGCAGGGGTCAGCGATAGCGGGGGCGACAGAATAGGGGTTAATAAATATAATATAGGGGTCGGCGGTGTTAGGGGCAGCAGATTAGGGGTACATAGGGATAACGTTGGTTGCGGCGGTGTACGGAGCAGCAGATTAGGGGTTAATAATAATATGCAGGGGTCAGCGATAGCGGGGGCGGCAGATTAGGGGTTAATAAATATAATATAGGGGTCGGCGGTGTTAGGGGCAGCAGATTAGGGGTACATAGGTATAATGTAGGTTGCGGCGTTGTACGGAGCGGCAGATTAGGGGTTAATAATAATATGCAGGGGTCAGCGATAGCGAGGGTGGCAGATTAGGGGTTAATAAATATAATATAGGGGTCGGCGGTGTTAGGGGCAGCAGATTAGGGGTACATAGGTATAATGTAGGTTGTGGCGGTGTACGGAGCGGCAGATTAAGGGTTAATAATTATATGCAGGGGTCAGCGATAGCGGGGGTGGCAGATTAAGGGTTAATAAGTGTAAGGTTAGGGGTTTTTAGACTCGGGGTTCATGTTAGGGTGTTAGGTGCAGACTTAGGAAGTGTTTCCCCATAGGAAACAATGGGGCTGCGTTAGGAGCTTAACGCTGCTTTTTTGCAGGTGTTAGGTTTTTTTTCAGCTCAAACTGCCCCATTGTTTTCTATGGGGGAATCGTGCACGAGCACGTTTTTGAAGCTGGCCGCGTCCGTAAGCAACGCTGGTATCGAGAGTTGCAGTGGCGGTAAATATGCTCTACGCTCCCTTTTTTGGAGCCTAACGCAGCCATTCTGTGAACTCTAAATACCAGCGGTATTTAAAAGGTGCGGGGGAAAAAAAGCATGCGTAGCTAACGCACCCGTTTGGCCACAGAACTCTAAATCTAGCCGTATGGTAACACAGTCACGATATTTGGCTAGCGAGCATCAGCTTTCGCTCGCGAGCAAACTTTTTACTTTCAACTTGTAACACGTGCACAACCTCAGGCTCGCAAAAAGCTTCTGTCTAGCAAAGTTTACACTCGAGCAGGAGCGCTTAATAGCGTTCCACTCGTAATCTAGCCCATTACCAGTTAAAGGTGTGTTTTATGTGTAGAAAAGTCGGACTATATTAATATTTTAATTGCTACTCAGTGGCGGACAGAGGGCCCTGTCGGTTAAAGGGATATGAAACCCAAACATGTTCTTTTGTGATTCAGACAGGGCATACAGTTTTCAAAAAAGTTTCCAATTTACTTCTGTTATCAAATTTGTTTCCTTCCCATGGTATTTTTTGTTGAAGAGATACCTAGGTAGTTGTCTGGAGTACTACATGTATGACCATCTATTGCAGGAAATGACCATCTAGTGCATCTAGCGCTCTTGCAAATGGATAACATTCTTGCAAACCTGCTGCCATATAGTGCTTCAGACACATGCACGCTCCTGAGCTTAGGTCCCTGCTTTTCAACAAAAGATACCAAAGGAACAAAGAAAATATGATAAAGAAAGTAAATTATAAAGATATTAAAATTGCATGCTCTATCTGAATCAGATTTTTTGGGGGTTTCATGTCCCTTTAAGCAAGAATGTGCATTTAGTATACTCACGAACAAGGGTCTGTACAGGGGGTGTAGAGGGCCTGATCTCCAAAAAATAAAATAATTATATGTATATATATTAACCATTTATATTACATAGTCTTATCAGTACAGCCTCAACACAAGGATGCTCTCTCATATTTACACATGCACACACAAGTGATCTCTCTCTCTCACACCAGTGGCGTCACTAGGGTTGGTGTCACCCGGTGCGGTAAGTTATGGTGTCACATCCCCCCCCAGAAAGCAGACACACACAAAAACACAGGCACACACACATACAAACACTCAGACACACTTAAAAACACACTCAAATGCACACACAAACACTCGGAAACACACTCAGACACACACACAAAAACACACACACAAAAACACTGAGACACACACACACAAAAACAATGAGACACACACACATACAAAATATGTAAACTGCACTGCATTAATAATAAAGCTCATGCCTAGAGCTGCTCCCTGGCTCAGCAGAGCATCAAATGAAACATAAATAGAGCACTCTAAAATAAACCGCTGAAGAAAAGGTTTAGGCACGCAAACTATAAAAATTCTGCTCTCTGACTCTGTTCCAAGTCTGTCAGTGCACAGCCCTGGGCAGCGTGCCTACCGCTTCTTATGGCCAATTACCTCTGCACTCTTTCCACCCCCGGACCCCCGCCCGCCCTCCCTCCCCTCCAACCTCTTTAGTGTGCACTTAGTGTACCGTAACCATACCAGTCTGGTGTGCATCATACGTGGCTCCTTCATTTTAGAGACAGTGTCAGACAGTCATGTGGTCAGGTGCCAGGCACCCCCTCATGATTTCCCAGTTCCCGTTTAGAGAGACAGCACAGCAGTGAGTGACTCCACTGCTCCACACGTCACTGAGCACAGATAGGCAGGCAGGTTTAGGCTAGCAGTCCCCAGTCCCACTAATGTTCACAAATGCCGGCCCCTCTAATAAAAAAAATCTATGCATCTCTACATGTATTTCTTTGAATTTCAATAAAATTTAAAAAAAAAAATAATAATTTTTTTTTGGTGTCACCCCCTGGAGGGTGTCACCCAGGTGCGGCCCGCACCCCCCGCACCCCCCAAGTGACGCCACTGTCTCACACACACACTCTCTCATATTTACACATGCACACACATATGATCTCTCTTTCTCTCTCACACACATGCTCTCTCATATTTACACATGCACACACAAGTGATCTCTCTCTCACACACACACACTCTCTCATATTTACACATGCATACACAAGTGATCTCTCTCTCTCAAACACACACTCTCTCATATTTACACATGCACACACATATGATCTCTCTTTCTCTCTCACACATATGCTCTCTCATATTTACACATGCAAACACAATTGATCTCTCTCTCACACACACACACTCTCTCATATTTACACATGCACACACATATGATTAGTGATGTCGCGTTAAAGTACTATTCTTAGCACTTTAATCCCTGTAACTCCCCCTATTGGGGAGGTCTATACGGCATGCCCGATTACCCATGGTAACTAGGTTGTGTTAAGTAGTACTGTTCTTATTAGTTTAATACCTGTTACTTACCCTATCATGGGAGGTCTATATGGCCTGCATGATTACCCTGACAAAATATAATAAGACATGCGGGCTGGGACCCATGGTAAGTTTGTGTTAAGTAGTACTATTCTTAGCACTTTAATCCCTTTTACTCCCCCTATCGGGGGAGGTGTATATGGCCTGCATGAATACCCTGACAAAATATAATAATAAGACATGCAGTCTGGGACCCATGGTAACTAGGTTGTGTTAAGTTGTACTATTTCTCATATTTACACATGCAAACACAATTGATCTCTCTCTCACACACACACACTCTCTCATATTTACACATGCACACACATATGATTAGTGATGTCGCGTTAAAGTACTATTCTTAGCACTTTAATCCCTGTATGATTACCCTGACAAAATATAATAATAAGACATGTGGTCTGGGACCCATGGTTACTAGGTTGTGTTTTAAGTAGTACTATTCTTAGCACTTTAATCCCTGTTACTCCCCCTATCGGGGGAGGTCTATATGGCCTGCATGATTATCCTGACAAAATATAATAATAAGACATGCGGTCTGGGACCAATGGTAACTAGATTGTGTTTTAAGTAGTACTATTCTTAGCACTTTAATCCCTGTAACTACCCCTATCGGGGGAGGTCTATACGGCTTGCCTGATTACCCTGACAAAATATAACAACAAGACATGCGGTCTGGGACCCATGGTAACTAGGTTGTGTTAAGTTGTACTATTCTTAGCACTTTAATCCCTGTAACTCCCCCGATCTTTGGAGGTCTATACGGCCTGCCTGATTACCCTCACCAAATATAACAACAAGACATGCGGTCTGGGACCCATGGTAACTAGGTTGTGTTTATATTAGTACTATTCTTAGCACTTTTATCGGGGGAGGTCTATACGGCCTTCCTGATTACCCTCACCAAATATAACAACAAGACATGCGATCTGGGACCCATGGTGAGGTTACTTCCTTTTGCACAATAGAGTACAGGTATGGCATCGATTTTAGGAACCCAGAGATAATTTATAGGAACCGGGAGATGGAAAAAGATGCTTGGACACCCAGTACAGCTCGTTCTCCTTCAGCCTTTTTAAACGAGGGTCCCCGACCCTCAACAGGCACAACAGCATGAAACACCACATATGCCATCCTTTTGAACAATAGAGTACAGGTATGGCATCCATTTTAGGAACCCGGAGATAATTTTTAGGAACCGGGAGATGGAAAAAGATGCTTGGACACCCAGTACAGGTCGTTCTCCTTCAGCCTTTTAGACGAGGGTCCAAGACCCTCAACAGAAACAACAGCATGAAGCACCACATATGCCATCCTTTTGAACAATAGAGTACAGGTATGGCATCCATTTTAGGAACCCGGAGATAATTTTTAGAAACCGGGAGATGGAAAAAGATGCTTGGACACCCAGTACAGGTCGTTCTCCTTCAGCCTTTTTAGACGAGGGTCCAGGACCCTCAACAGAAACAACAGCATGAAACACCACATATGCCATCCTTTTGCACAATAGATTACAGATATGGCATTGATTTTAGGAACCCGGAGATAATTTTTAGGAACCGGGAAATTGAACAAAAAACCATGCTTGGACACCCAGTACAGGTCGTTCTCCTTCAGCCTTTTTACACGATGGTCCACGACCCCCAACAGGCAAAACAGCATGAAACACCACATATGCCATCCTTTTGCACAATAGATTACAGATATGGCATCGATTTTAGGAACCCATAGATCATTTTTCTTAACCGTGAGATGGAAAAAGATGCTTGGTCGGTCCTCCTACTTCAAATTTGGGGCACTGCGCGTGCAATCTACTGTGCCACCAGATATGAGTGGTGTGTTAATGACTGAGTACTATTCTTAACAGTTTCATCACTGTTATGTGCCATTTTTTGGTTTGTGTTTTGTAGCCACAGTGCAGCACCAGAGGCCCAAAAAATTAGGCATGTCCAAATGCCTGAAAAATTCGGTATTGTTGCAGCTGCTGCTGTAGCAGCAGCCAGAAAAATTGATGTTTGTAAAACAGTTAGAAAGTGCCCTAAAACCTTGCGGCTTGAACACTAGTTGTTGGCGGATAAGTCACGCAAGTCATCCTGCATTCTAAGAAAAAATACGCCAGCGTGTGTACCATTTGTAGCCCAAGTCAGCTCATCTCATCATCAGGCCTTTTTTACTCAAATGTATCACCCAATGTCAGTCCCTTCGGGATCCATCCCTCATTCATTTTAATAAAGGTGAGATAATCAAGACTTTTTTGACCTAGGCGGCTTCTCTTTTCAGTGACAAAACCTCCTTTCTGACAGGACACTTGAAGCGGAGCAGGCAAGAAGTTTGATTGCAAATTGGGATAGCTCAGGCCACAGGTCAAGCCTGCACACCCAGTAGTCAAGGGGTCCATCGCTCCTCAGAGTGTCGAGAACCGCAGTTAATGCTAGGTAGTCTGCTACCTGTCGGTTGAGCCTTTCTCTGAGGCTGGATCCCGAAAGGCACTGGCGATGCTTAGGAGTTAAAAAGGTCTGCATGTCCTCCATCAACAACACGTCAGGAAAGTGTCCTGTCCTTGCCGCTGTGGTCGTGGGAGGAGGAGGAGGATTACTTTCATCTCTTCCCCTGTTAGATTCCGTTGTGCTGTGACATCACCCTTATACGCTGTGTAAAGCATAGTTTTTTATTTTATTTTTTTAACTGCTCCATCCTTTCCGACTTGCGGGAATTTGGTAACATTTCAGTCACTTTATGCTTATACCGGGGGTCTAGTAGTGTGGACACCCAGTACAGGTCGATCTCCTTCAGCTTTTTTATATGAGGGTCCCTCAACAGGCACGACAGCATGAAAGACCCCATTTGCACAAGGTTGGATGCCGAGCTAATCATGTCCCGTTCCTCGTCCTCACTGATGTCACTGAAGGTATCTTCTTCCCCCCAGCAACGTACAACACCACGGGTACCAGATAGGTGACAACAATAAGCACCCTGGGATGCCTGTTGTGCTTGGTCTTCCTCCTCCTCCTCCTCAAAGTCACATTCCTCCTCTGACTCCTCTTCCTCACAATCCTCTTCCTGCATTGCCGCAGGTCCAGCAAGCGATGCTGATAAGGCTGTTTCTGGTGGTGATGGACACCACAACTCTTCCTCTTCCTGCTCATCTACGGCCTGATCCAGCACTCTTCGCAGGGCACGTTCCAGGAACAAAACAAATGGTATGATGTCGCTGATGGTTCCTTCGGTGCAACTGACAAGGTTTGTCACCTCCTCAAAAGGTTGCATGAGCCTACAGGCATTGCGCATGAGTGTCCAGTAATTTGGCAAATATATCCCCAGCTCCCTAGAGGCTGTCCTAGCACCCCGGTCATACAAATACTCAGTAACAGCTTTTTCTTGTTGGAGCAGGTGGTCGAACATTAGGAGTGTTGAATTCCAATGTGTCGGGCTGTCCCAAATCAAGCGCCTCACTGGCAGGTTGTTTCGATGCTGGATATCGGACAAGTGCGCCATGGCCATGTAGGAACGCCTGAAATGGCCACACACCTTCCTGGCCTTCTTCAGGACGTCCTGTAAGCCTGGGTACTTATGCACAAAGCGTTGTACAATCAGATTACAACATGTCCTTGACAGACACCTGACTGTGGGCAGATGACCAGGAACTGCTACGTAAGAGAGACTGAGTGGAGGATGGTTGAGAGGGGGCAAGGAGAACAGCAGTGGTTGATGTGGCTGAAGATGCTTGACCAGGAGGAGGAGGGTGGCTTTGAGTTTGTGTGCTGCTTCTACTCATGTGTTCTTCCCATCGGCGTTTGTGATGTGAGACCATGTGCCTTCGCAAAGCAGTTGTACCTAGGTGGGTGTTGGACTTCCCACGACTCAGTTTCTTTTGGCACAGGTTGAAAATGTCATCGCTGTTGTCAGAGGCAGACAGTGACACACAAAAAAAAATGCCACACTGCTGAGCTCTGCGATGACGGCATTCTGGTGGTGTCAACAGCATGCGTTGATTGGCGTCGGCGTGCTGTCTGGCTGACCCTGGGTGCCGATGAATGCTGTCTGACTGTGCCACTAGCTCCTTGCAATGACCTCCCCCTGCTTCCAACTTGTCTCCTCCTCCTCCTCTCTGTCTCCCCATCTGAACTTTCCCCCTCTTCTTCTTCTCTTCTAGCAGGCACCCACGTGACATCCACGGACACATCATCATCAACCGCTTCACTTGTATCTGACACATCAACAAAGGAAGGAGAAGCGGGTACAACATCATCATCATCATCACACCGTACCTCCATGTCTGTAATGCTGCCTGACTGAGACATATCACTGTTATCTACATCCTCTGTCAATGATGGTTGCGCATCACTCATTTCTTCCAACTGATGTGTCAATAACTCCTCTGACAGATCAAGTGAAGCGGCTGTGGTGCTAGTGTTGGTGGTGGCGACAGGCGGGCAAGTGGCACTGGTCACTTGAGAGGTGCCCAAAGCACAGCTGGAGGTGGATGGTGCGTTAAGGTTAGGACTAGGAGCGGAAGCTGTGACAGCCATTCAACAAGGTCCTCCTCAGAACTTTTCGCGTCCCTGGCACCTGGCCTCTGAACAATGTGCATATTTGTAGGGTCTAAAGGAATCACAGCACCACGACCATGACAGCACCTGCGGGGTGGCCTGCCTCTGCCTGTCATTTTTTTTAAAATGTACACTTAAAATACTATTAAACCAATTATGAGTGGTGGCACTGTGCAAGTGGGCACAGTATACGCTGTGAGCCTGACACAAAAAAGCAGACTGATGTTTCAAAGTAAAAAATGTATATTTTTTAAATATTAAAAGTACTGTGACAACAAATATGATTTGTGGCACTAGTTGGCTAGTGGGCCTGGCACACACGCTGGCAGGCAGGAAACTGCAATTCAATTGCACAGTATACGCTGTGAGCCTGACACAAAAAAGCAGACTGATGTTTCAAAGTCAAAAATGTATATTTTTTAAATATTAAAAGTTCTGTGACAACAAATATGATTCGTGGCACTAGTTGGCTAGTGGGCCTGGCACACACGCTGGCAGGCAGGAAACTGCAATTCAATTGCACAGTATACGCTGTGAGCCTGACACAAAAAAGCAGACTGATGTTTCAAAGTCAAAAATGTATATTTTTTAAATATTAAAAGTACTGTGACATCAAATATGATTGGTGGCACTAGTTGGCTAGTGGGCCTGGCACACACACTGGGAGGAAGGCAACTGCAATTAGATTACACTAGATGACTGATGTTTCTCAGTCAAAAAAGTTTTTAATTTAAATATTTTCAATACTGTTATAATAAATTTGATTGGTGGCACTAGTTGGCTAGTGGGCCTGGCACACACACTGGAAGGCAGGAAACTGCAATTCAATTGCACTAGCAGACTGATAATTCACAGTCAAAAAAAATTGTATTTTAAATATTTACACTACTGTTATAACAAATATGATTTGTGGCACTAGTTGGAAAGTGGGCCTGGCACACACGCTGGCAGACAGGCAACTGCAATTAAATAACAATAGCAGACTGATGTAAATATTTTTTTTAAAAAAAGTTACACTAATGTTACAACAGATAGGAGTGATGGCACTCAGGATAGAAGTAGGCACAGTATGTGCTGGCAGCCTGACACACAGGCTGGCACTAGTGGCAGGCTGGCCTGGCAACAAAAATTAAATAACACTAGAAGACTGATGTAAAAGTTTTTTTTTTACAAAATTTAAACTAATGTTACACCAGATAGGAGTGGTGGACTGGCACTGAGGATGGAAGTAGGCACAGTATATGCTGGCAGCCTGACACACAGTCTGGCACTAATGGCAGCCAGGCTGGCCTGGCAACTAAAATTAAATAACACTAGAAGAGGACTGATGTAAAAAAATTTGTTTAAAATTTTACACTAATGTTACACCAGATATAAGTGATGGAAAAAATTGCTATTAATCACAGTATATGATGTGGGCCTGACACACAGGCCTGATGGAAAATTAAATTAGATTACACTAGCAAAATGATTTAAAAGTTTTTTTTAAAAAATTTACAATAATGTTAAGGAGATATTAGTGGTGGCTGGCACAGCCATTAACCACAGTATATGCTGTGTGAGCCTGACACACAGGCCTGATAGAAAATGAAATTAGATTACACTAGCAAAATGATTTAAAAGTTTTTTTGTTTAAATTTACAATAATGTTAAGCAGATATGAGTAGTGGCTGGCACACCAATTAACCACAGTTTATGCTGTGTGAGACTGACACACAGGCCTGATAGAAAATGAAATTAGATTACACTAGCAAAATGATTTAAAAGTTTTTTTGTTTAAATTTACAATAATGTTAAGCAGATATGAGTGGTGGCTGGCACACCAATTAACCACAGTTTATGCTGTGTGAGACTGACACACAGGCCTGATAGAAAATGAAATTAGATTACACTAGCAAAATGATTTAAAAGTTTTTTTGTTTAAATTTACAATAATGTTAAGCAGATATGAGTGGTGGCTGGCATAGCAATTAACCACAGTATATGCTGTGTAAGCCTGACACACAGGCCTGATAGAAAATGAAATTAGATTACACTAGCAAAATGATTTAAAAGTTTTTTTGTTTAAATTTACTCTAACGTTAAGCAGATATCAGTGGTGGCACTAATCACAGTATATGCTGTGAGCCTCACACACAGGCTGAAAGCCAGGCAAATGCAAATAAAATTACAAATTAAAAAAAAACAAAAAACGATTGAAGATCTAGTCCTAAAAAGGGCTTTTTGGGGTGCTGTCCTTACAGCAGAGATTAGATGAGTCCTTCAGGACTGTAGTGAACACTAAATACACTAGCCTAGCTATCTATTTCCCTATAATGTCAGCAGCAGCAACACTAAACCTCCTCTCACTAAGAAAGCAGGATCGTAATGAATCTAAAATGGCTGCTGCCCAGGAGCTGGGAGGGTCTGTGAGGGAGGGTCTGCTGCTGATTGGTTCAAATGTGTCTGAAGGCTGTGAGATACAGGGCCAAAGTTTCCTCAATGATGACGAAATAGGGGGCGAATCGAACATCGCATATGTTCGCCCGCAGCGGAGAACGCGAACAAGCTATGTTCACCGGGAACTGTTCTCCGGCGACTGTTCGTGACATCACTACATATGATCTCTCTTTCTCTCACACACATGCTCTCTCATATTTACACATGCACATACAAGTGATCTCTCTCTCTCTCACACACACACTCTCTCATATTTACACATGCACACACATATGATCTCTCTTTCTCTTTCACACATGCTCTCTTATATTTACACATTCACACACAAGTGATCTCTCTCTCTCACACACGCACACACTCTCTCATATTTACACATGATCTCTCTTTCTCTCTCACACACATGCTCTCTCATATTTACACATACACACACAAGTGATCTCTCTCTCTCTCACACACACACACTCTCTCATATTTACACATATACACACACAAGTGATCTCTCTCTCTCTCACACACACACACTCTCTCATATTTACACATACACACACAAGTGATCTCTCTCTCTCACACACACACACTCTCTCATATTTACACATGATCTCTCTTTCTCTCTCACACACATGCTCTCTCATATTTACACATACACACACAAGTGATCTCTCTCTCTCACACACGCACACACTCTCTCATAATTACACATGATCTCTCTTTCTCTCTCACACACATGCTCTCTCATATTTACACATACACACACAAGTGATCTCTCTCTCTTTCTCTCTCTCACACACACACACTCATATTTACACATGCACACACATATGATCTCTCTCTCTCACACACATGCTCTCTCATATTTACACATACACACACAAGTGATCTCTCTCTCTCTCTCTCTCACACACAAACACTCTCTCATATTTACACATACACACACAAGTGATCTCTCTCTCTCTCTCTTACACACACACACACACACTCATATTTACACATGCACACACATATGATCTCTCTCTCTCACACACATGCTCTCTCATATTTACACATACACACACAAGTGATCTCTCTCTCTCTCTCACACACACACACTCATATTTACACATACACACAAGTGATCTCTCTCTCTCTCTCTCTCTCACACACACACACACTCATATTTACACATGCACACACATATGATCTCTCTCTCTCACACACATACTCTCTCATATTTACACATTCACACACAAGTGATCTCTCTCTCTCACACACACACAAACACTCTCTCATATTTACACATGCACACACAAGTGATCTCTCTCTCACACACACACACACACACACACACACACTCTCTCATATTTACACATGCACACACATATCTCTCTTTCTCTCTCACACACATGCTCTCTCATATTTACACATGCACACACAAGTGATCTCTCTCTCTCACACACACACACTCTCTCTCATATTTACACATGCTCACACAAGTGATCTCTCTCTCACACACACACACACGCTCTCTCATATTTACACATGCACACACAAGTGTTATCTCTTTCTCTCACACACATACACACATGCTTTCTCATATTTACACATGCACACACAAGTGATCTCTCTCTCACACACACACATGCTCTCTCATATTTACACATGCACACACATATGGTCTCTCTCTCATACACACTCATATTTACATATGCACACACGGTATCATCAATACGATACATCTTAATTGACCATGTACCAATGCTGGACAGAGGTGGCGACAGAAATAAAACGCTATTATTGCGTGAAGCCCAATGGATATACAGACTTGGCACAATACACCCTGGTGGTCTTAACTCCGCACCAGACTTTAAACTCCTTATCTAGAGCATGTGAGTCCGATACTTACTTGGAGTGCTAGTCCATGTTGGTGTGACTTAGCAGAGGGTTTAGTCTGGAGATCTCACACTGTGGGGCTCTGGACTGTTCCCTATCCAGCTGACCACAACCTCTGGGACAGATGATGCCCCAGGGGGTGTGTACAAGTCTACGCTCCTTGGGGGGTCACTCAACCATCCAGTCTTTCATGTGGGAGTGGATAATAGGGTCCAAATGACCATGGACGTATATCTATATACTATAAATCTTGGGTACATGTTATTCCCTCTATATTATATATGGCTATCTATCTGAATGTGTGGATGGTGAGACTTATGTACAAGTCTTGGTCTCATGAAGTATAATTGGGTCTGATGTTAACATCAATATATCTGTAGAGCTGTTATTTTATGATATATGCATCTCAACATTTGAGAAAGAATATATGCTGTGAATATACCAGTTGCCATGCTCAATGCCCACATAACATGATAGAAGAGATAACTCTGACATTGGTTCCCCAGCTTACTTAGATAGTATGGGTATAAGCCCTGTTGGTTTCATAATTTTCCATATAAGCTACATGTTTCTCTATCATAGTACAATAGCCCTTCGCAATCAGTTTCGCCTGGGACTTTCGGATCAGATTAAAGATGAGCTAGCTAGAATGGATATGCCAAATAGCTTAGAATTGCTCATGAAGATGGTCATACAAATTGACAGAAGATTGAGAGAAAGAAGACAGGAACGTTCCTATTCTGATTCTTTGACCAAAACAATGAGCACCTACCCACAAAATCCACCTCCAAGATCAACTGAAGAACCCATGGATTTGTGTATCATACGTGGTCCTATCTCCTCATAAGAAAGGGTTCGCAGAAGGAACCTACAACTCTGTATGTATTGTGCCAATCCCTCACATATTGTCAAGGAGTGTCCGCTACTGCTCAAGCCAAAGAGAAGTAAGTCACAATTTCTGCATTACGCCCAAAGTACAATGCTAATATTTCTTACTGTCGTATCCCTTTGTCCTTACAGTGGCAGCAACGGAACCTCAACACTGAAGCTATAGTCAACTCAGGAGCCAGTGGCTGTTATATTGATGTTAATTTAGTTCATACCAATAAAGTACCTTATGTGTGTAAGCAAAAACCTGTCTTCATTAGAGTCATTGATGGTACACCTATAAGAACAGGACCTATTACTCATCAAACCATACCACTCACTGTAGTTACCCCAACTGGTCATACAGAGACTCTATCTTTTGATATAATTCCTTCTCCTCTTTTTCCTATTGTTTTAGGTTTATCATGGTTGCGACTCCACCAGCCTACCATATTGTGGAAGGATTTGCAGGTCAAATTGGATTCCAGTTATTGCAAGAAATCATGTTACCCACTACACCATTGTCTTGTACAGGTTTCTGATGACTTAAGCAATCTACCTATTCAATACCTTAATTTCGCAGATGTGTTTAGTAAAAAGCAAGCAGAGACTTTACCCCCTCATAGACAGTACGACTGTCGCATCGAATTACAACCAGGTGCTACTATCCCTTATGGTCGATTATACCCTCTTCGCAAACCTGAACTTGACCATTTGAAAGATTATATCTCCGAGAACTTAAAGAAGGGATTCATAAGGCCCTCAACTTCCCCTGCAGGGGCCAGGTTGTTTTTTGTCTGTAATAAGGATATGTCACTCAGACCCATCATCGATTACCGCGAACTGAATAAAAACACCATAAAGAATCGCTATCCACTTCCTCTCATACCCGAGTTGATTGAGAGAGTGCGTGAAGCAACTATTTACACAAAGCTTGATCTTTGCGGGGCCTATATCCTCGTTTGAATTAGGAAAGGTGATGAGTGGCTAACCTCCTTAAGGATGAGATACGGTCATTTTGAATACTTGGTCATGCCGTTTGGGCTATGCAATGCCCCTGGAACTTTTCAGCACTTTGTCAATGACATTTTTAGGGACCTCCTGGATACATGCATCATCATTTACTTGGATGACATCCTCATATATTCTAACACCTTACAGGATCATATTACTCATGTACGTCAAGTTCTGGAGAGACTCAGTAAACATCATCTCTTTGCAAAAATAGAGAAGTGCATTTTCCACACCAATGCATTATCTTTTCTCGGTTACCATATCAGTCCGGATGGAATTAAGATGGAAGACCCAAAGGTTAAAGCAGTAACTGAGTGGAGACAACCAAGGAGCAAAAAACAATTACAACAATTTCTTGGTTTCTCAAATTACCATAGAAAGTTTATAAAGAATTTCTCTCACATTGTTAAGCCCCTAACTCGTCTTACCGGTGCAACCACTTTCTCATGGGATAATGACGCAAATGAAGCTTTTAAGCTTCTTAAAACTCGTTTTACCACAGCTCCTATTCTTCATTTTCCTGACCCTAATCTACCATACATTCTCAAAGTGGACTCCTCTGATTTTGGCATTGGAGCAGTTCTATCTCAACGTCTATCAGACTCCTCGCCAATTCATCCAATAGTTTTTTTCTCCAAAGCTATGTCCCCTGCTGAATTACATTATCCAATCAGAGAGAAGGAGACATCTCCTCGAAGGCACTGATAAACCCATACAGATTATAACTGATCATAAGAACCTGGAGTATCTCCACAGTAGTAAGACCCTTTCATCTCGTCAGGCGCGTTGGTGTCTTTATCTTACCAGATTCAACTATACCATCTCTTACAGACCAGCTAAACTGAACGGTAAGGCAGACGCACTTTCCCGCAAAGACAAGGACATTACTACAATGTCGGACATAAAACCAATTATCCCACCAGAAATTTCATAGGTCTCACCTCACTTCTATCATCCTCTCTCAAGACATATAATGTGGAACAAAAATTCATCACTGATCATAACCTCCATAAAAACCAGGAGGGCCTCTACTGTCACAACAACAAATTATATATTCCTCCTAGCTTGCAATCCGACATTCTATTCAACTGCCATGATATCCCTTCAGCTGGACATCAAGGTATCAACAGAACTTATGAAAAGGTTTCTAGACTTTACTGGTGGCCACAGATGAAGAGCACTATAACTGATTACATACAATCCTGTGCAGTTTGTGCAACCTCAAAGACCCAGACCAGACGTTCTTACGGTCTTCTCATGCACATACCCGTTCAAGAAAAACCATGGCAACATGTTGGCTTAGATTTCATCGTTGATTTGCCCAGATCTAACAAATTCAACACTATACTTGTGGTTATAGACCTTATTAGCAAGATGGCACATTTTATCCCGTATCAAAAACTGACCACTTCCACAGAGACAGCAAAACTATCATCGATCACATAGTAAGATTACATGGAGTTCCCCCTATTCTCACATCTGATCGTGGAACACAATTTACCTGCAGATTCTGGAAACAATTATGTCAACAACTCAAGATTTCTCATCGTTACAGCACCTCTTTCCATCCCCAAACAAATGGACAGACTGAACGTGTCAATCAATGGCTGGAGCAGTATATTCGTTGCTTCTGTTCCCAACACCAGAACAACTGGTCAGATCTCCTCTCTATGGCTGAGTTCGCCCACAATGACTCCATCAACTCCAGTACAAAGATGACCCCATTTTTTCTCAATTGTGGCTTTCATTGTGGATTTGGTTTCTTCATCCCCATTAGTTGATGAATATACTAACACATTAAAGGAGACATTCTCTTTGGCTCAGCGGAATATAAGACTATCACAAGAAACCCAATGCCATTACTACAACCTTAGAAGACAACCAACACCTACTTATACTATTGGTGACTACGTTTGGCTATCAACAAAGAATCTCCGCCTACAAATTCCGTCAAAGAAACTTGGAAAACTCTTCATTGGACCTTTCCCAATAGTGAAGGTGGTAAATGCTAACGCCATGACCTTGGATCTTCCATCATCCCTAAGGATCCATCCTACTTTCCACGTCTCCCTGTTAAAACCAGCAGGTCACATGAGAGATTATACTACTATTCTGCCTCCCACTCCTGTTCAATCCGGTTCTGATGAATTTGAGGTTCAAACATTGTTGGATTCCAGAATCCGTAGAGGACAACTTGAATATCTTGTGCATTGGAAGGGTTATTCCAATGAGGAGGATTCGTGGGAACCTTCCTCGAACCTTCGTGCACCCAGACTCATTTCCTTCTTTCATAGACACCCAGATAGACCTCGACCTCAAGTGCTGGAACCACTTGCCTGAAGAGGGGGTGATGTCAGGTATTCCCCTTTAAGATTACTCCTCCCACAGAGTCTTTATAAGTGCTGCACACCTGCAAGCAGGTGCTTAGTATTTTGTTTGCTACAGTCTGGCAAGTAGACCTACTGCTGAGCTCTAATCTTCTTGGAGGATTTTTCCTACATATATTTACTTTCTCAGGATTCAAGCTTTTCTATCTCTATCATAAACAGGACCAAAGAACTTTTATCCAGTTATTCACAAGCTGAACTCATACTGAAATCTCACCTGGAAACAAACATGATTTAACTTGCGGTTACCACCGCTATTTCTAACTTTAATAGTGGACCATTACCTGTTCCTCAGTTAACTGGAAACACCACTCCAATTTAGGATTGCAAGCTTAACAACAACATTGATCTCTATCATTGCTCTCCCCGCTTGCAAACACCGGAGCCAGACCACTCCCACTTCAGTGACGTAACAGAACCGTCTTTCAGATTGGAAAGCCGTTAAACAGCGGTACCGTTTAGTTCCTCCTTGCCAAAGGTATTTGTGTATTCTGACTCAATCTGCATACCGCTGAACATCTCCACAGTAAGTTACTGCAAACCTTGTTAAAGGGACTTATTATTTATTAGACAACCGTAGTAAAGAGACATTGTTTCACTTTCCTGCAATTCCGCTTGTGTGCAAGAGATAGTTTCTACCAAGAGATTCATACTACGATGCAAATTAAGAGTTGCCTTAATTACTTTTTCCTCTTACTCAGACTACTACAGTTTTGCATATAGCAGCACTGTTTGTTATTTTGTTGCCTTTCGTTTCCCAACCTATTAAATCACTGCAATACAAAGTTACCTTCTTAAAATACCGTATTTGGTAATACACCTTGCAGTGATACAAACTACTATTTAATAGTGGTAATACACTCTGTGATAACTTAGCAACTGAGATCCTGTCTATCATCATATTGATCCGAATCTTAACAATTGGGCTTTGTGCCGCAAGACATAGATCTATGTCAATTTGTGTTAGTAAAGGGTTAAACATTTTATGGTGAATTACATTTTGAGTTTAAAATTTTGTCATTCAGGCATAGCATGCAGTTAGAAAACACTCCAATTTACTTCCATTATCAAATTGTGCAAAGTCTTTTTATGTTAAATTCTGAGATTTGGTAAATCAGTTCTATTATTTTGATACAGACTTGATGCCTGATAAAGGGTGAACCAAACAGATTCACTGGTAACAGATTCCCATGTTTTACAGGGAGCATTAAACACATATTACATTAAAGGGACACTGAACCCAAAAATTTTCTTTCGTGATTTAGATAGAGCATGACATTTTAAGCGACTTTCTAATTTACTCCTATTATCAAATTGTCTTCATTCTCTTGGTATCTTTATTTGAAATGCAAGAATGTAAGTTTAGATGCTGGCCCATTTTTGGTGAACAACCTGGGTTGTTCTTGCTGATTGGCGGATAAATTCATTCACCAATAAAAAAGTGCTGTCCAGAGTCCTGAACAAAAAAAAAAAGCTTAGATGCCTTCTTTTTCAAATAAAGATAGCAAGATTTTGAAGAAAAAATTAATAGGAGTAAATTAGAAAGTTGCTTAAAATTGAATGCTCTATCTGAATCACAAAAGAAAAAAAATCGGGTTCAGTGTCCCTTTAAATTAACACTAAGATTATCTAATGATATATTCAAATCAAAGATTAGCCTGAAAAAAATAAGCAGATGATTTTTTTTAAACTAATAAGTGTCAATTTTTAGACTTCACTTTGATAAAATAATGTATGCCGCCATGTTGTAACTTAGGTTTCCCTAGGTACCATTGCCTGATATCTTTTCAGCTGAGGCCATTAAGAGACAGTTAAATGAGCTATCAGAGTAGGGATGCCACGTTGCCGATTTAAAAGAGGATCTTTATGAAAATTACATATATCAGGGTTTTTAGAATTGAACAGTTTCAAAATGTTTTTAAAAAGAACACAGGCATATGTATTGTTCAGAAGAATCCTTTTTTAAAGTGTCAAAGTAACATTACACCAGACTAACACTCTCTTGTCTTTTAATGTCTTTTTTATACTATTCTTATTTCAAATTATTATACATTATTTATTGACCAATTCTATAGCTTTAACTGTGCTGCTAGATAATCATTAAAACCTAACCATTTACAACTCTGTTGAACCACACATGTTTATTACTGCCGGGTGCCATTTACAATCATATTTTATTTTGAGCTATTTATTGACGCCAAATATTTTTTCTCTCCATGTTGACTCTGGTGTTAGCAAAACGTAAGTCTATTAATATTTTCTTTTTCTCAAAAGCAAGACATTCACATATTTAAAAAAACAAAACAAAAAAAAAAACATATTCCAAATAGTTCTCATTGCAAACCAGAATATGACCTAAACATAATGGATCCATAAAATTACAGATAAAAGATACAATTTATCTCTATCAAGAGTGTCAGTGTGAATCTTGGCACGAAAACATTATTAATTACTGCTGTAGTATTGTGACACCCTGATTCATATTACTTAGAAACATAAGAATCACTAAAAATGCTTTTGAACAGCAATAAAGAACTTAGACTATGTTATACACAAATAAGATATTAGGGTTAAAGGGACAGTCCAAATTAAACTTTCATGATTCAGATAGGGCATGTAATTTTAAACAATTTTCCAATTTACTTTTATCATCAAATTAAGCTTTTTTCTTTTGGTATTTTTTGTTAAAGTCTAAACCTATGTAGGCTTATAGGTAGATTTCTAAGAATATGTAGTTCACCTCTTATCTCACTGTCTGACTGTGAATAGCGAATAACATGTACGGTTTGTTCATATTTGCCCTATAGATAACATTGAACTCACTCCAGTGGTGTTATTTAAGAGTCAGAACTAATTGCCTTAAATGCAAGTCTGTTAAAAGATCTGAGATAAGGAGGCTGTCTGCAAAAGCTTAGATTCAAGGTAGTTATAGAAATAAAATATATATTAAAGTGCCAGTAAACCTAAAAAATAGTGCAGAATTATATAACATTACATGAGTGTTAGCTTTATAGAACATAATATATCCGGTGAACTTTTATAAAAAAAAAAAAAAGAGGGTTTTCCAGACCCACCCTCTGTGCTCTACTGAGCGGGTCTGATGTTTTCCCTCAGAGCGCATCTGGCCAGCTGTCTAGTAACAGCCCGTCTATCTTTTAAAACAATAACATTTTTGGTGGGTTTTTTTTGACAAACTTAATTTTAAAAATTATTAATAATAAGTGATGTATAGAAAATTAATATATTGTTTGTGAAATATTAAAATGCATGTTTAGGAAATTGAAATAATTTAATTTAGCCCATTAACCGATATGTTGAGACCAAGGGAGATATTTATCAAAGCCTCAAATATGCTGCATTCGCCGGCACCCATACACTTGCCTAACATCGTGGCCGTGGACCCGAATACGTTCCATATTTATAAAAAAAGCCGGCAAAAAGCTGCGCACGAAGTACGGGGCGATGAGCATCGGACTGTTAACTAACAGTCATCGATCTTGCTGCTATTCGGCTTTTTACCAACTTTATTTATACCCTGTCACTAAATGCCGCCACTATACTAAAATTTTTAACCCCTATTCCACCACTCCCGGACCCTGCCGCAACTGTAATAAAGTTATTAACCCCTATCCCGCCGCTCCTGGACCCCGCCGCAACTGTAATAAAGTTATTAACACCTATCCCGCCGCTCCCGGACCCCGCCGCCACTAAATAAAGGTATTAACCCCTAAACCTCTGGCCTCCCACATCACTATCATTAACTAAACCTATTAACCCCTAAACTGCCAGCTCCTCACATTGCCATAAACTAAATTAAGCTATTAACCCCTAAACTTTACATTAAAATTACCACATTTCTATCTTAAAATAAATTTAAACTTACCTGTAGAATTAAAATAAATGAATTCTAAACTATTAATTAACCTACCCTAACTATTATACTACAAATACAGTAAACTAGCAATTAAATTAATACATTAACACACATACATTAACATATTAAAAAACCCTAACCCTACTCAAATTATTTAAATCTACTATTAAAAATGACTAAATTACAAAAAAATTAACGCTAAGTTACAAAAAATAAAAAACACTAAATTATGAAAAAAAATAAAACCACAGTATCAAAAATAAAAATGAATTAAACCTAATCTAATAGCCCTATCAAAATAAAAAAAACCCTAGCCTACAATAAACTACCAATGGCCCTTAAAATGGCCTTTTGCGGGGCATTGCCCCAAATAAATTAAGCTCTTTTACCTGTAAAAAAAATACAAACACCCCCAACAGTAAAACCCACCACCCAACCAACCAACACCCCAAAAAAATAGCCTAAGAAACCTAAGCTCCCCATTGCCCTGAAAAGGGCATTTGTATGGGCATTGCCCTTAAAAGGGCATTTAGCTCTTTTACCTGCCCAGACCCTACTCTAAAAATAAAACCCACCCAAAAAAACCTTAAATAATCTTAACACTAACTCCCGATGATCCACTTACAGTTTTTGAAGTTCCGCTTGAAGGATCCATCCAGACGGCAAGAAGTCTTCATCCGGACGGCCTCTTCCATCTTCATCCATCTGGCGAAGTCTTCATCCATGTAGCCTATCCTATCTTCATCCATCCGGCGAGGAGCTGGTCAATCCTGAAGACATCCGGCACGGAGCTCCTTTTCAATACGATTGCCGCGATAAACGGGAACTTGAATGCAAGTGACGTAATCCAAGATGGCGTTCTTTGCATTCCTATTGGCTGTTCCAAACAGCCAATAGGATTAGAGCTGCTAAAATCCTATTGTCTGTTACAATCGGCCAATAGGATTTGAGCAGCTCTCATCCTATTGGCTGTTCCAATCAGCCAATAGGATGAGAGCTGCTCAGGTGTAAATGTTACTGGTTTTCTACCATAGAAATCAATGGGATATCTGGCAGCATCGAACATAAGCTTTGGCTGCTTTCTGACTCCCATTGATTCCTACGGCAGCCGCAACATCCAGGGTGGCAGATTGAAAACCAGGTATGCTGGGCCAGAATAGCCGCAAGCGTACCAGTTAACTATTTGATAACTTTGAAAAAGTGTCAAATAGTGCCGAATATGTATTCGGAACATCTGTAATGACGTAAGCATCAATCTGTGTCTGATTGAGACCGGCGGATCGTATGTTACATCACAGATTTCAATTTTTGCAGGTCTGTAGGTTTTGATGACTAGGTCGAATAGAGCTAGCAACAGTTACGTTGCAGAATTCCAGCATATTTGCGATTGACGACTTGATAAATATCCCCCTAGAACTGTGAAATTATCCATTGTAAGAAAAGGAATATAAAAACATTTATCTGAATTTTAAGTGTATCTGCCCAGTATTCTTAGAGAATCACAGATCTGAATATCTCAGCTGTAGCACTGCTCTCTGCAGACTGAATTTTAAGTGTATCTGCCCAGTATTCTTAGAGAATCACAGACCTGAATATCTCAGCTGTAACACTGCTCTCTGCAAACAGGTAGCCTTTGGGAGATAAAAATTTCATTCTATTTTACCCTGTTATTACTGATGTGTGTGTTGTTATATGTATTTGCTATTATTTTTAATTTTAAATGCATATTTTATCACCATTATGTCTGTTCATCCTTGTTTTATGGCTTTCTTTCCTACATGGATACCTGTCTTATCTCTGTAATACTGAACTTTCCCTGTGTTTTTTTTTTTGCCTGAATGACCCTTTTGTTAAAATGTCCATACAATACCCCCGCCCTTAACTTTTTTGCAGACCCATCTGACACTATTATTTCTCACTCCCTCAGACTCCCTCTGAATTTTAAGTGTATCTGCCCAGTATTCTTAGAGAATCACAGACCTGACACTGCTCTCTGCAAACAGGTAGCCTTTGGAAGATAGTTTCCCTCCCACCCTCCCCAAGCTCATTTCCTTATTTATAGATAGTCTCATACTCAACTTTCATTCTCCCAAAATGGCAGCTGCAAACACTGATTAGCACATCCTTTCATTCACTTAACCCTTTAGAATACTTACTCTCTCTCCCTACAAATAGCTATATATCACACATCAGTAGTATATACTTTTATTTCTTTTACATTTTGTACTACTTTTGTTTTATTTTCATCTACACACCTCATACCACTAACATGAATCCAAATATGACCATACTGTTATTTGTGTTAACCCTTTTCTCACTCAAATTTTGTTCACACCCCTACTGCCATAAGCACACTCCTCAAACTGGAAAACAAATTATCCTACACCATGGCCTGCTCTGTTGCTGAAACTTATCTGCTGAGTGCTGGTGGAGAGTTATAAAAAAATAACCCTCCTACCCCCACGTCACAAAACTATAAAGTATCCCATTCACTAATTGGCAAAACAAAAAATATGCCCAAATTCCTATTCCTTCTGTTACTTGCCCTTGCAAATTATTTAGAATCTAACCCTGGTCCCCCAACAAATTCCATTCCTAGCCTTCCAGCTAAAAAAGGAATCTCCTTTGTGCACTGTAATATCCGCAGCTTACTACCAAGCTTGGTGTTTACAATACAATCCCAAAATTATTGTGATCTCTGAATCGTGGCTAACCACAAAAATACCCGACTCTGTCATTGTAATACATGGGTATTCATGCCATAGAAATGACAGAGCAAAGAGAGGAGGCAGCATTGTAATCTATGTTGACAACTCCACAAAGTACACCCCCTTAAAAAAATCCAACTCTCCTGCCAACTTTGATTTCCTTTCTGGCACAATTGAGATCCCGTGCAGTAAATCAATCATTGTTGCAGGAATCTACACCACACCTAGCTCTCCTGTACATTCCCTTTCAGATATAGCCCATCTCCTTAGTGAAACCATAGCTCAAAACCCAAAAAGTGAAGTTTTGGTTTTTGGAGATTTTAATATTGATTGGCTGAATCCAAAAAAATAATAGTTGTTGCTCTGTGTTTAAGTCTTTGCAGCTAACACAATTAATCTCCTCCCCAACTCGCATAAACAACAAAAGCCATAATCACACCCTGCTCGATTGGATTCTCTCCACCTCACCCGACCGAATCCAGGAGGCAGGTGTTCTCCCTTACAATTTCAGTGACCACTGCTTAGTGTATTGTGTGCGCAAAATAAAGGCAACTAAATCTTCTCCCTAGGTTAAAATCACCAGATCCTTCAAAAAATGTAATCTTCAATCATTTCTAAATGACATCAAGAACCTCCCCTGGCACAGATTAAACCTAATCCCAGATCTTGACTCTGCAGTTGAATTCTTTCAGTCTGAACTCCTACAAGTTTGGAATTTACATGCCCCGCTGTGTAAGGTGAGAGTAAAAGGAGCACACTTGAATTGGATCACAACTGACCTCATTCAAATGTACCAGTTTCGAGATTCATTGTGGTCAAAGTTCAAGCATACTGGCTCTATGAACGATCACTGTGTATATAGACAATGGCGAAATATATGCACTAAACAAACAAAATTGGCCAAGGCCCAATATTTCTGGGAAAATCTAAACAATAACATATCAAACCCTAGAAAGTTTTGGAAAGTCATAAATAATTTACAAACTCCACCAATCCACTCCCAACCCTCCACTGTCAATGTGAACAACCAAACCCTGCAACTCCCCTTAGATGTAGCAAATGCCTTTAACAAATATTTTGTCGGATGCTCCACCACCCTAATTGACAAACTAATAAATGGCACACATCCTGAAGCTACAAATGTGGATCAGGCCCCACTAAATCATCAAAGACCCAATATAGAGAAGTTCAATTTTAGACCTGTACTCATCAATGTCATTAAAGAACACCATAATAACCTAAAAATGAAAAACCAGTCTGGACCTGATCAAATCCCAGCAATGCTGTTGAAGCTTAGTGCGCCAGCAATTCCTAAACCTGTCACAACCCTAATTAACGAATCCTTGGTGTCTGGCTACATACCCAAACTCTAGAAGACTGCAAGAGTAGTGCCTATCCATAAGAGTGGGGAGACCTTGGTTTCTAACTATCGCCCAATATCATTGCTACCAGTATTGTCAAAAATCTTAGAAAAATGCGTCCATACGCAATTATGTGAATATTGCCAACAATCTAACTATCTGACCCCTGATCAATCAGGTTTTCGTACAAATCACACTCCACTACAACTGCCCTCCTAAAAGTTTGCAACGACATCTAAACTGGAATGGAACAAGGAGACCTAACTGGAGCTATTTTCCTTTATTTTGCAAAGGCCTTTTACACAGTAGACAACGACATACTACTGCTCAAACTAAAAAACTCAGGTATTGGTGATCGTCCGCTAACCTGGTTTCGATCATATGTATCGGATTGATCACAATATGTCTCCATTTCTGACAGCGACTCCCTCCCTCTCCCAGTCACGTGTGGTGTTCCCCAAGGTTCCATTCTCGGCCCCCTGCTATTCACATTATTTATAAATGATCTGCCTAATGTCTGCAAATCCTCAACTGTACACATGTATGCAGATGACACGGTAATCTATGCAAACAATTCCGATCTACCACACCTTGAAGCAGTGCTCCAAGACCAGTTCACAGAGGTAGAAAAGTGGATCTCAAAAAACAAACTCTTCCTAAACACTGACAAAACTGTCACAATGATCTTTGGAACAGGACCTAAACTACACAAACTACAAAATTCCCATTTATGCATCAAAACAAAATCAAATTGCACACTGACCACAGTCAACTCTTTTAAATACTTGGGTATGTTGGTAGACCCCAATCTATCTTTTGGCCTCCATATAGTAAAACTGGCATCTAAACTTTATCCAAAAATAGGTGCCCTGTGCAGAAACAAATCCTGCCTCAGCCCTACTGTAAAGGAAAAGATTTTACAGCAAATGCTGATGCCAATCGTGGATTATGGGGATGTAGTAATCACCTGCACCGCAAACTCACCTTAATAAACTTAATACGTTGTATAACTCGTTCTGCCGCTTTGTGCTACAATGTAACTACAGGACCCACCATTGTGACATGCTAAAAGAACTAAACTGGCTGTCGCTGGAATCCAGACGCACCCTCCATCTTTCCTGCTTTGTGTTTAAAAGCTTTTCTGGGAAGCTCCCACCCTACCTGAGCAGTATGCTCTCACCGGTTATTCCCACCTCCTATAACCTCCGATCGAGTACCAGCACATTATTTAGCGTGCCTCAATACAAAAAGAAAGCAGCTCGATCCTCCTTTTCCTACAGAGCACCACAATTATGGAACGACCTCCTGCACACTTTAAAACCTTCCCCATGCCTAATATCCTTTAAGAGATCCCTCTCTACATATCTCAAAACAGAATGCAACTGTCATTGTTGATTATATATTTCCTACCTGTTCTATGTTAAATTTTTGTGCATATATTGTGTATTATTATTGTTTTTATTTTATTGTACCCATTGTATCAATGCAATGTTTTGTGTACCCAGGACATACTTGAAAACAAGAGAAATCTCAATATATCTTTCCTGGTAAAATATTTTATAAATAAATAAATAATAAATAAATCTTTACATGAAAAATAGCTCTGTAGCTCTCTTGGGATTTCTAAGATTATAATCTAGATTTATTCAATAGACTCAGTGTGTTTCTGTTATGAATATAAAACAGTAGTAGTTAAACATTTTGCCATAAAAAAAAAAATGGGTAAGGAAAAGCTATTCAAAATAAATGTAAAAATAACAGGAATTGCAACTATTAAATATAAATCTATTGTTTACTGGCTGCAAGGGTCAAGTCCATCAGAAAACGTTGGTCCATTAATCACAGGAATATTCATTTAAAAAAATCCCCGTAATACTATCATAAAGACTTCTTTTTAGATGGAACAAAAAATACTTAAAGGGACATGAAACCCCAAATTTTTCTTTCATGATTCAGATAGAAAAAAGTTTTAATCAACTTTCTAATGTACTTCTATTATTTTATTTGCTTCCTTCTCTTGTTATCCTTTGTTGAAATGTTTATCTAGGCAAGCTCAGGTGCAGCAGAGAACCTAGGTTCTAGCTGTTGATTGGTGGCTACACACACATATATATATATATATATATTGATTGTGATTGGCTCACACAAGTGTTCAGTTAGAAACCAGCAGTGCATTGCTGCTCTTTCAACAAATTATGCCAAGAGAATGAAACAAATTAGATAATAGAAGTAAATTAGAAAGTTGTTTAAAATTATATTTTCTATCTGAATCACGAAAGAATAAAATGTGGGTTTCATGTATTTTTAAAGTGGCCCTATAGAATTAAAAATGTGGAGTTAAAGGACATATAACACCTTTTCGCCTAGATTACGAGTTTTGTCAGTAAGGCTGTGCAGTGTTAACGAGCATTTTATTCTCACCACTCACTTAAGACAACGTTGGTATAATGGGTTTTTACAAACCCAGCGTTAAAAAAGTGAGCGGAGAGCAAAATTTAGCTCCACATCTCACCTCAATACCAGCGCTGCTTACGTTGGCGGTAAGCAGGTAAAACGTGCTTGTGCATGATTTCCCCATAGGAATCAATGGGGCTGAGCAGGCTGAAAAAAAGTCTACCACCTGCAAAAAAGCAGCGTATAGCTCCTAACACAGCCCCATTGATTCCTATGGGGAAATAAAAGTTATGTCTACACCTAACACCCTAACATGAACCCCGAGTCTAAACACCCCTAATCTTACATTTATTAACCCCTAATCTGCTGCCCCTGACATAGCCGCAACCTACTTTATATTATTAACCCCTAATCTTCCGCTCCAGACACCGCCGCCACCTACATTATACTTATGAACCCCTAATCTGATGCCCCCAACATCACTGACACCTACATTATATTTATTAACCTCTAAACTGCCACCCCCAATGTCGCCGCAACCTACCTACACTTATTAACCCTAATCTGCCGCCCCCAACGTCACCGTCACTATAATAAAGTTATTAACCCCTAAACCTAAGTCTAACCCTAACCCTAACAACCCCATAACTTACATATAATTTAAATAATCTAAATAAATATTACTATCATTAACTAAATTATTCCTATTTAAAACTAAATACTTACCTATAACTAATAGTTACATTGTATCTAGCTTAGGGTTTATTTTTATTTTACAGGCAACTTTGTATTTATTTTAACTAGGTACAATAGTTATTAAATACCTAGTTAAAATAAAGACAAATTTACCTGTAAAATAAATCCTAACCTAAGTTACAATTACACCTAACACTACACTATAATTAAATTATTTACCGAAACTAAATACAATTAAATACAATAGAATGAAGGTTCCTTTAAATGACATCATCCAAGATGGCGTCCCTTGAATTCCAATTGGCTAATAGAATTCTATCAGCCAATCGGAATTAAGGTAGAAAAAATCCTATTGGCTGATGCAATCAGCCAATAGGATTGAGCTTGCATTCTATTGGCTGATTGCATCAGCCAATAGGATTTTTCCTACCTTAATTCCGATTGGCTGATAGAATTCTATCAGCCAATCGGAATTCAAGGGACGCCATCTTGGATGACGTCATTTAAAGGAACCTTCATTCTTCAGTTGGACTTCGTTGGAAGAGGATGCTCATGTCAGATGTCTTGAAAATGGATCCGCTCCGCGCCGCATGGATGAAGATAGAAGATGCCGTCTGGATGAAGACTTCTGCCCGTCTGGAGGACTTCTTCTGGCTTGCTTTGATGAAGACTTCTGCCCGTCTGGAGGACCACTTTGCACTTTGTTGAGGACTTCGGCCCTGCTGGGTGAAGACTTCTCAAGGTAGGGTGATCTTCAAGGGGTTAGTGTTAGGTTTTATTAAGGGGGGATTGGGTGGGTTTTAGAGTAGGGTTGGGTGATTACTTTGGGGCAATGCCCCGCAAAAGGCCCTTTTAAGGGCTATTTGTAATTTAGTATCGGGGAGGGATTTTTATTATTTTGAGGGGCTTTTTTTATTTTATTAGGGGGATTAGATTAGGTGTAATTAGTTTAACAAACTTGTAATTATTGTAGCTAGCTTAGGGTTTATTTTATAGGTAAGTATTTAGTTTTAAATAGGAATAATTTAGTGAATGATAGTAATTTTATTTAGATTTATTTAAATTATATTTAAGTTAGGGGGTGTTAGGGTTAGACTTAGATTTAGGGCTTAATACATTTAATATAGTTGCGGCGACGTTGGGGGCGTTAATAAATATAGGTAGGTGTCTGCGATGTTAGGGACGGCAGATTAGGGGTTAATAAAATTAAACTAGTGTTTGCGATGCGGGAGTGAAACGGTTTAGGGGTTAATATATATTTTATAGTGGCGGCGATGTCCGGTTCGGCAGATTAGGGGTTACATTTTTTTGTAGCATTTACAAAGTGGGGGGGGCCCTCGGTTTAGGGGTTAATAGGGAGTTTATATTTGTTAGTGTACTTTTTAGCACTTTAGTTAAGAGTTTTATGTTACGGCGTTAGCCCATAAAACTCTCTACTGACTTTTAAATGCGGTACCAGTCTTGACAGGAGAGGCTGTACCGCTCACTTTTTTGCAGACTCGTAATACCGGCGTTATGCAAGTCTGGACAAAAAAGTGAGCGGTACACCTGTCATTTCAAGACTCGTAATACCAGTGGGCGTTAAAAAGCAGCGTTAGGACCCCTTAACGCTGCTTTTTCACCCTAACGCACAACTCGTAATCTAGCCGTTTGTGAGAGGTTGAAAAGCAAAATCTGTAACCCAGGCGTTTTCAAAATGCTACAAATGGCTTACACCAGCTATTTGATTTGTAGCATTTGCAGGTTACAGAGGGCTAGATTACAAGTGGCACGGTAACGTTAGTTGAAAGTGAACTAAATTTGCGCTTGTCTGTTTAGCAGGACTAAAGTCCTCGCATAAAGCGCTAGGGCTAAATAAGAGTTGCACCAAACAAAACATAAATACATTAAATATAGACACTGTAATACAAATAATAGAACATTTTCTTCTACGTGAAGAACATTGTAATATAAAATATGCACAATTAATGTCAGGTATAGCATGGTGGCGATATCTGAAGTCCTCAAGTTAAAATGTGGCAGCTTTTGTTCACGCACAAATATTTTACTTTTACTTTGTAATATATACAAAATAGCACGCCACTTGTAATCTGGCGCAGAATTTGCCTTTTAGCTTCTATAGCATGCGAGGGACAAGCACAATTTTACACAAAGTCAAGAGGGGGTTAATGTTCTTTTAACCCTGATTGTTGGAGATCAGTAATATGGTCTGGTGCATTGAGCAGGGAGGTTTAATATTAAGGCACTTGGCACTAATAAAAGCTCTCATTTTGAAGTTAATTAAAATTTAACTGAAATATTCTTGGTTCTGTTTAACTTTTTCTACTGTTATATACTTGTATCAAATAATCTCATTTGTATGGTATTTTGAGACAAACTCCCTGGGGCCTATTTATCAAGCCGTCAACTGCAAATATGCTGGAATTCCACAGCGTAATTGTGGAGAGCTTAATTCGCCTTATTTATCAAAGGCTACAGACCAGCAAAATTAGAATTTTGTGTCGTAACATATGATTCACCGGTCTCAGTCCGACACAGATCGATGCTTCCGAATGCAAGTTCAGCACTGACTACTTTTGCAAATTATCAAATCTCTACCAGGTACGCTCGGCACTATTCCGGCCCAGCATACCTGGTTTTCAATCCGCTGCCCTGGAGGCGGCGTATGCCATAGGAATCAATGGGAGTCTGAAAGCAGCAAAGCTTATGTTCGCTGCTGCTCGATATCCCATTGATTCCTATGGGAGAATAAAAGTTATGTTTACACCTAACACCCTCACATAAACCCTGAGTCTAAACACCCCTAATCTGCCGTCCCTAAACCGCCGCAACCTACTTTATACTTATTAACCCCTAATCTGTCGCCCCCAATGTCGCCGCCACTATATTAAAGTTATTAACCCCTAAACCTAAGTCTAACCCTAACACCCCCTAACTTAAATATTATTTAAATAAATCTAAATAAAATTAGTATCATTAACTAAATTATTCCTATTTAAAACTAAATACTTACCTGTAAAATAAACCCTAAGCTAGCTACAATATAACTAATAGTTACATTGTATCTAGCTTAGGGTTTATTTTTATTTTACAGGCAAGTTTGTATTTTAACTAGGTAGAATAGTTATTAAATATTTATTAACTATTTACTAACTACCTAGCTAAAATAAATACAAAAGTACCTGTAAAATAAAACCTAACCTAAGTTACAATAACACCTAACACTACAATTAAATAATCTAACTAAATTAACAACAATTAAATAAATGAAATTAGCTAAAGTACAAAAAAAACAAACACTAAATTACAGAAAATAAAAAACAAATTACAGATATTTAAACTAATTACGCCTAATCTAATAGCCCTATCAAAATAAAAAAACCTAGCCTAAACTAAACTACCAATAGCCCGTAAAAGGGCCTTTTGCGGGGCATTGCCCCAAAGTAATCAGCTCTTTTACCTGTAAAAAAAAAATACAAACAACACCCCCAACAGTAAAACCCACCACCCACACAACCAAACCCCAAATAAATTACTAACTAAAAAACCTAAGCTCCCCATTGCCCTGAAAAGGGCATTTGGATGGGCATTGCCCTTAAAAGTGCAGTTAGCTCTTTTGCAGGCCCAAAGCCCTAACCTAAAAAATAAACCCACCCAATACACCCTTAAAAAAATCCTAACACTAACCCCATGAAGATTCACTTACCAGGATATGTCTTCATCCAAGCGGCAAGATGTCCTCAACGAATCCGGCAGAAGTGGTCCTCCAGACGGGCAGAAGTCTTCACCCAGACGGCATCTTCTATCATCATCCTTCCGACGTGAAGCAGCTCCATTTTCAAGACATCCGGCGTGGAGCATCCTCTTCCAACGACGTCTTCTTGCTGAATGAATATCACTTTAAGTGACGTCATCCAAGATGGCGTCCCTTCGATTACGATGGCTGATAGAATTCTATCAGCCAATCAGAATTAAGGTAGAGATGCAATCAGCCAATAGAATTGAACTTCAATCCTATTGGCTGATCCAATCAGCCAATAGGATTGAGCTCGCATTCTATTGGCTGATTGGAACAGCCAATAGAAAGCCAGCTCAATCCTATTGGCTGATTGCATCAGCCAATAGGATTTTTTCTACCTTAATTCCTATTGGCTGATAGAATTCTATCAGCCAATCTGAATGGAAAGGGACGCCATCTTGGATGATGTCACTTAAAGTGATATTCATTCAGCAAGAAGACATCGTTGGAAGAGGATGCTCCGCGTTGGATGTCTTAAAGATGGACCCGCTCCGCGCTGGAAGGATGAAGATAGAAGATGCCGTCTGGATGCAAACTTCGGCCCATCTGGAGGACCACTTCTGCCGGATTCGTTGAGGACATCTTGCCGCTTGGATGAAGACATCTCCCGGTAAGTGAATCTTTATGGGGTTAGCGTTCGGATTTTTTTAACGGTGTATTGGGTGGGTTTATTTTTTAGGTTAGGGCTTTGGGCCTGCAAAAGAGCTAACTGCCCTTTTAAGGGCAATGCCCATTCAAATGCCCTTTTCAGGGCAATGGGGAGCTTAGGTATTTTTAGTTAGTAATTTATTTGGGGGGTTGGTTGTATTTTTTTTTTCCAGGTAAAACAGCTGATTACTTTGGGGCAATGCCCCGTAAAAGGCCCTTTTAAGGGCTATTGGTAATTACGTTTAGGCTAGGGTTTTTTTTTATTTTTTTGAGGGGGGGGGGCTTTTTTATTTTGATAGGGCTATTATATTAGGTATTATTAGTTTAAATATCTGTAATTTGTTTTTTATTTTCTGTAATTTAGTGGGTTTTTTTTTGTACTTTAGCTAATTTAATGATTTAAATGTTGTTAATTTAGTTAATTTATTTAATTGTAGTTTAGTGTTAGGTGTTATTGTAACTTAGGTTAGGTTTTATTTTACAGGTACTTTTGTATTTATTTTAGCTAGGTAGTTAGTAAATAGTTAATAACTATTTAATAACTATTCTACCTGGTTAAAATAAATACAAACTTGCCTGTGAAATAAAAATAAACCCTAAGCTAGCTACAATGTAACTATTAGTTATATTGTAGCTAGCTTAGGGTTTATTTTACAGGTAAGTATTTAGTTTTAAATAGGAATAATTTAGTTAATGATAGTAATTTTATTTAGATTTAAATAATATTTAAGTTAGGGGGTGTTAGGATTAGACTTAGGTTTAGGGGTTAATACATTTAGAATAGTTGCGGCGGCAGATTAGGGGTTAATAAATGTAATGTAGGTGGCAGCGGTGTAGGGGGCGGCAGATTAGGGGTTAATAACATAATGTAGGTAGCGGTGGGCTCCGGGAGTGGCAGTTTAGGGGTTAATAAGTTTATTTAGTTGCGGTGGGGTCCGGGAGCGGCGGTTTAGGGGTTAATAAGTTTATTCGAGTTGTGGTGGGCTCCGGAAGTGGCGGTTTATGGGTAAAAAAGTATAGTATAGTGGCGGTGTTTAGTGACAGTATACCAATAAAGCTGGGAAAAAGCCAAAGAGCAGCGAGATCGATGACTGTTAGTTAACAACAGTCCGCTGCTCATCACCCCGTACTTGGTGCGCGGCTTTTTGACAGCTTTTTTGGTAACTTTGGAGAGCGTATTCAGGTCTGCGGCAACGATGCTAGGCGATCTTAGGCGAGCATATTGGTGCCGTTGAATGCAAGTAAGTTGACGGCTTGATAAATAGGCCCCACTGTCTGAAAAATAATTAGCTGAATGAGTGTGCACAATTATATATTACAGCAGTGGTTCTGAGCCTTTTTGTAACAAGTACCTCTGTAGGCACACAGTTACTTCCTATGTACCCCAACTGTAGCACAAACATTATTAATATTTTACATGAGCAAAATTGGAAATCATGTGTATCACTTGATTTCACAAGCTTGTATCAGATATATAAGTGAAATAAATATTTAGGAATCAGATATTTGTTTTATGTTTTCCAGAATTTAATATTTTGCAATATTAAAAGAGAATAATAAACACAAAAAACACAGATATATAGTCCATTGATATTAATAATTAAATGCAATTAATGTGCTTCTTATATATTAAAAAAATACCTATTTTTTGCATGATGAGGAAAGTTATATTTATGTTGCTATCTTTCTATTTTTAATAACTATGTCATACAGAGTTTATCTGTCTCGTTTTACTGTGGCACACTTCAGTATGATGCACTTGACCTATTTTACAGTGGCACATTTCTCAAGCCAGAATCTAAAGTTTTACCAATATAAGGTGAATCAGTGATTGAGCAGTGGTACAACCTAGGCAGGGAGATGCACTCTGTTCTGTTAGGAGTGCTCAAGGGTAGATATGAGAGACAGCTTTGTTTGATGTCATCTTTGCAATAGTTACAGCAGGAAAAAATAATGAAGGCCAATCCCTGGAGTACCCCTTGCCAATGCCCTAAGTACCCCCCAGGGGTACACATACCACAGCTTTAAGATAGGCATTACAGTATTTTAAAATACAAAGGCTATTGATAAATAATAATTTATTACATTCAATTTAAAGAGTTATTATTAAATACCTAGCTAAATTACATATAAAGTACAAGGTGGAAAATGAAAAATCAAACTTCATCCAAATTTGCAGATCATTATTTTCCACTGCTAATCCAGAAATTAAGTGACTATCTCGCTTGAGCTACAGAGCTCTCTAACTTTTTATTTTAATAAATTCTACAAGGGACATTGATGAATCATGTAGGAAAAATTATTTTTTGAAAAGTTAAAAAAAAAAAAAAGAGCAAATCATATAAAATCTATTCTACTTACAAAAAATAGTAAATACTGTATGTGATTACATGATGCAGCACAAGCAACATGTTCCTTAACCGTTTTGCTGCTTTTTCACCCCAGTGCGGAGTCAGTTTTGAGTTTTTTTTTGCTACCTACGTTTTACCCCTT